>NC_133515.1:84344285-84645000 GCF_049354715.1 Callithrix jacchus | reverse complement strand
TAGGTAGAAATGGAGTTAAAGTGTAGATTTTTTGTGTGTTTGTCTTTGCCTTTGTTATATTCTTTTGTTTGTAATCTAAGTTGTCATCTCTTTAAAATAACTTGCTATAAGATTTTAAAGAATAGCCTCGGCCGGGCGCGGTGGCTCAAGCCTATAATCCCAGCACTTTGGGAGGCCGAGATGGGTGGATCACGAGGTCAAGAGATCGAGACCATCTTGGTCAACATGGTGAAACCCCGTCTCTACTAAAAATACAAAAAATTAGCTGGGCATGGTGGTGCGTGCCTGTAACCCCAGCTACTCGGGAGGCTGAGGCAGGAGAATTGCCTGAACCCAGGAGGCGGAGGTTGCGGTGAGCTGAGATCGCGCCATTGCACTCCAGCCTGGGTAACAAGAGCGAAACTCCGTCTCAAAAAAAAAAAAAAAAGAAGAGCCTCGTGGTAACTGCAATGTGCAAACCTATAATAGATTCATGGAAAATGAAAAGGAAGAAACTAAAATATACCTGCATTTAACCACAAAGGAAGACACTAAGAAAAGAAGGAAGAGAGATGTCTTAAAATAACCAGAGAACAAGGAACAAAATGGCAGTAGTAAGATCTTACTTGTCAGTGATAACACTGGAAGTAGCTGGCAAGATGGCTGAATAGGAACAGCTCCAGTCTGCAGCTCCCAGGGAGATCAACACAGAAGGTGGGTCATTTCTGCATTTCCAACTGAGGTACCCAGCTCATCTCATTCGGACTGGTTAGACAGTGGGTGCAGCCCATAGAAGGTGAGTTGAAGCAAGGTGAGACATCACCTCACCTGGGAAGTGCAAGGAGTTGGGGAACTCCCTTCCCTAGCCAAGGGAAGCCCTGAAGGACTGTGCCTTGAGGAATGGTGCATTCTGACCTAGATACTATGTTTTCCCACAGTCTGCACAACCTGCAGACCAGGAAATTCCCTCAGGTGCCTACACCACCAGAGCCCTGGGTTTCAAGTACAAAATTGGGCAGCCATTTGGGCAGACACTAAATTAGCTACAGGAGTTTTCTTCCTATGCCAGTAGTGACTGGAACACCAGTGAGACAAAATTGTTCACTTCCCTGGAAAGGGGGTTGAAGCCAGGGAGCCAAGTGGTCTAGCTCAGCAGATCCCATCACCAGGGTGCCCAGGAAGCTAAGATCCACTGGCTTAAAATTCTCATTGCCAGCACAGTAGTCTGAAGTCAACCTGGATGCTCAAGCTTGGTGGAGGGAGTGGTGTCTGCCATTACTGAGGCTTCAGTGTGCAGTTTTCTCCCCACTGTGTAAACAAATCCACTGGGAAGTTTGAACTGGGCAAAGCCACTGTAGCCAGATTGACTTTCTAAAATTCCTCTTCCCTGAGCAGGGCATCCCTGAAAGAAAGGCGGCAACCCCAGTCAGGAGCTGATAGATCAAACTGCTATCTCCCTGGGACAGACAGAGCACCTGGAGGAAGGGGTAGCTGTGGGTATAGCTTCAACAGACTTAAACATTCCTGCTGGCCAGTTCTGTAGAGAGCAGCAGATTCCCCAGCACAGTGCTTGAGCTCTGCTAAAAGACAGACTGCCTCCTTAAGTGGGTCTCTGACCCCTGTGCCTCTGACTGTGAGACACCTGTCAACAGGGGTTGACAGACACCTCATAGAGGAGAGCTCTGGCTGGCATCTGGCAAGTGCCCCTCTGGGAAGAAACTTCTAGAGGAAGAAACAGGTAGCAATCTTTGCTGTTCTGCAGCCTCTGCTGCTGCTACCAAGGCAAACAGGGTCTGGAGTGGACCTCAAGCAAACTCTATCAGATCTGCAGCAGAGGGGTCTGACTGTTAGAAGGAAAACTAACAAACAGAAAGCAATGGCATCAATATAAACAAAAGGAATGTCCACACAGCAACCCCATCCAAGATCACCAACATCAAAGACCAAAGGTAGATAAATCCATGAAGATGAGGAAAAACCAGTGTGAAAAGGCTGAAAATTCCCAAAACCAGAACACTTCTCCTTGAAAGGATCACAAGTCCTCACCAGCAAGGGAACAAAACTGAATGGAGAATGAGTTTGACAAATTGACAGAGGTAGGCTTCAGAAGGGGGATAATAACAAACTCCTCCAAGCTCAAGAATCATACTCTAAGCCAATGCAAGAAAGCTAAGAACCTTTATAAAAGGCTAGAGGAATTGCTAAGTAGAATAACCAGTTTAGAGAAGAAGAGAGAAATGACCTGATGGAGCTGAAAAACACAGTATGAGAACTTCTTGAAGCATATACAGCTATTAATAACTGAATCAATCAAGTGGAGGAAAAGATATCAGAGATTGAAGATCAGCTTAATGAAATAAATTATGAAGACAAGCTTAGAGAAAAGAGAATTAAAAAAAAGAAAACAGACAACCCCTCAGGAAATATGGGACTATGTAAAAAGACCAAATTTATGTTTGATTGGTGTACCTTAAAGTGACAAGGAGAATGAAACCAAGTTGGAAAACACTCTTCAGGATATTATTCAGGAGAACTTCCCGAACCTAGCAAGACAGGCCAACATTCAAATTTGAAAAATACAGAGAATCCCACTAAGATACTCCTCAAAAAGAGCAACCCCAAGACATAAATTATCAGATTCACCAAGGTTAAAATAAAGAAAATGTTGTTGGGGAAGCCAGAGAGAAAGGTCAAGTTACCCACAAAGGGAAGCCCATTAGATTAACAGTGGATCTCTCTGCAGAAATCCTACAAAGCAGAAGAGAATGGGGGCCAATATTCAACATTATTAAAGAAAATAATTTTCAACCCAGAATTTCATATTCAATAAACTAAGCTTCATAAGTGAAGGAGAAATAAAATCCTTTACAGACAAGCAAATGCTGAGAGATTTTGTCACCACCAGGTCTGCCTTACAAGAGCTCCTGAGGAAGCATTAAATATGAAAAGGAAAAATTGGTACCAGCCACTGCAAAAACATACCAAATTGTAAAGACATCAATGCTATGAAGAAACTTTATCAACTAACAGGCAAAATAACCAGCTAGGATCATAATGATGGGATCAAATTCACACATAACAATATTAACCTTAAATGTAAATGGGATATAGTCCCCAGTTAAAAGACACAGAGTGGCAAATTGAATAAAGAACCAAGACCCATCAGTGTGCTGTGTTCAGGAGACCCCTCTCACATGTAAAGACACACATAGGCACAAAATAAAGGGATGGAGGAATATTTACTCAGCAAATGGAAAGCAAAAAGAAGCAGGGGTTGCAATCCTAGTCTCTGATAAAACAGACTTTAAACCAACAAAGATCAAAAGAGATGAAGATAAAACAGGCATTACATATTGATAAAGGGATCAGTGGAAAACAAGAGCTAACTATCCTAAATATATATGCACCCAATATAGGAGCAACCAGCTTCATAAAGCAAGTTCTTAGAGACCTGCAAAGAGGCTTAGACTCCCACACAATAATAATGGGAGACTTTAACAGCCCACTGTCATATTAGACAGGCCAAAGAGACAGAAAATAAACAAGGGTATTCGGAACTTGCATTCAACTCTGGACCAAGAAAATCTAATAGACATCTACAGAACTCTCCGCCCCAAATCAACAGACTATATTCTTCTCAGCACCACCTTGCACTTATTCTAAAATAGACCACATAATTGGAAGTAAAACACTCCTCAGCAAATGCAAAACAATGGAAATAATAGCAAACAATCTCTCAGACCACAGTGTAATCAAGTCAGAATTCAGGATTAAGAAACTCAGTCAAAATTGCACAACTACATGGAAACTGAACAACCTACTCCTGAATGACTACTGGGTAAATAATGAAATGAAGGCAGAAATAAATAAATTCTTTGAAACCAATGAGAACAAAGACACAACATACCAGAGTTGGGAATACAGGCATGAGCCACTGTACCCTGCCAGGATTGTAATTTTTTGTTTTAATTCTTTCTTCAACTTTTATGTTAAGTCAGGGGTACGTGTACAGAATGTGCATGTTTGTTACCTAAGGAAACAAGCACCATGGTGGTTTGCTGCACAGATTAGCCCATTACCTAGGTATTATACCCAGCATCCATTAGCTATTCTTCCTCATGCTCTCCCTCCCCCTATTCCCACCTCTGACAGATCCCAGTGTTCACTGGTTTCCCTGAAGTGTCCATGTGTTCTCATCATTCAGCTTCCACTTATAAGTAAGAACATGTGGTATTTGGTTTTCTGTTCCTATGTTAGTTTGCTGACGATAATGGCTTTCACCTCCTCACATTTAAAATCCAATCATGCCTTCTCAACAATCCCCCAAAGTCTTAACTCATGTCAGCATTAACTCAAAGTTCACAGTCCAAAGTCTCATCGGAGACAAGGCAAGTCCCTTTCACCTCTATGAGCCTGTAAAATCCAAAGCAAATTAGGTACTTCCTAAATACAGTGGTGGTATAGGAATTGGGTAAATACTACAATTCCAAATTGGAGAAATTGGTCAAAACAGAGAGGCTATAGGCTCTATGCAAGTCCAAAATCCAGTGAAGCAGTCAAATCTTAAAACTCTGAAATGATCTCTTTTAGGTCCATGTCTCACATCGAGGTCATACTGATGTAAGAGGTGGACTCTTAAGACCTTGGGCAGCTCTGCCCCTGTGGCTTTGCAGGGTACAGTTTCCCTCCTGGCTACTTTCATGGGCCAGAGTTGAGTGTCTGTGGCTTTTTCAGGTGCACGGTGTAAGCCGTCAGTGGATCTACCATTCTCGGATCTGGAGGATGATCATTCGCTTTTCACAGCACCATTAGGCAGTGCCCCAGTCAGGACTCTGTGTGTGGGCTTCAACCCTACATTTTTCTTATACACGACCTTAGCAGAGGTTCTCCATGAGGGCCCCACCACAGCAGCAAGCTTCCATTTCTTTTTTTTCTTTTTTAAATAATAAACATTATGGTCAGGCTGTTTATTAAGGAGGCAACCACATACAACTTCAGCTATAGAAATGTTTGCAAATCAATATCCAGGCATTTCTATACATCCTCTGAGATCTAGATGCAGGTTTTGAAACCTAAATTCTTGGCTTCTGTGCACTGGCAGGCTCCACAACACTTGGAAACTGCCAAGGCTTGGAATTTGGACCCTCTGAAACTATGGTCTGAGCTGTGCCTCGGCCTTTTTTAGCCATGGCTAGAGCAGCTGGGATGAAGGGCACCAAGACCCTAGGCTGTACACAGCAGGGTGGCCCTGGGTCTGGCCCATGAAATCAGTTTTTCCTCCTGGGCCTTTGGGCCTGTGATTGAAGAACCAAGTAAAAGGGGTTTCTCTTTATAAATCTATCAGCTCTCATGAAACTTATTCCCTACTATGCAAACAGAATGAGGGAAACTGCCCCCATGATTTAACTATCTCCCACTGGGTTCCTCCCGCAACACATGGGAATTATGGAAGCTACAATTAAAGATGATATTGAGATAGGGACACTGCCAAACCATATCATTGGCTTACGGGGTGCTAGAAGTCAAGAATTAAAGTTTTGGACCTCCACCTAGATTTCAGAGGATGTATGGAAATGTCTAAATGTCCAGGCAGAAGTCTGCTGCAGGGTTAGAAGTCTCATGGAGAACCACTGTTAGGGCAGTGTGTAAGGGAAATGTGGGGTTGAAGCCCACATACAGAGTCCTGACTGGGGCACTGCCTAGTGGAGCTGTGAGAAGAGCGCCACCATCCTACAGACCTCAGAATGTTAGATCCACTGACAGCTTGCCCATGTGCCTAGAAAAGCCACAGACAATCAATGCCAGCCCAAGAAAGCAGCCAGGAGAGGAGCTGTACCCTGCAAAGCCACAGGGGCAGAGTTGCCAAAGGCCAAAGGCACCTTTTGCATCAGCATAACCTAGATGTGAGACATGAAATAAAAGGAGATAATTTTGGAGCTTTAAGATTAGACTGCCCCGCTGGATTGTGGACTCATGGGGCCTGTAGTCCCTCTGTTTTGGCCAATTTCTACCATTTGGAGTGAGTGAGTGTATTTATCCAATACCTATGTCCCCACTGTATCTAGGAAGTAACTACATTACTTTTGATTTTACAGGCTCATAGGCTGAAGGGACTGGCTGTGTCTCAGATGAGACTTTGGACTGAGGACTTTTGAGTTAATGCTGAAATAAATTATGACTTTGGGAAACTGTTAAGAAGGCATGATTGGTTTTGAAAGGTGAGGACAAGAGTTTTGAGAGGGGACAGGTGCAGAATGATAGGGTTTGGCTGTGTTCCCACCCAAATCTTACTTTGAATTGTAATCATTTTCACATGTTAAGGGTGGGACCAGGTGGAGATTATTGAATCATGGGGGTGGTCCCTCCTATACTTTTACTTTGGTGGTGAATAAGTGTCATGAGATCTGATGGTTTTATAAATGAGTTCCCATGCACAAGCTCCCTCTTGCCTGCCACCAGGTAAGATGTGTCTTGCTTCCCCTTAGCCCTCCATCATGATTGCAAGGCCTCCCCAGCCATGTGGAACTGTAAGTCCATTAAGCCTCTTTTTGTTTATGGATTACCCAGTCTTGGGTATGTTTTTGTTAGCAGAATGACAACAGAATAATACAGATACAGACCCAAAAATGGAATTGCTGGATCATATGGGTATTCTATTTTTTTTTTTTTTGAGATGGAGTTTCGCTTTTATTACCCAGACTGGAGGGCAATGGCATGATCTCTGCTCACTGTAACCTCCGCCTCCTGGGTTCAGGCAATTCTCCTGCCTCAGCCTCCTGAGTAGATGGGATTACAGGCACGTCCCACCATGCCCAGCTAATTTTTTCTATTTTTAGTAGAGACGGGGTTTCACCATGTTGACCAGGATGGTCTCGATCTCTTGACCTCGTGATCCACCCGCCTTGGCCTCCCAAAGTGCTGGGATTATAGGCGTGAGCCACTGCATCTGGCTGGGTATTCTATTTGTAGTTTTTTGAAAAAATTTTTAAAAGATTTTTATACTACATGTATTTTTAAAAATTATATTTTAAGTTCTGGGGTACATGTGCAGATCTTAAAATATAATTTTAAGGATTGTTACATAGGTATACACATACAATCGTGGTTTGCTGCATTCATCCCCCCATCATCTACATTAGGTATTTCTCCTAATGTTATCCCATCCCTCCCCAATCCCCTCACACCCTGTTACCCCTCCCCTAGACCTCCACTATCCAACAGGCCCCAGTTTGTGATGTTCCCCTCCCTGTGTCCATATGTTCTCATTGTTCAACACACACTTATGTGTGAGAACATGTAGTGTTTGGTTTTCTGTTCTTGTGTCAGTTTGCTTAGAATGATGGTTTACAGATTCATCCATGTCCCAGCAAAGGACATGAACCCATCCTTTTTATGGCTTCATAGTGTTCCATGGTGTATAAGTGCCACATTGTCTTTATTCATTCTATCATTGATGGGCATTTGGGTTGGTTACAAGTCTTTGCTATTGTAAACAGTGCCACAATGAACATAGGTGTGCATGTGTCTTTATAGTAGAACAATTTATAATCCTTTGGGTATATATCCAGTAATGGGATTGCTGGGTCAAATGGAATTTCTATTTCTAGATCCTTGAGGGATCACCCACACTGTCTTCTACAATGGTTGAACCAATTTACACTCCCACCAACAGTGTAAAAGTGTTCCTATTTCTCCACATCCTCTCCAGCATCTGTTGTCTCCAGATTTTTTAATGATCGCCATTTTAACTGGTATGAGATGGTATCTCAATGCAGTTTTGATTTGCATTTCTTTAATGACCAGTGATGATAAGCTTTTTTTCTTATGTTTGTTGGCTGCATAAATGTCTTCTTTTGAAAAGTGTCTGTTCATATCCTTTGCCCATTTTTGATGGAATTGTTTGCTTTCTTATAAAGTTGTTTAAGTTCTTTGTAGATTCTGGATATTAGCCCTTTGTCAGATGGGTAGGTTGCAAACTTTTTTTCTCATTCTCTTGGTTGACAGTTCACTCTAATAATAGTTTCTTTTGCTGTGCAAAACAGCTATAGTAGTTTACATTCTCACCAACAGTGCACAAGGGTTTTATTTTCTCCACATTCTTGCCAACATTTGTTATCATTTGTCTTTTTAAGTAATAACCATTATAAAAGACATGAGGTGATAGCTCATTGTGGTTTTAATTTGCATTTACCTGATGACTAATGATACTGAGCATTTTTCATATATTTGTTGGCTATTTGTATCTCTTCTTTTGAGAAATGTCTGTTCAGATTCTTTGCTAATTTTTTAGTTGGATTCTTTGTTTTTTACCTATTGAGTTGTTTGAGGTCCTAATGTGTTTTTTACATTAGTCCTTTATGAGATGTATGGTTTCTAAATATTTTTCCCTAATCTGTGGGTTGTCTCTTTATTCTGTTAATTGTTTCCTTTGTTGTGCAGAAGATTTTTAGTTTGATACAATCTCATTTGTATATATTTTGCTTTTGTTTCACGTGCTTTTGGAGTCCTATCCAAGAAATCATTGCCCAGCTCAATGTCAACAGAAGTTTTATTTCTCTGTTTTCTTTGAGTAGCTTTACAGTTTTAAGTCTTACATTTCAGTCTTTTATCCATTTTGAGTTGATTTTTTCAGAAGATATGAAATAACAATCCAATTTCATTCTTCTGTATGTGGATATCCAGTTTCTCTGCGTCATTTATTGAAGAGACTGTTCTTTCCATATGGTGTGTTCTTGGCACCTTTGTTGAAAATTAACTGCAAATATTTGAGTTTATATTTGGGCTTTCTACCGTGTTCCATTGTTTAATGTGTCTGTTTTAATTCCAATATCATTCCTTTTTGATTACAATAGGTTCGTAATATATTTTGAAATCTGGGATTGTGATCCTTTCAGCATTGTTCTTTTCACTCAAGATTGCTTTGGGTATATATGGTCTTTTGTAATTCCATATAATTTTTAGAATTGTTTTTTCTATTTCTGTAAAAAATAACATGAAATTCTCATACAAATTGCATTAAATATGCAGATTATTTTGGTTACTGTAGATATTTTAACAATATTAATTCTTCCAATCAATGAACATGAAATATATTTCTTTTTACTTCTATCTTCAATTTCTTTCATCAATGTTTTATCATTTTAAATATACAAATCTTTCAGCTCCATCTCTAAATTTACTCCTAAGTACTTTATTTATTTATTGATACTATTGTATTGGGATTTTAAAAATTGTTTAGCTAGTTCACTGTTAGTATGTGGAAACATTACTAACTTTGTTGTTGTTGTCACAGTTTATTTTATTTTATTTTTTTGAGATGGAATCTCAGTCTGTTGCCCATGCTGGAGTGCAGTGACATTATCTCAGCTCACTGCAACCTCCACCTCCTGGGTCCAAGTGATTCTTATGCCTCAGCCTCCCACGTAGCTGGGAGTACAGATAGGTTTCACCATGCCCAGCTATATATATATATATTTTTTTTTTAAATAATTTTTAGTAGAGTCAAAGTTTCACCATGTTAACCAGGCTGGTCTCCAACTCCTGGCCTCTGGCCTGAGGTGATCCACCTCACTTGGCTTCCCAAAGTGCTAGGATTACAGGCATGAGCCAACACACCTGGTCAGTTTATTTATTTTCTCCTTGTTTTAGTTAGAACACTCAGACAGTTTATTCTTAATATATATCATTAAGTTATATTTCATTTATGGATATGCTCTAATTTGTTTTTCTGTTCTCCTATATTCAGACAGTTGACGAGTTTCCAGCTTTTTACTATTATGAATAAAAATGTTATAAACTTTTGCTTACAAGTCTTATTTTGGGAAATATGTTTTCATTTTTTTGTGTAAATAAGTAGTGAAATGGCTGGGTCATAGAGTAGATATCTATTTAACTGTATAAGAAATAGCCAAATAGTTCTCCAAAGTGGATGTACTATTTTTTATTTCCACCAAGCAATATATAAGGGTCTTACTGCATATTGTCTTCATTTGGCATTGTCATTTTAATTATGCTAGTAGGTGTGAAATTATGATTTTAATTTGCACTTTTAGGATTATGTTGTACACTTTTCATACTTAATTGATATTTTGTATGTCTTATTTCATGAAATGTCTTTTTAAATCTTTCACCTATTTTTATAGGGTTGTTGGTTTTAAAATTTTAATTTGTAAGCATTCTTTATATACGATGGATACATGTCCTTTGGGGGATATTTGTATTGTGAATATTTGTTTCCAATCTGTTATTGCCAATACAATTTATTAGTGGTGTCTTGATGTACAGAACTGTTTTTATTTTGAAAGTGCT
This sequence comes from Callithrix jacchus, assembly GCF_049354715.1. Lineage (NCBI taxonomy): Eukaryota > Metazoa > Chordata > Mammalia > Primates > Cebidae > Callithrix > Callithrix jacchus. The sequence continues at coordinate 84,634,713 of NC_133515.1, read as the reverse complement.
GCAGTTACTATGGTTGCATAATGATCTCAAATGTTTCAGCTTAAAATAATGACAACATTTATTTTGCTCATGAATCTATAATTTTGTTAAGACTCAGTGGGGATAGCTTGCTTCTTTTCCCTTTGATGTCATCTGGGGTGGCTTAAAGGCTGAGAGCTAAAATCATCTGAAGTCATATGTCTGGAAGTTGTTTGACTACTGAGTTTTTTTTTTTTGAGACGGAGTCTTGCTGGGTCACCCAGGCTTGAGTGCAATGGCATGATCTTGGCTCACTGCAATCTCCATCTTTCAGGCTCAAGTGATTACCCTGCCTCAGCCTCCCAAGTAGCTGGGATTACAGGCATGCACCACCATGCCTGGATAATTTTGTATATTTTTTAGTAGAGACAGGATTTCTCCATGTTGGTCAGGCTGGTCTCAAACTCCTTACCTAAGGTGGTCCAACTGCCTTGACCTCCCAAGGTGCTGGGATTACATATGCAAGCCACCATACCCGGCAACTACTGACTTTTGTATGTTGAGTTTTGTAATCTGCAACTTCATTGAATTTGTTTATCCATTCTTACAGGTTTTCTGGGGAGTCTTTAGGGTTTTCCTTATAAAAGGTCATGTCATCAGCAAAAAGAGACAATTTTACTTTTTTTCTTCCTATGTGAATGCCTTTTACTTCTTTTTCTTGCCTGTTTTGGCCAGGATTTCTAGTACTATATTAATGAGCAGTGGCAAGCATGGGCATCTTTGTATTATTTGAGATCTTAGGAGAAAAGGTTTTAATTTTTCAGCATTAAGTATGATAGCTGTGGGCTAGTCATATATGACCTTTATTATGTTGAAGTACATTCTTTTCTATATATTTTTTGAGAGTTTTAAAAATGTAAACAGATGTTGAATTTTATCAAATGCTTTTTCTACATTTTTTTCCATAAAAATATTTTTAAATTATTATTACACTTTAAGTCCTGAGATACATGTGCAGAACGTGCAGGGTTGCCACATAGGTATACAATTCCATGATGGTTTGCTTCACCCATCAACACATCATCTACATTAGGTACTTCTCCTAATGCTATCCCTCTCCTAGCCCCAAACACCCTGAAATGTCCCGGTGTGTTATACTCCCCTCTCTGTGTCCATGTATTCTTATTGTTCAACTCCCACTTATGAGTGAGAACATGCAGTGTTTGGTTTTCTGTTACTGTGATAGTTTACTGAGGATGATGATTTCCAGATTCATGTATGCCCTTGCAAAGGACATGAACTCATCTTTTTTATGGCTGCATAGTGTTCCATGGTGTATATGTGCCACATTTTCTTTATCCAGTCTATCATTAATGGGCATTTGGGTTGGTTCCAAGTCTTTTCTATTGTAAACAGTGCTGCAATAAACATACATGTGCATGTGTCTCTATAGTAGAATAATTTATAATCCTTTGGGTATATACCCAGTAATGGGATTGCTGAGTCAAATAGTATTTCTGGTTCCAGATCCTTGAGGAATCACCATGCTGTCTTCCATAATGGTTGAACTAATTTACTCTCTTGCAACAGTGTAAAAGTGATTCTATTTCTTTACATCCTCTCCAGTAGCTGTTGTCTCCTAATTTTTCAGTGACCACCATTCTAACTGGCATTAGGGAGTATCTCAATGGAGTTTTTATTTTCATTTTTCTAATGACCAGTGATGATGAGTTTTTTTTTTTTTTTAATATGTTTGTGGGCTGCATAAATGGCTTCTTTTGACACGTGTTTGTTCATATTTGTTGCCCATTTTTGATGGGCTTGTTTGTTTTTTTCTTGTAAATTTGTTTAAATTCTTTGTAGATTCTGGATATTAGCCCTTTGTCAGATGGATAGATTGTAAAAACTTTCTCCCATTCTGTAGTTTGCCTGTTCACTCTGATGATAGTTTCTTTTGTTGTGCAGGAGCTCTTTATTTTAATTAGATCCCATTTGTCTATTTTGGCTTTTGGTGTTTTAGTCGTGAATTCTTAGCCCATGCCTATAATGGTGTTGCCTAGGTTTTCTTCTATGGTTTGTATGATGTTAGTTCTCACGTTTAAGTCTTTAACGCATCTTGAGTTAATTTTTGTATAATGTGTAAGAAAGGGATCCAGTTTCAGTTTTCTGCATATGGTTAGCCAATTTTTCCAACACCACTTATTAAATAGATGATTCTTTCCCCATTGCTTGTTTTTGGTAAGTTTGTCAAAGATCAAATGGTGTAGATATCTGGTGTTATTTCTGAGGCCTCTGTTCTGTTCCATTGGTCTATATATCTGTTTTGATATCAGTACCATGCTGTTTTGATTACTGTAGCCTTCTAGTATAGTTTGAAGTCAGGTAACTTGATGTCTCCAGCTTTGTTCTTTTTGCTTAGGATTTTCTTGGGTATATGGGCTTTTTTTGGTTCCATATGAAATTTAAAGTAGTTTTTTATAAGTCTGTGAAGAAAGTCAATGGTAGTTTTTTTTTACATTGTTAATATGATATATCGCATTTATTGATTTGTATATTTTGAACCATCTTGGCATCCCGAGAAAAATTACACTTGATCATGGTAAACAACTTAGTTGGCTTGTTTTTTTGTTTTATGAGGATTTTTGTATCTGTGTTCACTGATATATTAGTCTATAGTTTTCTTTCTTGCAGTATCCTTATCTAGCTTTGTCATCAGGATAATGCTGACCACATAAAATAAATTTGAAAGTATTCCCTCCTCTTCAATTTTTGGGAAGTATTTGAGAAAAATTGGTATTAGTTCTTGAGAAGTTTAGAAGAATTCAACTGTGAAGACTTCAGTGTTCTATGCTTTCCTTTGTTGGGAAATTTTTATTATTGATTCAGTCTCCTTATTTGTTATTGGTCTGTTTAGATTTCTATTTCTTTCTGGATCAGTCTTGGCAGGTTGCAGGTTTCTTTCTTTTCTGTCATCTTTAAAATTGGGTTATTTATCCCTTCATTATTGCATCTGAAGAGTTAAAAAATACATATTCTACATACCAGGTCTTATAAAAAAATATAACTTGCAAACATTTTTTCCATTTTGTAGGGCGTATTTTCACTTTCTTGATGGGAGTATTTTTCAGAATGAAAGTTTTTTTCTGTATGAAACTTTTGTGTCCCATCTAAGAAATCATTGCCTAATTAAAAATTATAAAGATTTACACCTATGTATTATTCTAAGAGTTTCATAGTTTTGACTTTTACACTAATGTGTTTGATCCATTTTGAGTCAATTTTTGCATGTGGGGTGAAATAAGGGTCTAATTTTATTTTATTTTTTGCATCTGGCTATCTAGTTGTACCAACACCATTTATTAAAAAGGCTATTCTTTCTCCATTGGATGACCTAAAATTAGCTGACCATAGATGTATATGTTGATTTTTGGATTCTTAATTCTATTCCACTGATAAATGTATTTATTTTTATTTTAGTACCACACTATCTTTATCACTGTCATTTTGTACTAAGTTTTAAATTGGGTAGTGTGAGTCCTTGAGTTTTTTTTTTTTCTTTTTAGAGATTATTTTGTCTATGCTATATGAACTTTCCTGTTTCTGAAAACAGTTGGCTGGAATTTTGACAGGGATTGAATTGAATCTATAGATCAGTTTGAATGTATCTTATTCTGCTCCGACTGCTGAAACAAAATATAATATACTGTGTGGCTTAAGCAACAGGAATTTATTTTTCACATTATAGAGACTGGAAGCCCAAGCTGAAGGTGTCAGTGGAGTCAATATCTGGTGAGTGCTTTCTTTGTGGGTTGAAGATGGCCTTCTTGTTGTGCTCTCATATTGTAGAGAAAAAGATCTCTCTCTTTCTCTTCTTAGAAAAAATAAGACCAGAGCCCTATTGAATTTGAGCTCTACCCTTATGATCTTACTTAACCTCAATTACCTCCTAAAGACTGTATTTCCACATATAGTCACATTGCAGGTTAAAACTTCCACATATATATTTGGGGGGAATATAATTTAGTCCATAGCAGGGAGTATGATTTCTAACAATAGTAAGGCTTCCAATACATGGACATGGGATATCTTTCTTTCTTCTTTCTTTTGTCTCACTCTGTCACCAGGCTGGAGTGCAATGGCACAATTTTGGCTCACCGAAACCTCCAACTTTCTGGTTCAAGCAATTCTCCTGCCTCATCCTCCCAAGTAGCTGGGATTTGAGGTATGCACCACCACACCCAGCTAAGTTTTGTATTTTTAGTAGAGATGGGTTTTCACCAGGTTGGCCAGGAAGGTCTTGATCTCCTGAACTCAGCCTCCCAATGTGCTGGGATTACAGGCATGAACCACCAAGCCCAAACTTAAAGTTCTCTTTAATTTATTTCAACAATGTTTTGTAGTTTTTAGTATACAGGTCTTACACTTTTTTTGTAAATTTATAGCTAAGTATTTTATTCTGTTTCATGCTATTGTAAATGAATTGTTTTTGTAATTTCAGTTCAGATTTTCTTTTTGAATGCACAGGAATACAACTGATTTTAATATCTTGTATTTCATAATCTTGTTTATTACTTCTAATTGTTCTTTTTAGTGTCTTATAATCAAAATCTTAATTATGCCATCTGAAATTAGCTAGTTTATGTCTTCCTTTCAAGCAGTTCCAACTATTTACTTCTTTGTTTGTTTTCCTTTCCTGCCCCACTTTCTGTTATTCCATTATTTTTTAGATTTTATCTTAATTTTCCTGTTGAATTTGTAGTTATTGTTTATTATTTCATTTTTATAGGGGTGCCTTAGCGAATTCAATATACATCCATAACTTTCACAGTGTAGTTATAGTTACAATGAACTACTTGGCATAAAAAATAGAAATATCACTACTTTGTAAATTTATCTCTATATCTCATAATTGCATATGTGGTATACCAAAATATATCATAAATTTTATAAGACAATGTTATAATAAAATTATAAACAGTTATATGATGTCTTAGTCAGTTTTTCTCTTTGTTTATTGAGAACCTTGAATGTGTAAACTTTTGCCTTTTTTCACATTTGGAAATATTTCTATCATTATTTCCTTGCATACTTTAAATTGGTCTTTCTTCTTCTTTTAGTAATTACAGTTACATGTATATTTGACCGTTGGATTTCATCCATAAGATAACTTATGCTAGGTTTGTTTTCCATTTTTTTATAATAACATATTTTTAAATTATCACGCTTTCCTCTTCTTTCTTGTTCAACTGTTATGTCTAATTCATAACTTTTTTATTTCAAAAAATGTATTTTTTGGTTCTATAATTTCTATCTTAAAGATTGTTTTTACATCTCTGCTGTAAATTCTTGTTTCTCTGTTGAGATATTCATGAATTGAAAGCATGTTTTGTTTTACACTTTACTTAGGTTAATTATTTTTGTTGGCTGAATTGTATTCCTCCGGAGTAGGATGGATCCCTAATCCAGTATGACTTGTATCCTTATGAAATGGGGAAACTTGGGCACATACACACATACACAGACATGGACACACACACAAACATGAATAAGACCATGTGAAGATAAAGGAAGAGATTGGGATGATGCTTCTACATGCCAAAGAACACCAAAGATTACTAGCAAATCACCAGTTAGAGGAAATGTACGGAACAGATTATCTGTAACAACCCTCAGAGGAACCAACTCTGTTGACACATTGATCTCAGACCTCTAGCTTCCAGAACTGTTAGAAAATAAGTTTCTATTGTTTAATCCACCCAAATTGTGACAGTTTGTTACAGCAGCCTTAGCAAGCTATTTTGGGCTTTGATTGTTTATGCCAATGATGTGACTCAGAATGGAGACAATTAGAGGGGTGGGGCTTTGAACAGCATATTATCAGCCTGATCCTTGCAAAGGGAATGTGGCTAGAGACTGAGTTCAATCACATGGGTAAATTCAGTCTATCATCCCTACATAATAAAACTTTAATAAAAATGTTAGACACTGAAGTTGGAGTGAGCTTTCCTGGTTGCCAATAGACTGCGTATTGTCACACTCAAATGCTGGGAATGTAGTGCATCCAAACTGCATGGGAAAAGAACAAGAAAATTTCAAGTTTGAGACTCTCCCAGACTTCACTCTACACCTTTTTATTTTTAATTTTTGTGAGTACACAATAGGCATGTAAATTTAAGGGGTATAAGATGTATGGATATAGGCATGCAATTATCCATTGTGTTACAGACAATCCAACGCTCTTTTAGTTGTTTCAAAGTACACAATTACATTGTTATTGACTATAATCATCCTGTTGTGTTATCAAATACTAGGTCTTATTCTTTCTACATTTTGTACCCATTAACCATCTCTATCTCCTTTTCACCACCCACTACCTTTCTCAGCCTCTGGTAACCAACCTTCTACTGTTTATCTCCATGAGGTTATTTCTTTGATTTTTAGAGCTCAGAAATAAGTGAGAACATGTGATGTATGGCTCAATTCATGTTGTTGCAAATGACAAGATCTCATTTTTTATGACTGAATAGTACTTCATTGTGTATATGTATCACATTTTCTTTATTAATTCATCTATTAATGGACATTTAGGTTGCTTCCAAATCTTGGATATTATGAAAAGTGTTAAAACATACCTGAGAATGCAGATATCTCTTTGATATAAAGATTTCTTTTCCTTTGGGGAACAGTGGGAATGATGGATCATATAGTGGCTCAATTTTTAGTTTTTTCTTTGGATTCTCCAAACTGTTTGCCATAGTGCTTATATTAATTTTCAGTTCCACCAACAGTGTACAAGTTTTCCCTTTCTCCACATCCGCACTGGCATTTGTTATTGCCTGCCTTTTGGATATAAACCATTTTAAGTGGCATGAGATGATATCTCACTGTAGTTTTCATTTGTGTTTCTCTAATGATTAATGATGTTGATATCTTTTCATAGGCCAGTTTGCCATTTGTATGTTTTATTTTGAGAAATATCTATTCAGATGTTTTACCCATTTTTAATTGGGTTATTAGGGTTTTTTTCCTATAGAGTTGTTTGAGCTCCTTACATATGCTGGTAGTGAATACCTTGTCAGATGGATAGTTTGCAAATATTTTCTCCCATTCTGCGAGTTGTCTCTTCACTCTGTTGATTGTTTCCTTTACTGTGAAGAAGGTTTTTAACTTGATGTGATCAGATTTGTCCATTTTTGCTTTGTTTTCCTATGCTTGTGGATATTACCCAAGAAATCTTTTTCCAGACCAATGTCCTGGAGAGTTTCCCCAATGTCTTGCAGTAGTTTTATTGTTTGCAGTCTTCAAGTTAAGTCTTTAATTTGTTTTGATTTGATTTTTGTACAAGGTGAGAGACAGGGATCTAGTTTCATTCTTCTGACTATTGATAATGAGTTTTCTCAACACCATTTATTGAAAAGACTGCATTTTCCCAAGTGTATGTACTTAGCACTTGTGTTGAAAATCAGCTCACTGTAGGTGTGTGAGATTTGTTTCCAGGTTCTCTATTTCATTCCACTGGTCTATGTATCTTTTTATGCCAGTGCCATGCTCTTTTGGATACTATACCTCTGTAATATAATTTTTAGTCATGTAATGTGATTTCTCCAGTTTTGTTCTTTTTGCTTAGGATAGCTTTGGCTATTCTGGGTCTTTTGTGAATCCATGTAAATTTTAGAGTTTTTTTTTTATTTCTATGAATAATGCAATTGGTATTTTGATAGGGATTGCCTTGAATCTGTAGGTTACTTTGGGTAGTATGGGCATTTTAACAATGTCGATTCTTCTAATCCCTGAACATGGAATATCTTCCCATTGTTTGGAGTCTTCTTCAACTTTTTCACTTATGTTTTATAGTTTTCATTGTAAAGCTCTTTCACTTCTTTGGTTAATTTAATTTCCAGGTGTTTAATTTTAGGCATGGCTATTGTATATGATATTAATTTTTGATTTCTTTTCCAGATTGTTCCCTGTTGGGATATAGAAATGCTACTGAATTTTGTGTGTTGATTTTGTATCCTACAACTTAACTGAATTTGCTTATCATTTCTAATAATCTTTTGTGGAGTCTTTATATTTTTCTAAAAATGAGATCATATAATCTGCAAGCAAAAATAATATAACTTCTTCCTTTTCAATTTGGATGCCCTGTATTTTTTTCTCTTGTCCAATTGTTCTAGTTAGAACTTCCAGTACTATGTTGAAGAACGGTGGTGAAAGTGGGCACTCTAGTCATGTGCCAGATTTTAGAGGAAAGACTTCAGTTTTTCTTCATTCAGTGTGATATTAGCTGTGGGTCTGTCATATATGGCTTTTGTTATGTTGAGGTATGTTCTTTCTACAACCAGTTTTTGAGCAATTTTATTATGAAGAAACATTGACTTTTCTTAAATTTCCAACTTTTATTTTAAGTTCAGGGATATATGTGCAAGATGTGCAGATTTATTACATAGGTAAATGTGTGCCATGGTGGTTTGCTGTATAGATCACCCCATCACCTAGGTATTAAGCCCAGAATCCATTAGCTGTTCTTCCTGATGCTCTCTCTCTTTCCACCTCCCACCCTCTGACAAGCCCCAGTGTATATTGTTTTCTCCAGTGTGTCCAAGTGTTCTTATCATTCTCTTCCCACATTTAAGTGAGAATATATGGTATTTGGTTTTCTGTTGTTGTGCTAGTTTGCTGGGGATAATGACTTTCAGTTCTGTCCATGTCCCTGTACAAGACATGATCTCATTCTTATTTTTGGCTGTATAGTATTTCGTGGTGTATATGTACCACATTTTCTTTATCCAATTTATAAATGATGAGCATTTAGGTTGATTCCATGTATTTGGTATTGTGAATAGTGCTGCAATTTACATACATATGCATGTATCTTTATAAAATAATCATTTATATTCTTTGGGGTATATATCCAGAATTGAATTGCTGGGTCAAATGGTATTTTTGCCTATAGGTCTTTGAGGAATTCCCACACTAAGAGGGAATTTTATAGCTATAAGTGCCTACATCAAAACAAACTAGAAAAGCAAGATCAAACCAAACCCATATTAGCAGGAAAAAGAGCAGAGCTGAAATAAATAAAACTGAAATGAAGAAAGCCATGCAAAACACGTTTTCTTTTTTTTTTTATTTGGATATTTTTTATTTTTTAATCAGAATTTTGTTGCCTTCCTCATATAGATCTCGTACGTATTTTTTTTTTAATTTTTTTAATTTTTAATTTTTTTTATTTTTTATTGGATTTCAGGTTTTGGGGTACATGAGCAGAGCATGCAAGACAGTTGCGTAGGTACACACATGGCAGTGTGCTTTGCTTTTCTTCTCCCCTTCACCCACATTTGGCATTTCTCCCCAGGCTATCCCTTCCCACCTCCCCCTCCCACTGGCCCTCCCCTTTTCCCCCAATAGACCCCTGTGTTTAGTACTCCCCTTTCTGTGTCCATGTGTTCTCATTTTTCATTACCCGCCTATGAGTGAGAATATGCAGTGTTTCATTTTCTGTTCTTGTGTCAGTTTGCTGAGGATGATGTTCTCCAGATTCATCCATGTCCCTACAAATGATACAAACTCATCATTTCTGATTGCTGCATAATATTCCATGGTGTATATGTGCCACATTTTTCCAATCCAGTCTATTATCAATGGGCATTTGGGTTGATTCCAGGTCTTTGCTATTGTAAACAGTGCTGCAATGAACATTCGTGTACATGTGTCCTTATAGTAGAACGATTTATAGTCTTTTGGATATATACCCAGTAATGGGATTGCTGGGTCAAATGGAATTTCTATTTCTAAGGCCTTGAGGAATCGCCACACTGTCTTCCACAATGGTTGATTAAGTTCCGAGGTACATGAGCTGGTTTGTTATGTAGGTAAACTCCCATCATGGGAGTTTGTTTTTCAGATATTTCATCACCCAGGTGTTAAGCCTTGTACCAGTTATTTTCTTTGGATCATCTCCTTCTTCCCACCCTCCACCTCAGGTAGGCCCCAGTGTCTGTTGTTCCTCTCTATGTGTCCATGTGTTCTCATCATTTAGTTTCCACTGATAAGTGAGAACATGCTAAGTGTTCTATTTCTGCATTACTTTGCTAAGTATGGTGACCTCCAGCTCCATTCATGTTCTTGCACAGTATATAGTCTTGCTCCTTTTTATGGCCACATAATATTCCATGGTATATATGTACCATATTTTCTTTATACAGTCTGCCCTTGGTTGTCATTTAGGTTAATTCCATGTCTTTTCTATTGTAAGTAGTGCTACAATAAACATTTAAGTATACACATCTTCACAATAGAATAATTTATATTCCTTTGGGAATATATCTAGTAGTAATAAAATTGTCAGATCAAATGGTAGTTTGGTTTCACCTCTTTGAGAAATCACCACACACTGTAGCTTTCCACAATCATTGGACTAATTTACACTCCCATCAGCATTGTAAAAATATTCTGTTTTGAAAACTGTGCAAATACATGGAAATTAAACAACATACTTCTGAATGAACAGTGGGCCAATGAAAAAATGAAGTTGAAACATTTCTTTAAGCAAATGATAATGGAAATATAAAATACTAAATCTATGGGATACAGAAAAAGCAGTGTACTAAGAGGGAAGTGTCAAGGGAGAGAAGTGGACTCTGTGAAAGTCCCTGGTATTAGTTTTGTTTAATGCAAACTTTGGTTTTCTCAAAGGCTGATTATGCTAGCAGTGAAGTTGTCACATGGACAGACTCAGGACTTCTGGTTAGCCAGGATGTTGCAGGTGGTAGAATTAGCTGTTGTTTTCTCCTTCTTAGGATCAGGTTTGTTCTGTTATGGGTTGCTATACTGGCTTGAGTTGTATGGCCTCCAGCCAAGAGGTGGCACTTTTTTTTTCTTTTTATTGCATTTTAAGTTTTGGGGTACATGTGCAGGACATGCAAAATAGTTGCATAGGTACACACATGACAGTGTGATTTGCTGTCTTCCTCCCCTTCACCCACATCTGGCATTCATCCCCATGCTATCCCTCCCCAGCTCCACCCCCAAGCTGTTCCTCCCCTATTCCCCCAGTAGACCCCAGTGTGTAGTGCTCCCCTCCCTGTATCCATGTGTTCTCACTGTTCATCACCTGCCTATGAGTGAGAACATGCGGTATTTCATTTTCTGTTCTTGTGTCATTTTGCTGAGAATGATGTTCTCCAGATTCATCCATGTCCCTACAAAGGACACAAACTCATCGTTTTTGATTGCTGCATAATATTCCATGGTATATATGTGCCACATTTTCCCAGTCCAGTCTATCATCGATGGGCATTTGGGTTGGTTCAAGGTCTTTGCTATTGTAAACAGTGTTGCAATGAACATTCGTGTGCATGTGTCCTTATAGTAGAACGATTTATAGTCCTTTGGGTATATGCCCAGTGATGGGATTGCTGGGTCAAATGGAATTTCTATTTCTAGGTCCTTGAGGAATCACCACACTGTCTTCCACAATGGTTGAACTAATTTACATTCCCACCAGCAGTGTAAAAGTGTTCCTATTTCTCCACATCCTCTCCAGCATCTGTTGTCTCCAGATTTTTTAATGATCGCCATTCTAACTGGTGTGAGATGGTATCTCAATGTAGTTTTGATTTGCATTTCTCTAATGACCAGTGATGATGAGCATTTTTTCATATGTTTGTTGGACTCATGTATGTCTTCTTTTGTAAAGTGTCTGTTCATATCCTTTGCCCATTTTTGAATGGGCTTGTTTGTTTTTTTCCTGTAAATCTGTTTGAGTTCTTTGTAAATTCTGGATATCAGCCCTTTGTCAGATGGGTAAACTGCAAAAATTTTTTCCCATTCTGTTGGTTGCCGATTCACTCTAGTGACTGTTTCTTTTGCTGTGCAGAAGCTGTGAAGTTTGATTAGGTCCCATTTGTCTATTTTGGCTTTTGTTGCCAATGCTTTTGGTGTTTTGTTCATGAAGTCCTTGCCTACTCCTATGTCCTGGATAGTTTTGCCTAGATTTCCTTCTAGTTTTGTCAGGTTTATCAAAGATTGTATGGTAGCAGTTATGTTGTGTTGCCTCCGATGCCTCTGTTCTATTCCATTGGTCTATATCTCTGTTTTGGTACCAGTACCATGCTGTCTTGATTACTGTAGCCTTTTAATATAGTTTGAAGTTCGGTAGTGTGATGCCTCCTACTGTGTTCTTTTTGCTTAGAATTGACTTGGCTATGCGGGCTCTCTTTTGGTTCCATATGAAGTACAAGGTGGTTTTTTCCAGTTCTGTGAAGAAGGTCATTGGTAGCTTGATGGGGATAGCGTTGAGTCTGTAAATTACTTTGGGCAGTATGGCCATTTTCACGCTATTGATTCTTCCTAACCATGAACATGAAATGTTTCTCCATCTGTTTGTGTCCTCTTTTATTTCGTTGAGCAGTGGTTTGTAGTTCTCCTTGAAGAGGTCTTTTATGTTCCTTGTTAGGTGTATTCCTAGGTATTTTATTCTCTTTGTAGCAATTGTGAATGGCAGTTCGTTCTTGATTTGGCTCTCTTTAAGTCTGTTATTGGTGTATAGGAATGCTTGTGATTTTTGCACATTGATTTTGTATCCGCTTTTAAAAGAGCACCAGCTGTGGTAGTAGAAGGGGAATATAAACTTGCCCTATGTTGGCCAGGATTAGTACTCAGGTTTCTCAGGTGATGGGCAGGGCAATAGAGCTCCCAAAAATTTATGTCTTTTATTTTCAGCTATCAGGATGGGTAGAGAAAAACCATGAGGTGGGGGCAGGGTTGGGCAGGTCAGACACTACTTGGGCAGTGCTTGCTGCAGCCACTGTGGAGGACGGGGAGGTGGTTTTTTGGCCAATGAAGTTATGTTTCCAGGGGGATTATGACCACCTCTACTGCATTATACTGGTCACCAGGGATGCAGGGGAAAACAGGCAGTGACCAGCCTCACTCAGCTCTCATTCCGCCAGCAAGGCCACTCTGACTCCTGTCATGCCCCTTTGACAGCACTGAGTTTATATACAGGCAGCCTTTGAGCAGGGCTGAGATCTTTCCCCAGGCTACAATCCTTCTCACTGAGAAAGCAAGCAGGGCTCTCAGGCCTCCCCTTCCCTGCCTTCTCGTACCTTCAGCTGCAGCCTCTGCAATCATATCTGCACTTCCCATTTCTCCCCATCTCCCTCACCAGATTCTGCTCAGGAAAATTCATGCCCAGACAAAATTATACAAAGATCAGCTAGGAGTTTCCTTCACCCTGTGGCCCCTCCCCAGTTCTGCTGGCTGTCTTCCCTTCCCAAAGGATTTCTGTGAGATGAGGCCAGATATGGCTTCCCTGGGCTCCCCCAGGCCTCAGCACAAAGCCCCCAGCCCTCCCTAAGGAGGCAGATGAGAGTCTCCCCACAATGGAGGTGTTCTCTGGCTGAGACCAGGGCAGATGTCAAGGTGTCTGTGGAGCCCCCAGGGGCAGCCAGGCAGAGGGGAGAAGGAGGCCCTGGGAGAGCACATCCTCCTGCCCTCACTAGAGAGGTATTTATTAATGTCTGTACTCCTGGCCACTGACTGAATTCTTCTCTACATTATCAACTCATGTAAATTCATTATCCCAATAACTAGGAATGAGTTCCACCATGTGAAATCCAGTAATGAATGAGGGCCCAGGGACTGGGGGCTGCCTGTGCACTGTACAAGCTCTCTTGACATGGGCGGCTCAGCAGGAGTGTCTATAGGGCTCTTCCCGCTGCTTCTTCTACTTTTATTTTTTGCTCAGCTTCCTAAATCTGTTTCAGCTCCGGGTAAGGTTAGATCCTTCTCCTGTGATCTGGATTATCAGGTTCCCCAGTGGGGATGTATGTTCGGAGGCAGACTTTTCCCTGCTCACACTTTAGGAACTCACAAGCTTTTGGCTGTTTCACAGAGTTTGCAGTAGTAAAACTGCTTCTTTCAAAGGATCTGTGAACTGCTTCATTTTTCCTGGTATGTTCCTGTGGTGGTTCTTGGAGTGAAAGCTCACAATGTGAGTCTCCACACACTGTTCTGTCTATGCAAGGGGAATCTGCATGTTAGTCCTGTCTCCTATCCACCATTTTCCAATTTTATGATATAGTTATTATTTTTGACTGGTTTATTGTTTTGTCTTTCTACTTAGGATAAGAGTAGCATACACACTGCAGTTACAGTGTTATAATATTCAGTGTTTTTCTGTGTACTTGCTATAGCCAGTTTGTTTTATATCTTTGTATTATTTATTATTACTTAATGAGCAAATACTTACTGCTCATCAATGTCCTTTTCTTTTTGATTGAAGTACTCCCTTTAGCATTTCTCATAGGACAGTTTTGGTGTTAATGAAATTCTTCAGCTTTTGTTTGGGAAAGTCATTTCTCCACCCTGTTTGCAGAATATTTTCACTGGATATATTATTCTAGGGTAAAAGTTTTTTCCTTCAGCATTTTAAATATATCGTGCCACTCTCTCCTGGTCTGTAAGGTTTCTACTGTAAAGACTGCTGCCAGGTGTATTGAAGCCCTGTTGTATGTTATTTGTTTATTTTCTCTTGCTTTTTAAAGGATTGTTTCTTTATCCTTGATCTTTGGGAGTTTAATTACTAAGTGCCTGGAAGCAGTCTCCATTGGGTTAAATCTGCTTAATGTTACATTTGTATGATGTGTAATGTACAACCTTGTTGTACTTGAATATTGATATCTTTCTCTAGGTTTGGGAAGTTCCCTCTTATTATCCCTTTGAATAAACTTTCTACCTCTTGCTCTTTCTCTATGTCCTCTTTAGGTCAATAAATTTTAGATTTGCTCTTTTGCGGTTATTTTCTAGATCCTGTAGGCATGCTTCATTCTTTTTGATTCTTTTTTTTCTTTTGTCTCTTCCGATTGTGTATTTTCAAATAGCTTGTCTTCAAGCTCACTAATTCTTTCTTCTGTTTGATCAAATGTGCTATGAAAAGATTCTGATGCATTCTTTAGTATGCCAATTGCATTTTTAGCTCCAGAATTTGTTTGATTAAATTTTTTTTTTTAAATTTTACTTTTAAGTTCTGGAATACATGTGCAGAATGTGCAGGTTTCTTAAATAGGTATACATGTGCCATGGTGGTTTGCTACCCTATCAACCATCATCTGGTTTTAAGCTCCACATCCATTAGTTAATTGTCCTAATGATCTCCCTCTTCTTGGCCCCCACCCCTAACAGGCCCTGGTGTGTGACGTTCCCCTCCTTGTGTCCATGCATTCTTATTGTTCAGCTCCCACTTATGAGTGAGAACATGAAGTGTTTGGTTTTCTGTTCCTGTGTTTGTTTGCTGAGAATGATGGCTTTCAGCTTCATCCATGTCCCTGAAAACGACATAACTTATTCTTCTGTATGGCTGCATAGTATTTCATGATGTATATATGCCAGTCTATCATTGATGGGCATTTGGGTTGGTTCCAAGTCTTTGCTATTGTATATAGTGCTGCCATAAACATAACTGTGCATGTATCTTTGTAGTAGAATGATTTATAATCCTTTGAGTATATACCCAGTAATGGGATTGCTGGGTCAAATGGTATTTCTGGCTCTAGTTCCTCAAGGAATCACCACACTGTCTTCAACAAAGGTTGAACTAAGTTACACTCTCACCAACAATGTAAAACATTCCTATTCTCCACAGCCTCTCAAGCATCTGTTGTTTACTAACTTTTTAATGATGGCTATTCTAACTTGTGTGAGGTGGTATCTTATTGTGATTTTGGTATGCACTTCTCTAATGACCAGTGATGATGAGTGTTTTTCATATGTTTATGGGCTGCTTAAGTGTCTTCTTTTGAGAAGTATCTTTTAATATCCTTCACCTACTTTTTTGACGGGGTTTCTGTTTGATTCTTTTTAAGTATTTTAATCTCTTTGTTAAATTTATCTGATAGAATTCTGAATTCCTTCTATGTGTTATCTTTAATTTCTTTGAGATTTCTCAAATCAGCTATTCTGAATTCTCTGTCTGAATGGTCATATGGCTCTGTTTATCCAGGATTGATCCATGGTGCCTTACTTAGTTGACTTAGTAAGTAATGTTTTCTTGGATTATTTTGATACTTGTAAATTTTTTTTGGTGTCAGGATTTATTGTAGTCTTCACTATCCAAGCTTTTTTGTTTGTTTGTTTTTGTTTTTGTGCCTGACCTCCTTGGGATGGATTTTCAGATATTTGAAAAGACCTGAGTATTGTGATCTATGCTGTATCTGCTTTAGAGGGTACCACAATCCCAGCAATGCTGTTGTTCCTGCAGACTTGTAGATATACTGCTTTGATGGTCTTGGACAAGATCTGGGAGAATTCTCTGGATTACCAGGAAGAGACTTTTATTCTTTTTCTTTACTTTCTCCCAGAGTTCTTCTCTCAGTTGGAGTGACCTGAAGCTGGGAGTGAAGCGAAACCAGCACCGCCGAGGACACCAATACTATAACTGTACTCAGTCAGACTTGAAGCCAGTATAATACTGGGTCTTACCCAAGGCCTGCTGTAACTACTCCCTGGCTACTGCCTATGTTTGCTCAAGGCCTTGCTGCTCTACAATGAGCAGGTGGAAAAGCCAGCCAGGTCTGTGCCTTTCCCTTCAGGGTGGCAAGTTTCTCCAATCCCTAGATGGGTCCAGAGGTGTTCTATGGGAGTCAGGGACTAGAGTAAAAAAATGTTGAAGTGTACCTCGTATTCTACAGCATTAATATTGAGCTGGGGGGACTCAGGAGAAAGGGTGATAGGGGAGTAAGGGATAAAACACTACACATTAGGTGCAGTGTACACTGCTTGGGTGATGATGGGTGCACCAAAATCTCAGAAATCACCACTAAAGAACTTATGCATGTAACCAAACAGCACCGGTTCCCCCAAAACCTATTGAAATAATAATAATAAAATAAATAAATAAAAACACTGAGCTGGCACTCAAACCACAAAACACAGTCTTTCCCACTCTTACCACCCTTTTCCAAAGGCAGAGAAGCTCACCAAGAGTACTGCCAGATCACCACCGATATTCCTTTAAGGCAGAGAGGCTATTGTGGTGAATGCTGCCTGGCCTGGGGCTCACTCTTTTGGGCACTGGGCTCCCCTGTGGCCCAGGAAAGGTCTGTAAATGCTGTTGAAGAGTCAACTCTTGGAATCAAGGACCCCAAGGGCTTGCTTGGTGCTTTACCACCCTGTGGCTGAGCCAGTATCTGAATCCAGCAAGTCTCAGAGACTCACCTGAGGCCCTTGATGTAGTTTCTGGGTATCACTGCTGATTATTCAGGGCCAAAGGGCTTTTCAGCTAACAGGTAATGAATGCTGCCAAGACTGGGTGTTTCCCTTCAAAGCAGTGGGTTCCCTTCTGGCCCAGGGTGTTTCTAGGAATGTCGTCTGGAAGCTAGGGCCTGGAACGGGGACCTCATGATTCTGACTGGTGCCATATCTGTTGTGGCTAAGCTGACATCCAAGATGCAAGACAAAGTCCTCCCCAACTCTTTCCTTTTCTCTCCTTAAGCAGCAGGAAGGAGTCTCTTTTAGAGCTGTGAGTTGTGCAGCTGGGAGTTAGGGAGGGGTGATGCCAATACTCCCTTGGCTGCCCAAGCTGGTGTCTCAGTATATTTTGTGCCCCCCAGTCCACTGTCTCTGGCCCTAGTTCAGTACTAGGACTTGTTTAAGAGTTGCAGTCCATTTAGCCCAAATTCCATTTCAAGTTTAGTTAGAGACCCAGAGCACTTCAGCCCTCAGTGGAAAAGTTTATGGGAAATGAAATTCTGACCGCTGGGATTAGTGATTCCCCTTTGGCTAGGACTGGTTTGAATGCTCCCTTTGTGGGTGGGCAGCAGCTGAACTTGGTCTGGCTTTCCTTTTGCTATAACAAGATAGCACTGAGTTTAATGTCTCACAATTGATGTGTTCTCCCTCACCTAGTGCGCACAAATGTTCTTTGCACCACACTACAGCTGCCAGGGTGTGATGAAGGGGTGGCTTCAGCAATTCAAGACTGCTTTTGGACCTCTTTAGTGCCTCTTTCAGTGACACAAAGTTAAAAGCAGGTACTGCAGGTGCGCACCTGAGTTTTGGTTCTTGTGAAGGAGCTTTGTTTGCATAGATGTTAAACTGGTGTCCTTGTTAGGGGGACAATCAGTGGAGCTTTCTATTCCACCATCTTGCTCCACCTCCCATAGTACTATACATCACTTCTTTTGGCTACTTCTGATTTGTATCTTTTTGCTATAATAAAACTGTAGTTATAAATATGGTGCTTTCCAGAGTTCTTTAATTTTTTTATTTAAAAATTAAACATAAATATAGTGCTTTCCAGAGTTCTTTAATTATCAAGCTTAAAGGGTTAGTGGGGATTCCTAAGTATGTAGCCAGCTGTTCAGAGTATAGGTGGCTTACATAACCTTGAACTTGCAGCTGATGTTTGAAGTAAAAGCAGTCTCATGGAGACCTTTGAAGTCTGCTCGACTCTAGTAGTTGTCAAAATTTAATGTAACATGTCTAGTAATTTTAGGAATGCTGGATACTGTAAATGCTCTATTCTCACTTGTCTGGATTTAGTTGACTTCCTTTAAACAGTGTTGGACTGTATTAGGTTACTTATGAGTCAACTTGATCATTTTGGGGATTGATTTTGTGTTTTGTTAAGGAGATAGCTTTTATTCTACCTAATTCTAATATTCTATTGATTTTTTCTACCACTAAACCATGACCATCTGGGATCTCCCAGCTAGCTGTTTCCTAGAAATTGTAAATGACTCTAACACAGCTTTCATATGCAAACCAGCTAATTCAGAGCTCATACATTGCCCAACCACTTCCTTTATCAGGGCTTTACACTCTGGGCCACCATTCTCCTGTCCTAATCAGCCAAGTCCAGGTAACAGAAAACTAAAGACAGCCCCTCTACCCCAGAGCCTGCTAAAAGTATTCAAACTAGCTAATCCTGAGCCTGCTTACCTTGTCATGCCCATTCCTTCCTGCATAAACCACAGTAAAGGCTCTTGCCCACCTTGTCCCCTCTCTCTGCCTGCCTCCTAACACTGGTGCCTCCCCATGTGGTCTT
This sequence comes from Callithrix jacchus, assembly GCF_049354715.1. Taxonomy (NCBI): domain Eukaryota; kingdom Metazoa; phylum Chordata; class Mammalia; order Primates; family Cebidae; genus Callithrix; species Callithrix jacchus. Next base: position 84,615,704 of record NC_133515.1, on the reverse strand, counting down.
GGGTGGTGTGCTGTGTCTCCTATTTGTAGGGATCTGTTGATATAAACCTTTTTCTTCATGATAGTCATTTATGTGTCTGTGTACGTTACCACACCTGATTAAAATAAATCCCAGGTATCATTAAAACACATACAAAGAGTAAGTACTATATGACTCTATTTACATAAAATTCAAAAGTGGACCACACTAATAATTTTTGGTAGTAAAAGTCAGGGTAGTTTATTTTATTTTTCCTGGAAGGAGGATATAAGGAGGCAGGAGCACAGTTCCTGGTATGCTGATAATCTGTTTCTTTACCTAGGTGCAGCTTGCAAGAGTGTGTTCAATTTGTGCAAGTCAATCAAGCCGTATATTTATAATTTGGGCACTTCCTTCATGTGTGTAATACAGACCAGTTGCATTACTGGTTCTAATTTTCTACCTCCCCCTATATCCATGCTCTTTACCATGTAAATTTACAAATACTCTCTCAGTCGGACTCTAGAATCCACCATATGACTTGATTTGGCCAATAAAATGAATAAGTAAAGGTTTGATTGCTCTTGAGGCTTGAGCCTCAAGAGGCCTTGTGTGTTTCTTCTACTCTTGTGCTTTTGTTATTAACATTATATAGACATGGTGGAACTAGCTCACTCATTCCAGGATGACAGCCTCAGCTAAGTCTCTCCGTCCAAACACAGCCTGGAGCTGGGCTCTAAGTTGTTAGATAGATGAATAAGTGAACACTGTCAAGATAAGTCAAGCTCAGCCCAGATTTCTGACCACAGTGAATCCGCAGATGTATAAACTGAAGATCACTGGTTTATCAAGCTGACTGTTATAATAGTGGAGAAAAGTTCATGAGGACAAAATTTGGGCAGAGTTAGAAGAAAAGAGAGAACGAAATTGAGACAGAAGCCATTTCATTTAAAAAAATTATTCCATTGAGCTGGGATTGAAATATTGCACTGCTTGTTCTCCTAATGCTGTATGGCATCATGAAATCTATAGTTTCCTGAGTCTATCAGCCAGCTTCCTAGGGAGGCTAAGGGGACTGAGGACAGGGAAGAGGTAACACTCAGGAACATAGGAGGATTTGGGTCCAAGTGGATGGAGGAAAAGATAACTGGCTTTAGTTTTCAGTAGGGTTGGGTTTGAGATCTCTGAAGGACATGCAAGTGGAGTTTTCCAGCAGGGAGGAAATGCAGAACTAAAGCTCATATCTTTGTTGGAGATCTAGATTTGGGCATCTTCAACAAGCAGGTTGTAGCTGAGGAAGCTGGGACTGGACTTGCACTCCAAAGTCAGTGCAAAAAAGCTTGAAACAGCTGTGATGGCTAACACCTGGTTATTCCATGAAAAATGCTTCAGTCAGTATGGGTGACTTGGAAGTGGTGATCAACTAAAGACTGAAGCATGATTAATATTAGTTATAACTCAATGAGAATATAAGAAATGTCTCTTGGTCAGCAAGCAGAGTATGTCCTGTAGCACTAAAGCATCGCTGTATATCATGTGCGCCAAGAATCAGGAGATCCAGACAGGAGCAGATGAGGGACTGTGCCTGTCACTGGACCAGCTGGTCTGACCCAGCAGAAGTGGATGGAGAAGTACTGAATGGGGCTTCTCGGAGGTGTGAGTTGAAGGGGAAGGAACAAGAGACCTCTAAAGTAAGGGAAGAGTGAAAAATGGGAAAGACTTGGGTAGAGCCCCAAGTAGGGACCAGAGGAGAAAATAGAAATAAAGTAATCAAAGGAGATGGGACACGAAGATGAAAGAATGAGGTAAACAGCAGGTGGGAAGAGGAGGTCAACCCGGAAGGAGAAAGCCAGGTCGAAGAAAGAAGGGAGAGAAGAAAAGAAGGGCTGGGAAACAGAGGAGGAGGCAGCCAAGAAAGCCTGGATGCTGAATCATAGAAGGGGAGAGGTAGGAGAAGGAGGGGCAGGAGGATAAGATAAATGTGGGAAATGGAACAGTGAAAGAATCGTCTGGGTGTATGATGGCTAGACAGGAGTTCAGAGAGCAGCGGGGTCACCAGGCCACTACCTTATGGGCCACGGCTCATTGGCTCTAGGAGCTGGGAAAGGGCGTCCCAGGAAAGAAGCCCTAGACTTTAGCCTGAGTCTGCGCCACTCTGGGGGACCGAGACTGGGTGGCGGGGGACGACCCACAGACAGAACCTCGACTTCTGGTCCCAATCTCTGTATGATCGCCTGAGCTCAGCGGACGCTCCTCTCTGACCTAGGCGGGCGGCGCAGGGACGCGTGCGAGGACGCAGAGAAAACCGCTAAGGAATTAGAGACTGGTACCTGCCTGGCGCGTGTGGTGGGGCAGAGCTGGCACTGATGCTGAGAGTGGCTAAGGAGCGCGGCGCCCCAGAGCGAGGGACTGACAGACGCTCAAAGAGCCGGGATGGTTCAGGGTCCAAGGAAGGTCACAAGGTTGGGTAGGAGCTGTGGGGGAGTGAAGGTGCATAAGGAACCCGAGGAGCTGGAAAGACCCTGGCTGGGGTGTTCGAGGGTGGGGCCGAGTGGCCACGGACTGCTCAGAGGGTGTGTGTTGGGGCGGGAGAACCACCCCAACTGAACTGGTCCCGTGGTTTTTCTTCCAGAGTCTTAGTTCCACAAGTTGCCGCATCAGAAGTTAATTAATAGTTGAGGAGCAAGACATCGAAGGGCAGCCTAAGGCAGAGGTGAATGTGAAGCGGTGGAGAGGGCGGGTGCACGGGCGCAGACACCTTGTGGAACTAAGGAGGCCTTCGTCCTCCCTGTCTCCCTTGGCTGAATCCCTGAGAAAGGGATATTGCTGCGAAGCCGAGCCAGGACTGGCCGCGCCGAGGTGGGAGGCAGGATGGAGGGGCGGGAGCCGAGGCCGAGGGGGGCGGACATAGGGTGGTGTCTCGCGCTCCATAAAGAGGTTGCGGGGACCGCGCTCTCTTGTGCTAGGGCAGCGGCCACCGACGGGGAACGCGGCGCGATGCGGGTTCAGTGCCAACAGAGCCCAGTGCTGGCTGGCAGCGCCACTTTGGTAGCCTTCGGGGCACTGGCCTTGTACTTCGGGAAGCCAGCCAGCTACGGGAAGCACACGGAGATCCTGGCGCCCGCGGCTACTAGCCTGTCCTCCCGAGCAGCCTGGTTCCTGCAGGAGCTGCCCTCCTTCGTGGTGTCCGCGGGGATCCTCGCCCGTCAGCCGCTCTCCCTCTTCGGGCCACCTGGGCCGGTGCTTCTGGGCTTCTTCTGCTTACATTACTTCTACAGGTAGCGTTTTTCCCCTGCGGGCTCTAAGTGCAGCGCACTGCCAGCTCCCGGCGTCCAGGAGCGCAGCGCTAAGCGCGCACCTAGGAACACCAAGGAGGCAGCTCGGAGCGCTGCGAGGAACACGGAGGGTAGCTTGCGGGGCGCACCTGGCGGGGGCCGGGGCCGGGGCTGGACGCTAGAGATTTGAGAAGCGGCGGCGGGACAGGCACCGCCTTCACTCCCCCGGGACCTCATCCCCTCAGCCGCTCCAAATCGTCTAGCTGCTCCAGAGAAAGAGGCCCTGCGGGCGAGAGGCGAGAGGCGAGAGGCCAGCTGGAAGGCTCAGACTGGGCAGAGCTACTGGCTAGGACTGTTCTTTAATCCGCGGTTACCTGTGACATCTCTCGCCCCGCCCCGCTTTTCTTTCTTCCTTCACGTTTCCTTGCCGGGTGGGGACAGGTTAGTTCTGGGATCTTGGGAGAGTCTTACGCGTTTGGCATCTCCCGCAGCAGCTCAGAGGTTCTCACAGATTTAGTCTTTGCGGGTCTAAGGAGGAAGGTGGGCAGAGCCCAAATCCGGTTTTCAAAGATGGTAAAGAGGTTATATTGAGATCCCATTGACTTAAGCGAGGGTCCCTGCTTCTTAGGCCCCTCCCAAAAGGGACTAAGCACACCACCAATTCATCTACCTTTCCAATTTCCCTGGGACCTGAATTGTGAGTGGGTGAAAGTTAACTTAGAGTTCAAATGTTCTTATAGATTAAAAAAAAATATATATCCGAGTTCGGGAGAACTTTACCTTCTGCTCTGGGAAGGAAAGACAGGAAAGAGATCCAGGAATGTCAGGGTTCAGAGAAAGATTTTCCAGCCTCAGTAAAGTGTCACAGGGAAAGGGAAGAATGAACACGTTGTTAAATTGCCTACCATGCCCAAGCGTTTAGTATCTATGGTTTCACTTAACTCTATTGTAACCTTTTGAGAGATTATTTATTATGTCCACTTTACAAAGAAACTGAAGCTGGGTGAGCTTATGGGACTGAAAGAAGACAAGAGAGCTGGTGCCCACTAAGATTCAAACCTGAGCCTGTGAATCTCCGAGGTTTAAGACCTTTTAGCCATTTTAAGTAGGCAGATACTCCATGCAAGAAAAGAACAGATTCCATAAACAGAGAAAGGTTATCAAACAAAATCAAAACCTTGAAGAAGCACTGCCTTATTTTGAGTAGAAGATTCCTAGGGCCAAAAGATCAAAAAGTTTGGATTAGAAATTAGGATAAAGAATGCCTCTGGCATAATCTCTCTCATAAAGAAAAAGCGATGCCTCATTTCGAGAGAAGGTGTCAGAGACAAATTTCAATCTGTCTTTCTCAATTCCCTCTTATCCTGTGAATCTTCTTTCTTGGTCAAGATTTAATATTTATGCAATCTTAACTGAATTCTCACTCTTTTAAAAAGGCAAGTATTGTCTATTGTCAAGCAATAAGAACTAAATTGATCCTTTCAACAAATATTTACTAAAAGTCTATTGTGAACAAGATTCTTTATTTTACACAGATTTTATTTTACTTAGATTTAGATGGTTTAATTTGCACAGAAAGAAGGATGTTGGATACAGGAGATAAGAGATCAGTTTTTTATTTCACTGATTTTCGAATAGACATTTGACAGAGAAATGTGATTTTTATCAACAATTATTTTTATCTTTGCTGTATGTTGGCAACATAAATATTTTTATGAGGCCATTTAATTTTAGAGTAATGATTAGTGTTTTATGACAATCCTATTAACATAATGTTTGGGCTTGTTTTTGAAATTAAAATGCACTTTGCACAATAAATTATGACCAGTACATTAAAAAAAAAAACCAAAGGAGTAATTACACATAAAAGAATTATCTACATACCATCCTTCTTTGGAGGAAACTTAAAAATATTAGTAAAGGTCTTGGAGATTGATTCTGCCTGAGGGAAATTGCCCACTAGAAGTACAACTCGGAATTTTTATTTCTTTATTTTTGATTGCATTTTAGGTTTTGGGGTACATGTGAAGAACATGCAAGATTGTTGCATAGGTACACACGTGGCAGTGTGATCTTCTGCCTTCCTCCCCTTCACCTATATCTGGCATTTCTCCACATGCTATCTCTCCCCAACTCACCACCCCCTGCTGTCCCTCCTGTATTCCCCCCAACAGACCCCAGTGTGTAGTGCTCCCCTCCCTGTGTCCATGTGTTCTCAAATTACTTATCCCTGAGGCATCAGGATATGATGTTTGTCTTTCCCGTTGTTTGAATTCTTTCTTTGAGGCCACTGAGGCATTTGATCTGTTATTATTTTGAGTGCTTACTGGGTGTTACACTCTGTGCCAAACACTTCAAGTAAATTGTTCACTCATCCTCCTACCAACCCATTTAGGTAGGCACTGGAGGTGCAGGTGGGAAACTGGAGCAAGAAAAGGTTAAAAAACTTACTTGCCCAGGTCACACAGTACAGAGGAATCAGAGTTCAAACCCAGGTAGTATGAATCCAGATCTCAGGCTCTTCAGGTATGATAATAAACTGTTTTATATTTGCTGAATAAATGAGATCTCATTCTTGCTTTTTAAAACTTTGTACTTAAAATTATTTAAATTGTTTTATTATAAAAATCATTTTCCCTAATGAAAAATGGAAAATCCAAAAAGTAGAAAATACTCATAATTACAGCATCTAAGTATATTAAATGTTAATGTTTTAGAAAATTCCTTTTTTTTCACTTTATTATTCTTTTAAAAAATATATATTTTATTGTGTTTTAGATTTTGGGGTACATGTGAAGAACCAGCAAGATTGTTGCATAGGTACATACATGGCAATGTGGTTTGCTGTCTTCCTCCCCATCACCCATATCTGGCATTTCTCCCCATGTTATCCCTCCCCAACTCCCCACCCCCCCACTGTCCCTCCCCTAGTTCCCTCCCACAGACCCCAGTGTGTGATGCTCCCCTCCCTGTGTCCATGTGTTCTCATTGTTCAACAACCGCCTATGAGTGAGAACATGCGATGTTTAATTTTCTGCTCTTGTGTCAGTTTGCTGAGAATGATGGTTTCCAGGTTCATCCATGTCCCTATCTATCAAATCTTTTTTCTTAGCAGATTTTCACACATGGTTTTTATGTGGAACATAATGTTTTTTCGTTCTGTTTGATTACCTAACATTTTATAGTGAGTACTTTCCCACATTATCATAGATTTCTTAATATCTGCTGATTTCATCTAATGTAAAAACAATAATTTACCTATACATTCATTTATAGTTGGGCAGTTAATTTGTCTTGGGATGGGGCTAGGTTCATTGAAGCTATGATGTGCGTTTATTGCATCTAAATTCTTTTCAAAAGGTCTGTTTTCTTATGATTGCCAGAAGTGGTTCAAAGGTTATGAGCATTCTTTAGGGTCTTGATATTCACACATATCTGTTTTAAGTCTTAAAAAGTCATTTGGCTTGATAATAAGGGTGCATTAAGGAATAAGCATCAGGCTCTCTCGGCTTTATCTTGTCCTGTGTGTTGCTATGACAGAGAATAAGATGGAGAGACGAGGAGGAAGGGTGGCTCAGACTCTTTTGCAAAACGTCCATTGGGGACTGTTCAGAGCAGCAATATGTCCTTTTGGATGGAAGTTAAAACCCGTTGCATTTTTCTCAATACAAAGATGACACACAAGACTGTAGATTCCACAGGGTCAAGGGTTTTCGTCTCACTTTTGAATGGCTGTATCCCCAGTGTATACAAAGTGCTGGGACATAGTTTGTACTCACTAACATTTGTTGAATGCATGAATGAACTCTATTTACAACAACAGTACAGACAATTATAGGAGAGCCAGCAGCAATTACTTGGGAATCATCATTGCTGAGATTGCATAGTTAGGTCAATTGAGATAAATTTTCTCCCTTCAGAATCTATTGTTGTGGCCGCTGGGTTGTTTAGCCACATGAAAATGACTGCTGCCTAAGCATATTGCCTAATCCCACTGCCAAAGTTATTTGAAGTCAAGAGTTATCTCACCTCTTGTTGGCTGTGATTACAGCTGTGGAACGGCCCTTTGTCCAAACTCTCTGATCTTCGCTTTCACAAGAAGTCTTGGTGTCCCATACAGTGGTCAATCATACCACTTATGCATGTGGTAGCTGATGTCTTTTTCAAGTCCTTTTCAAGACTTTGATGGGACTTTGATAACTGAATGAACACTTTTTTCCAGAAAAAAGTGACTACATTGTGAAAAGGTTTTGGGCAGTGTAACTTTCATGATTACATCTAGAAGCAGAGCATAATGCACACATTAGAATCTGCTTTAATTCAGAGAGATATTCCCTGAGGTTTAAATGTTGAAACATTTTTTTTAATTAGCCAAATAAAATGATGGCCTCAATAAAATGCCTTTTTGCTTTATTGATGAGTTCATTCTCCAGCAGAACTTCTCATCCTTCGAAATTCAGGTCAGGCATCGTTTCCTCCAAGGAGTCTTGTCTGAGTCTTTTCTTCTCCCTAAATCCTGTTGTGATGCTGTTCCTTGGGCTTTTATAGTAGCCAGTGTGGCTTTCCTTGAGGCATTTCACACACTGGATCATAATTATCTGTTCTAAGGAAATGTAGTTCTCGTCTGTCCAACCTCGTCATTTTACAGAGGCAAAGCACAAAAGGTTGGGTCAGTTAGGGGCAAAGCAGGAGTTGGAACTTGAGTTTCCTCAGGGGCCCCTGCCAATGCTTCTCTTATTTCATGAGAGGTGCAGATGTTGCAACCATTCAGAAGGGATCAAACCTCACTAAGGAAACTACTCATTTGCTGAGAATCAGAATGAGAATTAATACCTAGTATGAAAACAATAGACAAATCTCTCCTCTTACAGATTAAGACAAAAAAAGCCCAAACAAGATAAGAAATATTTCTGTGATCACTTGCTCATGTGTTAAGGATGTTCCTGAGGCATAATTTGGATCAATTAAGATTAATTGAAGGAGTTTTTAGAATGAGAATCAGCAAACATTTTCCGTAAAAAGCCAGGACATGATCTCTATTGCAGCAACTCACCACTACTGTTATAGCAGGAAAGCAGCTACAGACATTATATAAACAGATGAATGTGGTTCTATTCCAATAAAACTTTATTTACAAAATCAAGCAGTGGGCCGTATTTGGCCTGTAGGCCATAGTTTACCAATCTCTTCTTAAGAAAACTATGAATAGCATAGCTTTACATTCAGTGCCGTGGTAATTCTATAATAAAATTTGATTAAATTCTATAGCAAAGCAGTGGGCATATTTCAGAAAATTTCTGCTACATGTAAGTGGGGACTTGATAGTAAATGTTGTTTTCTGAGAATTCTTGGCTTTCAGGTTTTTTGTCTGGACCCTTATGGGACAATAGTAGGACTCGTGGAGTTCTCATTTTAAATGAATGACATCATAAGCACATCTGAAAAATATATAGCTATGTTTGCCAAAAATATCAACCAGCTTTAGATATCATGACCATTTCACTTTAACCACATTGAAGAAAGAACCAACTTCTTGTTCATTTAAAATCCAATTTAATGTCACTTAAAAAGAACAAACAAAATAAAGAATTACAATTGGGATTCGTGGCAATTAGAATTCAAGAATTCAGACTGGCAAAGTGACATGTACCAAATTACATGGCAAGAAAGGGCAGAATGGAGCTTGAAGCCAGGGCTCCTGATCTTTATCAGAGTTCTACATGCTCAGAATTATGCTAGGTCTTGTGGGAGTCATAGGAGGACAATGCCTAGTGCTTGCCCTCTAAAAAGAAGGCAGGAAAGAACTTTCATCGTGTGCTTCTCACCCTTTCTGTTGTGAAACTTGGGTGGCAGCAATGTCAGCCTGAGAGTATCAGGCAGGTGGGAAAATGTAAACTGAAAGGGAAAGAGGCCTGGTTGGTATGGGCCACCGCCAGGGGCCGCCTGAGAGATCCGGGAATTAGGCAATAGAGAATATTACCACCTTTTATTACTGGTAAAGCTGGTTTGTGGGAATGTGGCTTAGATTTTAGATCATGTGGGCCTCCTAACAGTGTACCTCAGAAATACTTAGCTACAATCATGGCTGGGCAACCACAGGCCTCTCACAGTGGTGCCTGTTCTGAAAAGACAGCAGAAGGACTGAGCTGTACGCATCCTTTGGCAGGTCCTGCTGTCAGATTGACCCATCAGGTAATTCATGTTTCCTTGCCTGAGAAGGAATGAGTGAGGGACAGTGGAAAGACTTTCAGTGATGCTCTAGTGCCTCAGCCAGTTGGAGGGGGAGGGCCTCAGCCCTCAACCAGTTGGAGGAGGAACATAAATATTTTTTGTTACTAGATAGAATGCAAAAGTTGTCTACTTACTGAATTTTGCCACAGCCTGGCAGCTTATTTCTGGAACTTGGGGTACTTCCCGTTCTGTTGTTGACTCCCTGCCATGTATGGCAATAAGGACATCAAAGTCTGGATTCAAGTTGTTTAAAAAGTTTCTGTGCTCAACGCAAGAGGCTTTAATGAGACTCAGCTCAACATAGGAGCTCTAAATTTTAAAAACCTCTGAACTAGGGCCAACAGTGCAATTTGTCTTCCATTTGGTTATAGAAGGGAGAGAAGGGAAACCAATATTTATTGAGCTCTGGGTGTTCCAGGCATTATATTACGTGCTTTACATTGGTTATCTCATTTTGTCCTTGAGACAATCCCTGTTATTAGTGCTATTTTTCAAGTGATTGCAGAACATTGGTGGAGTGAGTGGGATTGAGGATGGGAGACTTGACCTGGTCCTTGAAGAATGGCCTATTCCCAGATTTCTGGGTGGGGACGTGACATCTGTTGGGAAAAGGGGCCCATTTGGTAATCTGTGACTTAAATTTTCTTTATACTCTGTATACTCAGTCTTGAATTTCTCTCTACTTTTAGATTCCAAACATCTTCTGTAACTATGCCATATTATCTAGTCCTACTACCCAAGTCTTAAATTAGAGTCTGGGCCATTTTCAAGTTTTTTTCTTACATTTGCTCCATATTGTTGAGGCTGATTCTAGAAGTTACCCTCAGATAGATCCCAATTCTGTTGTTCTCTTCGTATCCATATGTACTTGGTGTTTAGCTCCCATTTATAAGTAAGGATATGCAGTTGTTTTTCTGTTTCTCTGTTAGTTTGCCAAAAATAATGGCCTGCAAAGGACATGATCTCATTTTTTATGGCTGCATAATATTCCATGGTGTGTATGTACCACATTTTCTTTCTCCAGTCCACTATTGATGGATATTTAGGTTGATTTCATGTCTTTGCTGTTGTGAATACTGCTGCAATGAGCATATATATGCACGTCTCTTTATGGTAGAACAATATATATTTATTTGGGGATATATTCAATAATGGAATTGCTGAGTTGAATGGTGATTCTGTTTTAAATTATTTGAGAAATTCCCCCTAGCAGTGTATAGGCATTCTCTTTTCTCTACAACCTTTCCAACATTTATTATTTTTGACTTCTTCATAATAGCCATTCTGATTAATGTGAGATGGTATTTCATGGTGGTTTTGATTTACATTTGATGCAGAGCATTTTTTCATATCCTTCTTGGCCACATATGTCTTTTTTGAAAAATATTTGTTCGTGTCCTTTGCCCACTTTTAATTGGATTGTTTGGTTTTGCTTGTGAATTAGTTTAAGTTCCTTATAGATGCTGGATATTAGATCTTTGTCAGATGCATAGTTTGCAGATATTTTTTCCCATTCTGTAGGTTGTATGTTTAATCTTGTAATAGTTTTTTTTTTTTCCTGTGCAGAAGTTCTTTAGTTTAATTAGGTCCTATTTGTCAATTTTTGATTCTGTTGCAATTGCTTTTGGTGTCTTCTTCATGAAGTCTTTGCCAGGGCCTATGTCCAGAATGGCATTTTCTAGGTTTTCTTCTAGAGTGTTTTAGTTTTAGGTTTTACATTGAAGTCTTTAGTTCGTCTTGAGTTGATTTTTGTATATGGTGTAAGGTAGAGGTCCAGTTTCAATTTTCTGCATATAGTTAGCCAGTTATCCCAGCACTAGTTTGAATAGGGAATCCTTTCCCCATTGGTTGTTTTGTCGACTTTATTAAATATGAGATGGTTGTAGGCGTGCAGCATTGTTTCTGGGCTCTCCATCGTGTTCCATTGGTCTATAGGCCTGTTTTTGTACCAGTGCCATGCTGTTTTGGTTACTGTAAGCCTTGTAATGTAGTTTGAAATCAGGTAATGTGATGCCTCCAGCTTTGTTTTTTTTTTTTTTTTTATTAGGATTGCCTTAGCTATTTGGGCTCTTTTTTGATTCCATGTGAATTTAAAAATAGTTCTTTTCTAATTCTATGAAGAATGTCATTGGTGGTTTGATAGGAATAGCATTGAATCTGTAACTTGCTTTGAGCAGTATGGCCATTTTAACAATAATGATTCCATCCATGGAATGTTTTTGAGCATGGAATGTTTTTTCTGTTTGTGTCATCTCTAATTTCTTTCAGCAGTGTTTTGTAATCCTCATTGTAGAGATCTTTCACCTCCCTGGTTAGTTGTATTCCTAGGTATTTTATTCTCTTTGTTGTAGTTGTAAATGGGATTGCACTCTTGATTTGGCTGTCAGTTTGGATGTTGTTGGTGTATAGAAATGCTAATAATTTTTGTACATTGATTTTGTATCCTGAAACTTTACTGAAGTTGTTTATCAGACTGAGAAGCTTTTGGGCAGAGCCTATATGGGATGTTTCAGGTATATAATTACATCATCTGCAAACAGGGATAGTTTAACTTCCTCTCTTCCTATTTAGATGCTTTTTACTTCTTTCTCTTACCAGATTGCTCTCTCATAAATCTGGTCAGGATTTCCAGTACTACATTGAATAGGAGCAGTGAGAAAGGGTATCCTTATCTTGTTCTGGTTTTCAATGAGAATGCTTCCAGCGTTTGCCTCTTCAGTATGATGTTAGCTGTGGGTTTGTCATTAATGGCTCTTGTTATTTTGAATTATGTTTCTTCAATGCCTCATTTGTTGAGGATTTTTAGCATGATGAGATGTTTAATTTTATAGAAAGCCTTTTCTGTATCTATTAAAATAATCATATAGTTTTTGTTTTTATTTCTGTTTATGTGAATCACATTTACTGATTTGCATATGTTGACTCAACCTTGCATCTTGGGTATAAAGCCTGCTTGATTGTAGTGGATTAGCTTTTTGATGTCCTACCAGATTCAGTTTGCCAGTGTTTTGTTGAGGATTTTTGCCTTGATGTTTATTGGCCTGATGTTCTCTTTTTTGTTATGTCTCTGTGAGGTTTTGGTATCAGGATGATGCTGGCCTCTTAGAATGAGGAGTCCTTCGTCTTCAATTTTTTGGAATAGTTTAAGTAGAAATGGTACCAACTCTTTGTTACACATCTGGTAGAATTTGTCTTAACTGTCTTTTGCAAATCAGAAATTTTTAATTTTGATGAAGTCTCATTTTTTCCATTTTTCTTTGGCTTTTGATGTCATATCTAAAATATCTTTGCCTAATCTAAGGTCACAGTGATTTTTTCTTATATTTCCTTTTACAAGACTTGTAGTTTTAGGTTTTACTTTTAGGTCTATGATATATTTTGAATTAATTTTTAAAGTAGAATTACAGGCGTGATTAAAGATTTTTGTTTGTTTGTTTGTTTGTTTTGCATGTGGACAGCCAATTGTTTTAGTGCCATTTGTTGAAAATACTACTTTTTCTCCAATGAACTACCTTTGCACCTTAACTTTAAAAGTAGGAAAATTATATGAACAGATACTTTGACAAAGAAAACATATGGCTGGCAAATAAGAACATGAAAAGATCCTCATTATAAGTGATTAGGGTAAATGCAAATTAAACCACAATGGGGTATCACTATGTGTCTGATAGAATGGATAAAATAAAAAATAAAAATTACTGAGCATACCTAGTGTTTGTGAGGATGTGGAATAACTGGAACTCTCATAAATTGTTGATGGGAATTTAAATGACAACCACTTTGGAAGATTGTTTGACCGTTTCTTAAAAAGTGAAACCTACACCTATCATATACATATACTTATCGTATAATCTAGCCGCTGCATTTCTAGTTATTTTTCTAAGAAAACTAAAAGCATGTGTTCATAAAAATGATGGTAGCAGCAGCCCATCTGGAGTGGCTGCAATGGGAGAGGATTGGCTGGGGCTGCTCACTCTGCAGAACTGGCAGGGCTGGGAACAAGCATGAGCCCCACCCGCTATCAAGTTGATGGGGCAAAAGCCCAGTGCTCCTGGGAGAAGCTGTAGCTGCTCAGCCATGGCTTTGAACCTGGGCTTTCCTGCACTCTCAGGGGCCTGGGAAGCCCCCTGCCCCTGAAGGCTTGGAAATGCCTGCTCCCACTCCTTGACTTCTCTCTGTTCTAGGCACCTGCTCTGGGACAGAGCAAAGTTGTGGCTGAGCCCAGGTGCTGTTGCAGCCCAGCCTGGAGTGCGCACACTCAGGGCAGCATTGACACATCAGCCCCCTGCCTCCTTGGCGCCCTCCAGACTTTGGGTGCTGATGAACATGGGAGCGGGGGCAAGTAGGGGCTGAGGGTTGCTTGCTTCAGGCCTGCAGGAACTTCTTGGCATAAGCATGAGTGGCATGTGGATGGTGGCAGAAGGCAGACAGGCTCCTGGGGGGTAAGAAGCAGGTCCCACGTGAAACCCCACCTTCAAGCCAGGGATGCCCTAAAATCTGGGGGCAGGGCTATCAGTTCTGTGCAGAGTCAGTGGCCCAGAGTGACAATTTATGGTGCTTTTTCTGAGCCTACTCATAGTTGCCCATGGACCAACCAGCATGCACTGCCTCCCTTCTGAGCCCTTAAAAACTCTGGTCTCGGACAGACTTGGACAAAAATCAGGACTACTATTTGTGGGAAAGAGCTACCTACTTTCAGTCTCCCAAGGGCTGGTCTGTCACTCACTGAAGCTCCTCTCTGTCTTGCTCATCCTCCAGTTGTCTGCATACCTCATTCTTCCTGAATATGGGACAAGAACTCAGGACCTGCTGAATGGGGGTACTCAAGGAGCTGTAACACAAACGGGGCTGAAATATGCCCCCCTGCTTATCACATTGCAGGTAACAAGAAGGAGAGAAGAGTTGTGGCCTTTTAGGGAGCCCAGAATGAGTGGATCCCTGAGCCAGGGCTGTGACACCCTCTTTGGGGCTTTGTGGTTCCTGACATCTCCAAGTTTCCAGGCACCACCATGTTCTCTTCATCCAGATGTGGATGCCTCCAGTGGAAGCCACTTGTGGTATATCTGGTCCAGCCACAGCCTCACATGGAGCTGGCACTCACTCACACACTCCTCATCATTCGGTGCCTGGCTCGCCCTTGACAGGTGTGGGATCCAGGCCTGTAGCACAAGCCAAGTGCAGCCTGCCAGGCCGAGTGGCAGATTGAGCCCAGTGGGCATTAGCAATACTCAGGCAGAAGGCACCTCTGGCCACAGATGTTTCCAGCTGGTGAAGTGACACACCAGGGATCTTATGACACAAAGACTTGTATACAAATGTTTGTAGTAGCTTTATTTGTAGAACCCCAAAACTAGAAAGAGTTCATGCTTTATGATTATGTTTATATAAAATTCTATGGCTGCATAAAATACATCAGTGGTTTCCTGAGGACACAAGAGGGACAAGAAGGTAGAATTACAAAGGCTATGAAGAACCTTTTGTTGTGATGGATATGTTTATTGCTTTTATGTCACATGGCTTCATGGACATATATATATATATATATATATATATATATATATATATATATATATACATGTAGCTACCAAATTGCCCACTTTAAATATGTTTGGTTGACTGTAATTTACTTGAATAAAAGTAAGAAAACTAGGTATGCCTGTGAAAAAATTTATATATATATATATATACACACACACACATATATATATATACATACATATATATATATATATGTGGCCCTGTGTCACTGAGAATTGTTCAGACTTTCTGTGAAGTTAATCCGACAATGTTCAACAAGTGCTGAAAAACTGTTAAACATTTTTGAGGATGTAGGAGGAGGGCCAGGAATTCTAATCAAGGGAAATAATCCAAAAGAAGAAATCAGTCTACACAAAGTTATAGTGTTATTATTCACAACTGTGAAACCCTGGAAGTTACCTAAATGCTCTACAATTGGGGATTGATTGTAATCAATATGATTAAATTATCATATATACTTCAAAAATATTAATTTCATGGATTATATGTATGGAAATAAATACATGAAGCCATTTAATTAAAAAGTACACCTAAAGAGTACACTCTGAATTTATCTGTGTTGACATGTATAAATGAAAATTGACCATCCATCAAAATTGATTGGAATATAGTGATGTAAATAGCTGATACTTTAGGTTTATATTTTTTTCTTGTAGTATTATTAAAGTATTTAATGATTTAACTATTATACCTAATAGAAGAAATAATGCTGTATGACAAGATTTTAAGATGTACCTTGCAAACTGACCATGCAATTAAAGCTCAGCAGAGCTATGACACCCCATTAAGAAATTACTGCAATGAGAGATTTAGAAGTCATCCTTCATGTGTGAAATCTCCCCCACTGAGCTGCTATGACACCTCTCATTTCTGAAATTGTCATCTTTCTATTTCTTCTTTGCATCAAGATGCTGACGATCCCTTAACATGTAATCATGTTACTGGGCAAAGTAGGTACATTACCTAGCAAAGCAGTACCTGGCAAAGTCCAAACTATTATCCTTTTAATATTTTTAATATTTGGAGAGAATATAATCTCTTTTATCCTAAATCATGGTAATTTTTTGTTTTTTTAACTTTTTTCCAGATATTTTTGACTAGAGCTTTAGAAATTTTATTGATCTTCTCAGATCTAGATTTTTATTTCATTGAATTTCACTATTGAGTTTGTTTTCATTTAATTGCTTCCTGTTTTGATCCTTATTATGTCATTTCTTATGCCTACTTTGAGTTTAATTTGCTCTCCTTTTTCTATTTTCTTAAGTGGAAGCCAAGGTTATAAATGGAGACTTTCTCTTTCTTGTAATATTGGCATTTATTGCTGTGAATTTCAACCTAAATACTGTTTCATGGCACCTCACAAATTCTGATATATTGTTTCCATTTTCATTTATTTCAAATATTTTAATTTATCTTTTGATTCATTCTCATATCCATGGGGTATTTAGAAGGGTGTTATTTTGTTTCCAAATATTTAGGAAATTTCCAGGCATATTCTGTATTCATTTCTAATTTAATTCCACTGTGGATAGAGAGCATACTTTGTATGACATATGTCCTTTTAAACTTACTGAATTTAAAACTTGTTTTATGGCCCAGAATTTGGTCTATCAATCATAATAATTGTTCTGTGTAAACATGAAAAGAATGTATATACTGCTGAGAGGAGGAGTGTTCTAAAAATGTCCATAGGTTATTTTGATTGTTAGTGTGCTTCACATTTCTATATCCTGATGATTTTCTCTCTACCTATTCTACTAATTATTGAGAGAAGAGTATTGAGATGTCTGATTAAAATTGTAGACTTGCCTTTTTTTCTTACAGTTCAATCAGTTTTTGCTTCATGTATTTTGAAGGTCTACTATTGTATGCATAGACACTTGGAACTGTTATGTCCTCTTGATGAATTGATCCTTTTATCATGATAAAATAATCTTTATTCTTGGTAATATTTTGCTTTGAAATCTACTTTTGTTGGATGTTAATGTAGCCACTACAGATTTCTTTTTACTAGGGTTAACATGGTATATGTATCTGTGTTTATTTCAACATTTAACTTTTAATCTGTTTCTGTCTTTAGATTTAATGTGTGTGTCTTGAAGGTGGCATACTATTGAAATTTTCTTTTCTCCTCTGCCATTCTGACAATTTCAAATTTTTAACTGAGATGTTAGAATGTCTACATTTAATGAGATTGTGTCTCTGTTATTTGTTCCTATTTCCTATTAATATTTTATCTTTTGGATTGAGTGTTATTTTATTTCAATTTATATTGTTGGTTTATTCATTGTAGCTCTTTCTTTTGTTCTTTTGCTAATTTGCTTAAAGGTTTATTGCATATATATTAAATTTATCAGCCTACCTTAAGGTGATATTATACCACTTCAAGCATGGTATAAAAATCTGAAATAATATGCTTCCATTTCTTCCCTTTTGCCCTTATGTTATTGTTTTACTTATATATCTGCCATAAAAGCATCAACTTATTACTACTATTTTTGTTTAAATAGCCAATTATATTTTAAACAGTTTTAAATAAAATAATAAAAAACTTAAATATTTACTTATGTGGTTGCCATATTTGATGTTTTTTATTTTTGAGGGTTGATTTATGTTTCTATGTGGTATCATTTTTCCTGTTACCCAAAATCAGATTTTGTATTTCTGAAAGTGTTTTTATTCTGCTTTGTTTTTGGAGATATAAAATTCCAGGATATAGTATTATAGATTGACAGCTGCTTTCCTTCATTTACTTTAAAGATGTTCCACTGTCATCTTGCTTGCATTGTTTCCAACAAGAAAACTGTTCTTGCCCTTATCCTTGTCCTCTGTACTTAACATGTCTTCTTAACTTGCCTACTTTTAACATTTTTGCTTTATCACTAGTTTTGAGAAGCTTGGTTACTATATTCCTTGGTGTATTTATATTTCTTATTCTGGGGTTCTTTAAACTTATTGAATCATCAAAATTGGACGATTTTCATACACTATTCTTCATTCCTCCCCGCCACCACCAACACACACACCCTTCTCCTTTCTTTTATTCAGGAAAGTATCTACAAAACATACATCTTTTTTTTTTTCCTTCTGTGTGCTTCATTTGGGTAATTTCTATTGCTATTCTTCAAGTTCATGATCTTTTATTCTACAATGTCTTATCTGTTGTTAATCCCATCTCTGGTATTTTTATCTCAGATATTGTAGTTTTCATCTCTAGCATTTTGGATTTTGTTCTTTGTTTCTGTCTTTCATGTCACTACTTAATTTTGTAAACACATGGAATGCAGTTATAACAGCAGTTTTAATATTGCTAACTTAATATTTGTGTCATTAGGGCACACTTGGAGAGGAGTCAGGTGTGCTCTTTTACAAATCTTGTTGCATTATTATTGAGTTCTTGGAAAGGCATTGAGCCTTCATTTTAGAAAAAGGGATTAGATGCAGAGGAAATCACTATGCTTTCCCCAGGGAGGCACTTCTCTATTGCTTTTCTAGGAATGGGATAGGTATATAGAAGATTTGATTCTAGAATTTATAAAATAATATTTTGGGGACTTTGAGTAATATTTTAGGGATGGCACCCATCCAGGAAACTAGATGATGGGTTGCTGCCATTCTCTGCACAACCCTTGGATACTGTATCTCCTGATCCTCTCCCTAAACTTGGTATCCAGTTTTGTTTGTTTGTCTCCCTGCAGTTTTTTTTTGTTTGTTTCTCTCCATTCTTTTGGAGAGACTGAGTAACAAAGTTTTGAAGTAATGTGTGACAAGCTCTGTAGGGCTATAGGATTACAGAGAGGCTGCTCAGAGAGAGGGCAAGGGGGTGAAGAAGAAAAGCAGATGCATAAAAGGAATAGGGAAAGGGGAGTAAAAGGAGATAGGGAAAGAGGTTGGAAGGAGATACAACAGTAAAAGGAAGAAAAGTTGGGAAAGGAGAAAGGAAGCACAGCAAAAAAGATGGGAAAAGAAGAGAGAGTGCTGATGCAGGTTTTCCAGGGGCAAAGCATTGACTAAATTACACCTAAAGACTAGGAGCCTGAAATCACGTGCCTGTCCTCAAATAACAAGGACTTATTAAGAATCAGTGCTATTGCTCAGGATAGTTAAACAGAAATACAAAAAATACTAGAGAACTTCAGGGGAACTGTGAGATATAGGGGGAAAATCAGGGGAAGTAGGACAGGATATGGAGCCTCTAGACACCCTTAGACCATCTTGGTTTCAGGTTCATTGGTCAGAACTCTTTCCCCATCCCCATATCTAGATGCTTACAGCAAAGGCAGTGATTGCTTGATAGATTTCTAAATAGCAGTAGCAACAAGGTGAAAAAAGAATGAAATGTCCCATTAGTGGATATAGGGCCAGGTCTTCAGAAAGAGGTCATGACTATATACTAATCATGTGTCATAGAATATCCTGGAGCACCTGTCCTCTTACTTACCTAAAATACTTCATTCCCACTGGTCAATGACTTTTTTAAAAGAAGGGGGATTGGTGTGTACATAGATATTGTAGGAATGTACAATTTTTAAAAAAGCAATGAAGTTCCATATGTACCCTCACAAACCACTCTGTTTTACTTAAATCCTAACAGTTCCTGGAGGAAACTGTGAGATTACTCTTCAGAGCTGAGTTTGGTGGCTGGGAGTGTGTTGCCTGGCTTTGTGTGTTTGTATGTGTTAGCTTTTTACTTTTACTTAGGTGCACTCATGTATTTATTACTAGAAAGTTCATAGTTAAATTTTTGTTGTATTTAATAGACAAACATACCTGACTTGCTGACGTAGAGTCTAGGTGCTAACTTAATCAATTCACCTTACTTACATATCTTTACTTTCATTTGCCTCCTTTTTCTTTAAACTTTAGGCCACCTTGCAGCACTTTATACATCTATGTGTATGGCCTTAATCTTTTTCTTTCCTTTTTTGGAGCAAATTGGGAATAACTAAAATAAAAATAAAATACAGATTAACACCCTCTGTTTTATGTGAATTTTATTCAAAGAATAAAGAGTTTTTAAAAAGAAAAATGGTAGGTTCTGGCATGACTCAGTTAAAATGTGATATCCCTTAGTAAGAGACACTTTCTGTAAACAATTTGTATTAGCCATCATTAAGAAAAAGACGGATGTTGAATGAGTTAAGGGGTGGTTTCCAGGGAACTCTTCCTGGAAAGACACCTTAGGATTTTCTGCAGACAACTTAATAGTTTTTTTCTTGATTGAAATCCTGGAGAGGAAAACGTGCAAGAAAACATTCCATTTTGGACTCAGCAGCAGGTCAAGCCAGAGTGGCAACATCCGGAGCCTGGAGATTTAACAGTCTGGGAGCTCAAACGTTTAGGCAATAAAAGATGATGGAAGCCAAAAACCAGAGCCACGGGTATCTGGTGTCAGGGTAGCTGCTGGGGGAGATCTGGTTATGGAAATGGGGTCCAGCCATATGAACAAGTTCAGAGGTAGGACTGAAGCTATGTATTGGGTTGAAGCTTGTCTCTCTTAAATTCATGTTTTTTCTAGAACCTTAGACTATGACCTTATTTGGAAGTAGGGTCTTTGTGATGTCATACACTGCTTAACATCAGGGATACATTCTGAGTGATGTGTTGTTAGGTGATTTCATCATTGTGCAAACATCATAGAATGTACTCACACAAACCCAGATGGTATAGTCTACTACACATCTAGACTATAGTATAGCCGATTGCTCCTAGGCTACAAACCTGTACAGC
The DNA here is from genome assembly GCF_049354715.1 of Callithrix jacchus. Classification (NCBI taxonomy): domain Eukaryota; kingdom Metazoa; phylum Chordata; class Mammalia; order Primates; family Cebidae; genus Callithrix; species Callithrix jacchus. The sequence goes on along the minus strand of NC_133515.1, from coordinate 84,594,972 downwards.
ATGTTATTGTACTGAATACTATAGGTAATTAGGGCACAATAATTTTATGAAACCATAATTGTATATGTAATCTGCCATTGACTGAAATATCATTATGATGCATGACTGTAGTTAAGATGAGGTCATATTGGATTAAGGTAGGTTCTAAATCCAGTGTGACTGGTGCCCTCAGAAGAGTAGAGAAACAGACACAAACACAGAGAAATACCAGGAAGATGGCCATCTGAAGACAGAGGCAAACATTGGAGCGACGCAGCGACAAGCCAAGAAATGCCAAGGATTGCAGACCATCGCCAGAAGCTAGGAACACTCAAGGAAGGACTCCTCCCCAGAGCCTTTAGAGGAAGCTGGCTCTGCCAACCCCTTCATCTACTTCCAGCCTTCACAACTGTGAGATAATACATTTCTGCTGATTTAAGCTACTCAGTCTATGGCAATTTGTTATGGGAGCCTAGGAAATTAACACTAGGCACACTTCAGAACAGGACAGGTCAACGGATAACCAAATAGGTCCCTTGTTACTATTATTACGTAAAATGTCAGAGCAGTTCTTGATGTTTACCTGGCTATCTCTTGGCCAAAGGCTCTTTGTATTTTCCTACACTAAAGGTCTGGCCAAGTGGGGTTTTGATTCTCTTCAAGTATGGAAACTCCCCCCTGATTTTTATGTTTGCTGGCCTTCCAAGTAAGATTTCCATTTAAGAAAGTGCTCCAAGGCTAAAAAGCTTTAAAATCCATTGGTATAGGCAGATTTAGACTCTGTAGAGCTTAGTTTCTGAAGTCCTTCGTAGTGCTGATCTGAAAGTGAGATAGCACTAGCCCTGTCTCTGATTGTTCAACCTCAGACTCTGCATCAGAAGGTCAGGCAGCAGTGACTTGTGTCAGGCCTGGAGCAGGCTCTGGGAGGCTGCTTTCATGATGAATTCCTTTTTGTTCAGGAGAATATAAGGAAGCTGGTCCTGTTTTAGAAGCAATAACAGCCTTTGAGTTTGCTCTAGGGAAGTTCCAAAATCAAGAGTCCCCAAGATGCCGTACTCTGGATTCAGAAGTATCCAGACCAGAGTTGGCCAGAATGGATTCTGGGGATATGGGTGAATTTCCATTCCTCATCCACTTCTATTCCATCTCCAGTTTTTCATCCTCCATTTCTACTCCCTCAATACCCAAATTAAAACAAATCATTGATTACTAGGTAGCCTTCCATTGAGTTTTTCCTATGTACAACCCTTGATAAACATTGACCAAGCAGACAATTAGAAGAAAAAAAAATATGGTTTTACTGAGTTAAGCCTTTTACTAGGTTTTGCAGTCCAATTTTTCTGTGTAGATGTAGACTTTGGAGAAGCCAAAACATGTAAGTGATGCAGATTTAGACAAATTAATTAAATCTGCCACTGGTAGTCATTATGTCATTGACTTTTTAACCTGGCTGCACATTAAAATCATCTGGGGAACCCTTAAAAATGAATTCTGCTCAAAGTCGTGTGACCAAGATTGTGATTAATTTGTCTTCACGGTGATTCCACCCCCTTAATATTTCTTTTTTCTTTTTTTTTTGAGGTGGAGTCTTGCTCTGTTGCCCCGCCTGGAGTGCAGTGAAGTTATGTCAGCTCACTGCAATCTCTACCTTCCAGGTCTAAGTGATTCTCCCACATCAGCCTCCCAACTAGCTGGGATTACAAGCGTTTGCCACCATGCCCAGCTAATTTTTGTGGTTTTAGTAAAAACAGGGTTTCACCATATTGGCCAGGCCAGTGTCAAACTCCTGACCTCAAGTGGTCTGCCCACCTCGGCCTCCCAAAGAGCTGGGATTACAGGTGTGAGCCACTGCACCTGACCTCCTTTAATATTTTGTTGTTGTTGTTGCATTTTAGGTTTTGGGGTACATGTGAAGAACATGCAAGATTGTTGCACAGGTACACACATGGCAGTATGATTTGCTGCCTTCCTCCCCATCACCTATATCTGGCATTTCTCCCCATGCTATCTCTCACCAACTCCCCACCCCCCACTGTCCCTCCCCTATTTCTCCCCAACAGACCCCAGTGTATAGTGCTCCCCTCCCTGTGGCCATGTGTTCTCATTGTTCAACACCCGCCTATGAGTGAAAACATGCAGTGTTTGATTTTCTGCTCTTGTGTCAGTTTGCTGAGAATGATGGTTTCCAGGTTCATCCATGTCCCTACAAAGGACACAAACTCAGGTGATTTGCTTCTGCAACCACCAGTGTAATCCCCTGATGGTTGGACATGTGACTGCAATAGAGGAAAATGCTAGAGAGCAGAAACTCTGGAATCAGTGCCACCTGGACAGGAATCCCAACTCTGATATTTTATAACTATGAACTTTGGGCTAATTTAATCTAATTGTGCCTCAGTTTCTTTCTCTATAAAAGGGAATAATAATGCCTGTCTCCTAGGGTTGTTATAAAGATTAAATGAGTTAATATGGGCAAAGTACTTAGAACATTACCTGGAGCATAGTAAGCAATATATAAATATTAGTTGTCTGTGGTCCTTTGCTGACATTTCCCTTACTGGATGTCTGAACTGAAATTGATCTCAATGGTCTAATATTACTCCAGCAAGTTATATTAACTTCCTGTGACTGCTGCAAATTACCACAAAGTGGCTTAAAACAAAATAAATGTTACTCTTACTATTCTGAAGGCCAGAAGTCCGAAATCAATGTGTCATTAGGGCCACAGTACCTCTGGAAGCTCTGAAGGAAAATCTCCTTTTCTCGTTCAGCTTCTGGTGGCTACTGGCATTCCTTGGCTTGTGTTCACATCTCTCTTTGCTCCATCTTCATATTACGTCCTCCTCTGTGTGCCTTTCTTCTCCTGGTCTTTCTTGTATAAGAATCATTGAGAGTTCATTTCCCTTTTGGAATTTGGGAAAAATTTCAGTAATCATTTGTTTAAATAAGCTTTTTGTCCTTTTGTCTTTCTGCTCTCCTTCTAGAATCATCATAATGTATATATTTGTTCTCTTGATGGTGTCTCATGTGTCCCTTAGGCTTTCTTAACTCTTTCATTCTTTTCTCTTTTGCACCTCTAACTGGATAATTTCGAATAACTTGTCTTTGATTTCACTGATTCCTTCTTAGGTTTGATCAATTCTGTTTTTGAAGTTTTCTATTGATTTTTTTCTTTCAGCAATTAGATTCTTCAGATCCAGAATTTGTTTGGTTCTTTTTATAGTTCCTATCTTTTTACTGAGTATCTCATTTTCAGTTATTACTTTCTTGATTTCCTTTGGTTGTTCATCTGTTTTCTCTTGTAACTAATTAAACTTCTTTAAGATGAGAATTTTGAGTTCTTTGTCAGACATCTCAAAGATCTCCACTTCCTTAGGGTTGGTTGCTGGAGATCTTTTTTTCCTTTGATTTTGTCATGTTTCCCAGGTGTTGTTTTTTTTTTTTTTTTTTTAATGTCTTGTAGCTTTGCCTTGGTATTTGCACATTTGAAAAAACAGCTACCTCTCCCAGTCGTTATGGAGTGGTGTTAGCAGTTAAGTATCTTCACCAATCAGCCCAGCTAGAGATTTGGAGAGCCTCTCATATAGCAAGCTGACTGCCTCTTTTTCATTTTTCTTAGTTACCCCCATCTAACTATACTCATTCCGTCAGTTTTTTGGGTTGAATGAAACAGAGACTAGCATCCTTCTGGCAATATACTGAAAGGCCAAGAGGTTGGAGACATACACCACACCTCTCACTCTCTCCCTGATGGATGAGATGCCTAGGTTCTGCACTTTCTCCCAATCTCACAGAACTCTGCTTTCCTCTAACAATCTGTTTACCCCTGTTCATTGTTGAGTTGACCCAGTGGTCCAAACTATGGTGGTACTGTCAATCTTCCATGTGAGGCAAGATAGAAACCGTCCCCTCGGACAATTTACTGAAAGGCTGGGATGCTAGATGGTCATCCACTTCTCTCAGCCTCCTAATGAGAGAAGTGTGGGTTGAGGGAATATCCCTTGACATTGATCTGCGTTGGCTTTGGTGAAAGGCTGACATAAGTAAAGTGTAATTGCTCTTCTTATATGTTTTAATGTGGCTGTTCATCATTTTATGCTCATCTAGGATACTTGAAACTTCTCATAAAAGTAGTCTCATAAAGATATTTTGGTGTGCATATTATTGTTAGCCTGATGTTTCTGTGAAATAAGGAGGGGTGGAATTACTTATTCTACCTTCTTGCTGATATCCCTCTCCTGAAATGCAAGTTTTAAATTTTGATAAAGTCCAATTTATAAGTTTCCTTTTATGGATGGTGCTTTTGGTGTCAAGCCCAAGACCTCTTTGCTTAATGCTAGATACTGAGTTTTTTCTCCTGATTGAAAGGCTAATTTTCCTCCATTGAATTGCTTTTGCACCTTTATAAAAAATTATTTAACCCTATTTTTGTGGCTCTCTTTCTGGGTTCTATATTCTGTTTTGTCAATCTATGTGTCTATCTCTCTACCAGCAGCACATAGTCTTAATCACTATAACTATTTAATGTGTTAAGTCTGGTAGGATAATTGCTCTTATTTTTTTTTCCAGTTATTTTAGTTATCCAAGTTCCTTTGACTTTCCATGTACAGATGACCCCTGAAATTCAATGGTTCTACTTAAAATTTTTTGACTTTATAAAGGTGTGAAAGTAAAATGCATTCAGTAAAAACCTTTTGAGTATACACACAACTGTTCTGTTTTTCACTTTTAGCACAGTACTATTCAATAAATTACATGACATATTCAACACTTTATTATAAAATAGGCTTTGTGCTAGATTATTTTGCCAAACTGTAGGTTAATGTAAGTGATCTGAGTAAGTTAAGGTAAGGCAAGGCTAAAATGTTATATTTTGTGGGTTAGGTGTATTAAATGTATTTTCAACTTGTGATATATTAAAAACAATGGTTTTATCAGGAGGAAATCTCATTGTAAGTCGAGGAGCATGCATAAGTTTTAGAATGTCTATATTTATTAAAACATTTATGGGATTTAATAAGAATTGCATTGTCACTTTGGGGAATAATTAATATTATTACTATATTGAGTCTTTTAATCCATGACTATGACATGTCACCATTTTAAAGAGATCTTTTATTTTATTAATTCTTTGGCATTTTCACTATAGAACTCTTGCACATGTTTGGTTAGGTTTACAACTAAATTTGGTAATTTGGGGGTCATTGTAAATTGTACAGCATTTTTAAATTTCAGTGTTAACATATTCATTAGTAGCAAATAGAAATTTAATTGTTTATTTTGTAACCCACAAATTCACTGAAATAATTTATTAGGAGGGAGGGGTTTTTTCCATGTATTTTGGGGATTTTCCATATAGATAATTGTGTTATTTGCAACTGACTTTTGTTTCTTCTTTTCTAATCTGCAGGCTTAAATTCTTTTCTTACCTTATTACACTGATTACAATTTCTAGATTTTGTTGAATAAAAGTAGTAAGAATGAGGGCTGGGCGCAGTGACTCAAGTCTGTAATCCCAGCACTTTGGGAGGCCGAGGTGGGTAGATCCCGAGGTCAACAGATCAAGACCATCCTGGTCAACATGGTGAAACCCTGTCTCTGCTAAAAAAATACAAAAAATTAGCTAGGCATGGTGGCGTGTGCCTGTAATCCCAGCTACTCAGGAGGCAGAGGCAGGAGAATTGCCTGAACCCAGGAGGCAGAGGTTGTGGTGAGCCGAGATTGCGCCATTGCACTCCAGCCTGGGAATCAAGAGTGAAACTCCATCTCAAAAAAAAAAAAAAAAAAAGAATGCATGTTTCTCTTGTTCACAATCTTAAGGAAAAAGCATTCAGTCATTGACTATTTGGTATAATGTTAACTGTAGATTTTTTTATCAAGTTTAGGAAGTTTTCCTCCACTCCTATTTTCTATTCTTTATAATTTTATCATAAATAAGTGTTGAATTTTATAAAATTTTAAATTGATTGATATAATCAGGTTATTTCTTTTTTAAAATTCTGTTAATATTGTGGGTTACATCAATTGATTTTAAATATAACCAGCCTTGTATCTCTGAAATATATCCCCAGTTGGTCATACTATAACATTCTTTTTTATAGAATTGCTGAATTCTGTTCGTTAAATGTTTTTGTGTCAATTTTTTTATGGGGACTAATAGCCTGTAATTTTTTTCCTTGTTCTTCTTTGCATGGTCTTTGTCTTTTTTTTAATCTGCTTTTTTTTTTTTTTTTTTTTTTTTTTTTTTTTTGATAATACAAGCTTTATAAAATGAATTGGGAACTTCTTCTATTTTTGGAAGAAATCACACAGAAATTCTTTAAATGTTTGGTAGAATTCTCCAGTAAAGTCATCTGGACCAGAATATCTTTATTTTGGAGATATTGAAAATTATTAAATAAATTACCTAGTTTATTTTATAAAGTGGTCACAAAACCAAAACAAATATCAATGTAGTTTTTTATTTGCCTTGAAACTCTACCTTTGATCTATGAATTTTAAAAGTATGCTGTTTAGTTTCCGAGTTTTGGAGAATTTCTTGTTATTTTTATGTCTGATCTCTGTTTTGATTCTATTATGGTCAGGTAACATATTCTACATAATTATATATTTAAAAAATTTGTCTAGGGTTGCCTTATGATATAAGATGTGATCTACTGTGGTATATATCCCATGTCCACTTGAAAAGAATGTGTATTATGCTGTTGTTGGATGCTGTGTAATAGAAATGTTGATTATATCTTGTCAGTTGATAGTGTTGTTGCATTCTTTTATATCCTTGCTGATTTTCTAGTTTTCCTATCTATGTTGAGAAACGGGTGTTGAAGCCCTCAGCTATAATAGTGGGTCTATTTATTTTTCCTTTTGATTTTGCTTCACAAAATTGCAGCTTTGTTGTGGTAAAATGAACATAATAAACTTAACATTTGAACCCCCATTTCGGGTGACATTAAATACATTCTTAATGTGCACTCATCACTTCTATTCAGCTCATGACTCTTCATCTTATAAAACTGAAACTCTATGCCTATTTAAAAAATAATTCCCTCTACTTCCGGCTCCTGGAAGCCACCATTCCACTTTCTATGATTTTGACTACTTTTAACGACCTCATATAAGTGAATCACATGGAATTTGTCTTCTTATGACTGGCTTATTTCACATAGCACATTGCTCTGAGGTTTCATCCATGTTGTAGTACATGCCAGAATTTTCTTCCTTCAAAAAGTCATTTTAAGTATATACCACATTTTGCTTATCCATTCATTAATCTGTCAATGGACACTTAATTGCTTCCACATTTTAGCTATTGTGAATAATGCTTCTAGTGTGAGTGTGCAAATATTGCTTGAAGATTCTGTTTTCAGTTCCTTTGGCTGCATATTCAAAAGTAGATTTGCTGTACCATGTAGTAATTTTATTTTTAATTTTTGGGGAACCATCACATTGTTTTCCACAGTGGCCGCACCACTTTACATTTCTACTATTGGGCATGAGTGTTCCAGTTTCTCCACATCTTTGCCAAGACTTGCTATTTTTTCTTTTCTTTTCTTTCTTTTTCTTTTTTTTTTTTTAGATGAAGTTTCACTCTTGTTACCCAGGCTGGAGTGCAATGGCGTGATCTCGGCTCACCGCAACCTCCGCCTCCTGGGTTCAGGCAATTCTCCTGCCTCAGCCTCCTGAGTAGCTGGGATTACAGGCACGCGCCACCATTCCCAACTAATTTTTTTTGTATTTTTAGTAGAGGCGGGGTTTCACCATATTGACCAGGATGGTCTCAATCTCTTGACCTCGTATCCACCCGCCTTGGCCTCCCAAAGGTGTGAGCCACCACGCCCAGCCCTATTTTTTGTTTTCTTGATAGTGGCCATCTGAATTTGTTTGGTTTGAGATGGTGTCTCATTATAGTTTTGATTTTAATTTTCCTAATAATTAGTGATGTTGAGCATCTTTTCAGGTTCTTATTTGTCATTTGTATAGCTTCTTTGGAGAAATATTTATTCAAGTCCATTGCCCAGTTTTGAATCTAGTTGTTTTGTTTTTGTTGTTGAGTTTTAGGAGTGCTTTATATGTTCTGGATGGCAGCCTCTTGTCAGATATATGCTTTGCAAATATTTTCTTCTATTCTGTGTGTTGCCTTTTCTTCTGTTAATAGTGTCTTTGATGCACAATTTAAAAAATTTTCCGTGATGCCCAATTTTTCTGGTTTTCTTTTGTTGCCTGTACCTTTGATAACATATCCAAGAAATTACTGACAGATGCAATATCATGATGCTTTTGTCCTATGTTTTCTTTTAAGAATTTTATAGTTTTATGTCTTATATTTAGGTTTTTGAACAATTTTGAGTTAATTTTTCTGTATAGTATTAGGCAAGTGTCCTATTTATTTATTTTGCATATGGATATTCAGTTTTCCCAGCACCATTTGCTAAAAAGACTGTTCTTTCTCCATTGAATGATCTTGACATATGTTTTAATCAGGGTTCTTCAGATAAATAGAATTAATACAAGATGTATATCTATATCTATCTATCTTTCTAACTTCATCTATATCTATCTATGTAGAGAGAGGCAGGAGGAGATATAAGAAAGGATTTATTAGGGGCATTGACTCACTTGATTATGTAGGCTGAGAAGTTCCATAACAGATTATCTGCAAGCTGGAATACGAAGGAAGCTGGTGGCATGGCTTGTTCAAAGTCTGATGGCCTTAGGACTATGGAAGCCAATGTTGCAACTCTCAGTCCAAGGCTGAAAGCCTGGGAGCCTGGCAAATTGCTAATGCAAACCCTAGAGTCCAAAGACCAGAGTATCTGAACTTGTCTCATGATGCAATATATAATCTACCATGGTATATATACCATGTGCACTTGAAAAGAGTAGAAGAAATGAATTCTGGCTCCAGAAGAGAGATCAAGAATTTGCCCTTCCTCTACATTTTTATTCCATCACCTACATTGAGGGCAGATCATCTTCACCCACCCAGATGGGTGAGTTGAGTTCACCAACTCAAATGCCAATCTCTTCCAGAAACACCCTCACAGATACACCTGGGGTAGCCCAATCATTCGAATCAAATGCCAGATCACCTGGGTTTCCCTTTTACAGAAGGGAGACATGATCAGTTTCTATTGAAGCATTGAGAATAATTAGTACTTTATCAGCTGCTGGGTATTCCTCAATCCAGTCAAGGTGACATCCAAAATCAACCATCACAGCACCCTTGTCAAAAATCATTTGACCATATATATGAGGGTTTATTTCTGGACTCTCAATTGTATTTCATTGAACTATGTGTATTTTTAGATTTTGTTTTTCAACTTTTATTTTAGTTTCAGGGGGCACATGCGCAAATTTATTACATGGGTAATTGCATGTTGCTGGGGTTTGGTGTATGAATGATCCAATCACACAGTTAGTAAGCATAGTCACCAACTGGTAGATTTTCAGCTCTCAGCCCCTTCTCACTCTTCCCACTTTATTAGTCCCAAGTGCCTGTTGTTTGTGTCTTTATGTCCAGGTGTACTCAATGTTTAGTTCCCACTTGTAAGGGAGAATGTGCAGCATTTGGTTTTCTGTTCCTGTGTTACTTTGCTTAGGATAAAGGCCTTTAGCTGCATCCATGTTGCTGCAAAGGACATAATTGATGGGCATCTAAGTTGATTATATGTCTTTGTCTTTATAGACTTTACTTGTCTAACTGCCAGTTATATATTGCTTTGATTATTATAGTTTGTGGTAAGATTTGAAATCAGGAAATGTGAGTTCTCAATATTTTTTTCTCTTTTTCCTCAAGATTGTTTGGCTTTTTGATGTCTCTTGAGAGTCCATATGAATTTTAGAATGGGCTTTTATATTTCTGCAAAAAAAAGAAAAGAAATGTCATTGGAATTTCGATAGGGATTGCATTGAGTCAATAGATTGTGTTGGTAGTCTGGACATTTGAAAAATATTGTCTTTCAATCCATGAACATGGAATGTTTTCCATTTTTATATTTTTCTTTACCTTTCAGCAATATTTTATAATTTTTTCTGTTCAAGTCTTTCACATCTTTGGTTAATTCCTAAGTATTTTATTCTTTTTGATGCTCTTGTAAATGAGACTTTATTAATATCTTTTGCATATTGGTCATTGTAAGTGTATAGAAATATAACTGATTTTTGTGTGTCAACTCTCTATGCTGCTACTTTGTTTACTTCATTTATTAACAGTTTAAAAAAATGTATGTGGAATCTTTAAGTGTTCTAGATACATGATTAATTATCTGTAAGCAGAGATAATTTTAGTTCCTTCTTTCTGATTTGTATCCCTTTGATTTCTTTTCCTTGTCTTATTACTCTGTCTAAAAACTTCTAGTACTAGGTTGAATAGAAGTGGCAAAAGCAGGCATCCTTGACTTACTCCTGATCTTAAAGGAAGAGCTTTCATCTTTGAATATGTTTGCTTTGGGTTTTTAATATACAGCTTTTATTATGTTGAGGAAGTTTCTTCTATTCTCAGTTTGGTGGGTGCTTTTAACATGAAAGAGTGAATTTTGTCAAATGCTTTTTCTGCATCAATTAAAATGACCATGTATTTTATCCTCCTTAAGTCTGATAATGTTATGGATTACATTGATTGATTTTTGAATGTTGAGTTGTTCTTGCATTCCAGAATTAAGCCCCACTTGATAATGGTGCATAATTCTGTTTATATGCTGCTGAATTTGGTTTACTAGCATTTTGTTGAAAAAATTGCATTGATGTTTGTAAAAGATACTGGCCTATAATTTTATTTTCTGGTAGTGTCTGTGTTTAAATTTGGTGTCAGGGTAATGCTTACTTCATAGAATAAGCCAGGAAGTGTTCTGTCCTCTTTATTTTTTTGGGAAAAATTTGAGAACAATTGGGGTTAGTTCTTTAAATGGTAGAAGGATTTCTACTATTGGTAGAATTTACCAGTGAAACTGTCAGATCAAGAGCTTTTCTTTTTTTCATTGTGAGATTTTGATTACTGATGTAATCTCCTTACTAGATATAGGTCTATTTAAATTTTCTATTTCTTCATGATTTAGTCTTAATAGGTTTAGTATTTCTAGGAATTTCAACATTTTATGTGGGTTATCCAATTTCAGGGGGTACAATTGTTCATAGTGCTCTCATAATTATTTTTGTTTCTGTAGAATTAGTAGTGATGTCCCGTTTTTATTTCTGATTTTAATAATCCGAGTCTTGTCTCTTTTTTTCTTAGTCCATCTGGGTGTAGAATTGTCATCTTAAAAATTATTATTTTAAAGAAGGGCCAGGCGTGGTGGGTCATGCCTGTAATCCCACCACTTTGAGAGGCCAAGGTGGGTGGATCACAAGGTCAGGAGTTCAAGACCAGCCTGACCAATATGGTGAAACCCCATCTCTACTAAAAATACAAAAATTAGAGAGGTATGGTGGTTCAAGCCTGTAGTCCCACCTACTCGGGAGACTGAGGCAGGAGAATCACTCGAGTCTGGGAGGCAGAGGTTACAGGAAGCCAAGATTGCATCACTGCATTCCAGCCTGGGTGATACTACACCTCAAAAAAAAAAAAAAAAAAAAAAAGGAACACTTGGTTTTATTGTTTTTTTCCCTTGTTTTTCTATTTTTCATTTCTTTGATCTTTCTTCTAATCTTTATTATTTTCTTCTTTCTACTAGCTTTGAGTTTAGCTTGTTCTTTTCTAGTTCCTTAAGTTGTAAAGGTAGGTGGTTAATATGGGATCTTCCTTGTTTTTAATATAATCATTTATAGTTTCAAATTTTATGCTTAGCATACTTTTGCTGCATTCTATAAGTTTTGGCATGTTATGCTTTCATCTTCATTCAGATCTAAGTATTTTCTAATTTTCCTTTGCTTTCTCCTTTGATCCATTGATTTATTTTTTAAAGAATGTGTTTAAAAATTTCCAAATATTTATAGATTTTCCAGTTTTTCTTTTGTTATTGATTTCTGTGTCCCATTGTGGTCAGAGTTGTGTGTTGTTTATTCCTGTCATATCTAGTTGGTTTATTTTATTAAGTCCTCTATGTCATTACTTACATTCTGTCTAGTTATTCTATTCATTTTTGAAACTGTGGTATTAAATTCTTTAACTATTGTTGCAGAAATGACTCCTCTTCAGTTCTGAAGTTTTTGCTGTCTTTATTTTGATGGTCTGCCATTAAGTGCAGAAATGCTTATAAGTCTTACATCTTTTTGCTATACTGAACCTTTTAATATAATTGTACTTTTTTGTTTCTTGTAACCATTTTTTAAAAATTTAAAGTTGATTTCACCTGTTAGTATGGCCGCATCTGCTCTTTTTTGGTTTTCATTTGCATATAATGTCATCTTCCATTTTTTCACTTTCAATTTATTTTTACCTTTGGATCTAAAGTGAGTCTCTTGTAGACAGCATATATTTGGCTCATTTAAAATTCCATTCTGTCCATTGATATTGGCTGAAGAGTATTTTCACGTATTGTTATCACTGAAAAGGAGGAACTTACTTCCATAATTTTATATTTGTTTTCTGTACATCTTATAACTCTCCATCCCATGTTTTTTTCATATATATTCTACAACTATTTTCTTTGTGATTACCATGGGAATTACATTTAACATCCTAAATTTATAACATTCTAACTCATAAACCAACTTAACTTCAATAACATAAAACCCTGCTACTTCAACAGCTCCCTTACCATCTTGTTTGATTGTTAGTGTCACAAAATTACAACTTTACATATCATGTGTCACAAAACATAAATAAATAATTCTTTGAAATGCATTAAACTCTTATATGGAAAAAATGATGAGTTAGCAACCATAGTTTCAGTGATACTAACATTTAGACTAATAATTGTTTTTAAAAAGGTATGAGTCTCTTAAATCATGTAGAGAACAAAAAGCCAAGTTAAGAACCATTATTGTAATGATACCACCTTTTACAATGTCCCTATATTTCCCTCATTTATATTTTTATTTCTTTATATACATTCTAGTTACTGTATAGTGTGCTTTCATTTTAACTTGCAGAACTCCCTCTAGCAGTTTTTGCATGGCAGGTGTAAGGTAGCAAACTCTGTCAGCTTTGATTTATCTGGGAATGTCTCAAGTTTCTCCTCATTTTCAAGTTTTGCCAGATATGGTATTCTTGCTTGACCATTTCTTTTTGATATTAGCACTTTGAAAATATCAGCCCCCTGCCTTCTGATCTGTAAAGTTTCAATGATAAATCTGCAATAATATTGCAGAGGCTTTGCAAGTGATAAGTCATTTTTATCTCTTGCTGCTTTCAAGATTTTCTTTTTGCCATTGTATTTGGAAAGTATGATTATAACGTATATCCATATGATTCTCTTTGAATTCAGCTTACTTGGAGTTAATTGAGGTTCTTGAAGGTTTATATTCATGTTTATTTTCAAATTTGGGGGTTTTCACCATTATTTCGTCCAGTATTCTCTCTACTCCTTTCTTTCTCTCTGCTTCTTCTGGTACTCCCACAATGTGTATGTTGGACCTCTTGATGATGTCTCCCAGTTCTCTTGGGCTCTTCTCACCTTTCTTCAATTTTTTTTTTCTTTATGTTCATCAGACTTGATAATTTCCATTGCCTTATCTTTGATTCCTCGGATTCTTTCTTCTGCCTACTCAAATCTTCCCTCAAAGCCCTCTAGTAATTTTTAAATTTCAGTTATTTTAATTCTTAGCTCCAGATATTCTCTTTAGGTTTTCAAAATCTTTATTTGTATTGTTATTTTGTTTTATACATTATTTTCTTGACCCTTTGCACATTTTCTTTTAGTTTATTTATTTATTGAAACAGGGTCTTGCTCTGTCATCCAGGCTGTAGTATGTGGTTCAATTAACTCACTGCAGCCTCAATCTGCTTGGCTCAGGTGATCCTTCTGCCTCAGCCTCCTGAGTAGTTAAGACTACAGGTGCATGCTACCATGTCTGGATAATTATATAAATAAATAAATAAACAAATAAATTTAATAGAGATGAGGTATGACTCTATTGCCTAGGCCCTTTAATTTTATTTTTTATTTTGTGGGTATATTAAGTGAGGTACATAAAGTATTTTGATACAGGCACGCAGTGCATAATAATCACATCCAAGATACAAGAAAAAGCCCTTGTTACTCTTCCCTCTCCTCTCCTTAAGCAGATGATGGGAGTCGCTTTTGTTGCTGTGAGCTGTGCTGCCTGGTGTTGCGGGAGGAATGGCACAAGCACTTCCTTAGCCACTCTAGCTGGTATTCCATGTCCACTGACTCTAAGCCCAGCACAGCACTAGTATTTGCCTAGGAATTGCAGCCCTTGTGGCCTAGACTGCCTTTTAGGTTTGTTTAGTATCCCAGAGCACTTTAGCCCATGGTGGCAAGTCTTGTCAAAACTCAAGATCCAACTGGTGCGATGGGTGATTCCCCTCTGGCTAGGGCTGAACTGTATTCTCCCTGTGTGTGTTGGCATTGACTGAGTTTAGCTCAGTTTTACTTTCCACTGTGACAGAGAAGCACTGAGTTCAATGCAGAGCCCACGGTCACTGCACTTTTCCTTCCCTGGGTTTACAGATTATCTTTATGTGCCACATGGTTGCTGCCAGAGAGATAGGGGAGGGGCATCATTGGCAAATCAAGACTATGTTTCTTACCCTCTTCAGTGCCTCTTTCAGCAATATGAAGTTAAAACCAAGTACTGTGATTGCTTACTTGATTCTTTGTTTTTATGAAGGTACTTTTTGTGTGTGTAGATAGTTGTTAAATGAGTTTTCCTTCAGGGTAGACCTGTTTTTTGAAGGTCCATTGTTGAAGACTTCTGTTTGGCCATCTTGCTCCACCCTCCCTCTTTTTCAGTTCTCTAAGTATCTTCAAGACAGTTATTTTCAAGTCTTTTTTGAGTAGATCTACTGTTAGGTCTTTCTCAAGGACAGTTTCTGTTGACTGTTTTTTCCTTTGAATGGGCCACATTTTCCTCTTTTTTTGAATGATTTGTGATTTTTTTTTTGAAACTTGGCACTTGAATTTAATAATGTAACTCTGTAGCACAGATTCTTCTTTTTCCTCTGGATTTTTGCTTTTTCTTATTGTTTTGTTTGTTTATAAAAATTGCTTTAGTCTGTCTTTGTGCCAAGGATCAGCCTGACGTATAAACATAAGGTCTTTACTGGTATTCTCTGAGCTTGCAACTTTCTTTAGTCATGTGTGTTAACTTTCTAATTTTTCTGATATATTCAGTTGTTTTGAATGTCCCTATCTTCAGTATCTGGCTTCCAAAAGGAGAAAAAGAGAAAAATGAAAAAGAGAGTAGAAATAGGACGCCACCTCTTTAAATCCCTGGAAGTCATTTCAGCTATATGGGGAGGGGCTTGCAACAATGGAATAAGGTGTAGCAGCAAAGACCATTACCTCTTTGTCTGTACCTCTCTGATTGGAAGCAGCAATCATCAATCTATGCACATATGCCTGATACTTAGAGGACAGAGTCCTTTTGCTTACCCTGGCTCCTTTAAGCTCTGTGCAAGCTGTGGCAGTAATACATGCACAGCTGTGTGCCACAGGGATGGGGATAAGAAATGGGTAGCTGCTACCATGCTAAGAGCTAAAATTGACTGAGCTGAAATAAAAATCAACTGCAATGTACCATCCTAATGTTATCCTGAAAGCTGCAAGCCTTCAATAGACTCCAGAGTTCCCATATAGTCATATCAGACATACTTTGCCAGTGCAATTATTTCCTAAGTAGGAAGACAGATTCTTCATGTTTCTTACTCCTCCAGCTCCCTAGAATGTTCTCCCTGCCTTCCTTCAATTAATGTTTGTATGATACATCTTTTCCCATTTTATTACTTTTACCCTGCGTATATTGTTATATTTGAGTGAGTTTCTTGTCATCAACCCATAGTTTAATCATATTTTAGTCAACTCTTGCCTTTTGTCTTTAGCCAACTCATCTTTCTAATGATTTAAATCTTTTACATTTATTGTAATTATTAATACATTAATGCCTAAGTCTGAAATTTTATTATTATTATTTTAATTAAAAAATTTTTATTTTTTGAGATGGAGTCACTCTGTCACCCAGGCTGCTGGAGCGCAGTGGTGCAATCTCAGCTCACTTCAACCTCACCTCCTGGGTTCAAGTGATTCTCCTGCCTTAGCCTCCTGAGCAGCTGGGATTATAGGCATGTGCCACCACGCCTAGCTAATTTTTGTACTTTTAGTAGAGAAAGGGTTTCACCATGTTGGCCAGGCTGGTCTGGAACTCCCGGCTTCAGGTGATCTACCCACCTCTGCTTCCCAAAGTGCTAGGATTATAGGTATAAGCCCCTGCCCCCAAGCCATTTTATTTTTTGTTTTCTTCTTGTTTTCTATTTGTTCTCTGTTTTTCTATGTCTGTTTTCTTTTTTTATGCTTCCTGGTAATTATATGAACATTTTTTAGAATTTCGTTTTGATTTATCCTTAGATTTGATATAAGAGAGTATCTTTCATGTAGCTTTTTTTAGTGATTGCTCTTGGTGTTAAATTATATATGCACAATTTTTCATAGTTTAAAAGTATTTTCATTTTACCAGTTTGAGTGTAGAAAACATACCTCCTGCAATGCTGCTTTTTTCCTCCTCATTCATAGTATAATTATCTTAAAAATTTGCCCTTCACACAATTAGAATTACATAACACAGTGTATTGGCATCTACTGATTTTTAAAAATTCAGTTTGAGACTTTCTTGGTTCTTGGTATGTTAAGTTATTTTCAGTTGAAACCTGGACATTTTGAAACCTGACTGTAGAGGCTTCTTCTTACTTTTGTGTGGCGATGGGAGTTTCAGCTCCCTGCTAGTGCTCCACTGATATGTCTGGCTGAGAGTTAGTAATGTTTCCTTTCTCCTCCCAACTGGAGGGAATGTTTTCTTCCCTCCCCCACTGACACCATGGTGGAGGAGGGAAATTGGCCTTGTTATCACTGGGAAATTGTGAATATTCCAACTCACCACTAGGGCTTCTCTAATACTACCCAGGCCAGCAGGAGGATATGGAATCAAGAAGTCCTTGCTCCCCATGTGATCTTTACTAACATTGTGGAGAAGCAGGATGAGCTCCTTACTTCCCAGTAGGAATTTCTGACTCCCTACTCAGCCTTTTCTGACACAGCCCAGCAAGGGGTTAGAGTGCCTATGGCAGCTTGGTAAGGAGGAAGTGCAGGCTTCTGCACTTCCATCAGACTTTACGAGTGGGGTGAGAGTTGAGCCAGTTTTTCTGTGGTGTTTGCTATAGCAGAGCAATTGTATTCTAAAAGTTTTTATCTTTCTGGGTTTTCCCTTTTTCTCATCCCAATCATAGAAAAAGTACAATTTTGTTTGGCTTTTTTGATCTGTAACTGTTCCATTTTATGGTTGCCAACTTTGTCACCTCTAAGTCTAGAATATATGAGGCAAAATAAAAACCCGGAAACATACTGCTTTGTTTTTCTTCAAATCCTGAGGTCTCCAGTCCATGTGCCTTGTTCTCTCCAACTTTTAGTATCTTCTCATGTTTGCTTTACAAATAATGTCCAGAGACTGAATTATATTTAACAGGAGGAATGTGGAAAATTGTATCTACTTCACACACCCCAGAAGTAAAAGTTCTGATTCATACATAATGGGATAAAATTTGAAGCTCTGGATGCATATGATGTGTGTCAATTATAGCACATGATAGACTCTCATTCATTCAAAATTCATTCCAGGCCTACTATGTGCCAGGCACTGTTCAAGGCATTGCAGATATAGTGATGAACAAAATGGATAACGTTTTCTCTCTTTATGGCGCATACATTCTTATGGGAAGAGATGGACAATAAACACAGAAAGTAGAATATGTTAATAAAAAGTTCTGAGAAAAGTGAAGCAGATAGATGAGGCCAGTGAGTGCTGGAGGCATTGGAGGTTAGTTGTTTATGTAAGGTCGTCAGGGACGCTGACATTTGAGCAGAATGGCTGCAGTGAGATGGACAAGGACAAAAGTTGTAGAAGAGAACAGAGATGTAGTTGGGGAATAAGACTGTCTAGGGTTTTGAAGGCAGTCAAGAATCTGGACTTTTGTTTAGTCATGGAGGTTTTCAGAGGGAAGTAATATGATCCAGTTTACAGCTTTACTTGGTCTGCTATATGGAGAATAGATTGCAGTAGAGGAAGTGGGGTGGTCAAATGAGGAGGCTTTTACAAATACCCAGGAGTGGTTTAATGAGAGCTTAAACTCAGAAGAAATAGTGGGGTTGGTGAGATGTGGCCAGATTCTGAAAATATTTTGCAGATTAAGATGACACAATTTGCTAACAGATTTTATGTGGGGTATGAGAGAGGGAGAGAGAGATGGTCTAAGGGGTATGAGAGAGGGAGAGACCAAAGATGGTCTAAGGCCTTTGGTTCAAACAATTGGAAGAATAAACTTGGCATTTACTGAGATGGGAAGACTGAGGGAACTGCAAGTTTGGGGAAGAATAGGGAATCAGAGGTTTGGGTTTGACTGTGTTAAAATGGAAATGTCCAATTAACTGGAGGTGGTTGCCCATATGAGTCTGAGTTTAAAGACTGCAGATATCCTGTCTGGAGATATCAATTTGGAACTTGCTATTCTATACATAACTGCTTTTGACTGTTTAGTGTTGCTATAACATAATACTTGAGACTGGGTAATATACAAAGAGCAGAAATCTATTTCACACAGTTCTGGAGTCTGGGATGTACAAGATCAAGGTGCAAGCATCTGATGGGTGCTTTCTTGGTGTATTCTCACATGGAGGAAGGCAGAAGGGGAAAGGGCAAGAATGAGCAAATCCACTCCCTTAAGTTGTATTTATAGCAGCATTAATCCATTCATGTTGGTGGAGACCTCATGACCTAAACACCTCCTAAAAGTCCCCACCTTCCAGCACTGTTGCATTGGGGATTAAATTCCAGTACACAAATTTTGGGGGACACATTCAGATTATAGGAATGTTATTTAATGATATGTCTAGTTGTGATCACATAGACAGAGATTGTAAATGAAGAAGAAAAAGAGTCCTGAGCTTTGGGGCACTCTCGTATTTTGAGGTCAGGAAGATCAGGAGAAACCAGCAAAGGAAAATGAGAACAGATCAGTGAAGCAGGAGAACCAAAAGAGTGTGGTGTGCTGGAAGCTGAGTAAAGAAAATGTTTCCAGAAGGAGGGAGTGATTAATTTGTCAAATAAGAAGAGAGTTGTAAATTGGTTCTTCAATTTGGAAGCGTGATGGTCTCTGGTGACCTCACCAAGATTTGTTTCTATGAGAGAGGGGGAAGGAGAAAAGAAGAGGAAAAGACAGAGATGGCAAGTATAGGCAACTCTCTGGAGTTGCTATAAAGGAAAGCAGGAAAATGGAGTAGTAGCTGAACAAGGATACAGGGTCACGAAAGGAGTAATTACTATACAGAACACTCAAATATATACATGGAAACTTTGTATTTATATATAGAGTTTGAATTCATTTTGATTGACAATGAGTCTAAAATTTCATATAGTGAAAAGTCTTCAATTGACTTGATAATCTTAGCAATAGCATTTATATTTGAACAAGATTTAGTTAAATATGAGTTGGTCTATGCAAGATGTGTAATTTTAAAGCTTTTTTCCTTTGGTTAAATTTGGATTTGCAATTTCAGTTAACCCTTTCCAAAGAGTCCCCTCAAATGAATATTTACTTAGCAGTGACAGAAAACTTTATATTTACAGAGTACTTATTAGGCTCTCTATGAGAACAAATATAAAAGAATGAAAATTTACATTAGAGTTGTAGAAGGTAATTAAAGTGATGTGGTCCCAAACCAGGGAAACTGAGTCTCAGGCTGTAGGTAGAGCAACAGATCAGAGGGGAAACTCACCTACAACTAACTCTACAGCACCAATTACCAGCCTCTTGGGCTAATAGACTCTCTTCTCTCCCACTTATCATTGTTTTTGTCTTTTTCTACAGTGATACAAGCTTTGAACTACTTCTAGCTTTCCAGTAGCAAAGGCATTCAGATTAGATGAACTTTACTTGTTCTCTGGGACTTCTAGTTCTCCAAAGCCTTCTGTCTGTGCCTTGTGTTCACCAAACTTTTTTTTTCCTGCTGGGAAACCCAATCGGCTACATTTCCCAGCACCCCTCTTGCAGTTGGGTGGGGCCAAAGGAATTAGGGTGGAATTTATGCCACTTACAGCCTGAAATATGGTCATTAAGGAAACCTTCTACACAATCCTCCTTTCCCTCTCTTCCTTTGCCTGCTGGATGGATGCGGAAGATACCTTGGAAGAGCCTAGGTCCAGAATGGCTGTGGAACAGAGGCTTGAATAGCATTTCACTGTGGCATGAGCAAGAAATGAACTTTCATTATGTTGATCTTTTGATATTTCGCAGTTGTTTGTTACAGCAGTGAGCCTCCCCCGATTAATACATACTTCTACTACAAGTATTACAAAAATATAACTTTTTAAAATGTCTTTCTGTAGCCTTTTGGGATCCTTTCTTTCTACGAAGCCACCTTCAGGCTCCCAAAGCTCTCATGGGGTGTGAATGCAAGGAGAAACACATAGTCAGCAACAATGGCGCATCAGCTACTTTTTCTTTCATCATCTTATTTAATTTTCTTGGGAATTCAATGATTCTTATAATAGTCCAATGAGTCCAACCTCATAATCTAATGAGGTTAATGATTAATCTCAGTTTACAGATGAAGAAGTTTGTCCAAAATCACAGAGTTATGAAACAGTGAAATCCTTCAAGCCTGACCTTATAACCACAGAGTACTTGCTCTCCCACCATGTCCTCACTCTGTGGTCTTTCCCTCTGAAGAAGGAAGAAAAACTCACGAATCTAATTCACTTATGCACACTCTGGTATTAGAGACTCAATTTCCTTTCCCTTCTTGTGTGTATTTGTGTTTTGAAGGAGGTGAGAAACAGATAAGGTAATTATTTAATGAAAGACATGAATTGTAGACACTGTTGTGATTGGGTGGGGTGGGAGGCAATCTGCAGATGACATAGGAGGCCTGAGTCTAGGTGTGAAGGGGAGAGGGAGATAGCAGATAGCATTTAGTTTCTAGGGAGTCAGCACAAGAAGCTGACCTTCCTTTCCTATTCAACTTTTCGATATAGATAATTAAAGAGCCTCATAGTCCATTAACTGGCCAGGAGAGCAGATGATAGAAGTGAGAAAGTTCATCATCCTGAGAACATCTGGGCAGCCTCCCTGTTCCAACAGCATTGTCGATATTCAAGCCAAGAGAGGAAAGATGTGGAACTGCTGTTGCCAAGGGGCAAAGTGCAGGTCTTCAAGACCACCTTGATATTTTGTTTATAAAATTTGGCTCAGCTGGGCATGGTGCCTCATGCCTATAATCCCAGCACTTTGGGAGGCCACGGCTAGTGGATCATGACGTCAAGAGTTCAAGAGACCAGCCTGGCCAATATGATGAAACCCCGTCTCCACTAAACACACAAAAATTAGCTGGGTGTGGTGGTGTGCACTTGCAGTCCCAGTTGCTTGGGAGGCTAAGGCAGGAGAATTGCTTGAACCCAGGAGGCGGAGGTTGCAGTGAGCCGAGATCGTGCCACTGCATTCCAGTCTGGGGGACAGAGTGAAAACTCCCTCTCAAAAATAAATAAATAAATAAACAAATAAATAAATAAAATTTGGCTTACACATAATGCAACACCTGTCTGCATACTTTTGCCAGTCAATCCATAGTTTAAAATGTACTTCTTCATAGAAAGCATCAAATTAGATAATTTCATCCTCACAGCAATTTTTGGAGGCAACACTCACATACAATCCAGGTTAAAAAAAAAAAGTGGTGACCCTTATCCCTGCCATGAATCCCAGAGCTTTTCTTAGACTTCCTGTTTTTGAGAAGGAGATCTAAGACAAACCTCCCTGACTTTGAATGACTTTGAAGAATTTTTTTTTCCTGTCCAAAATGCAGCTGTGATTATCTGTGAAATCTGCAGATCTTGTCTGCTCTTTCCTGTCTGCAGAAGATCAGATTAATGACCTGGAGATGTGTGTGGTTGTCTAGCATGAGCATGTGTGTATACATTTGTGTTTGTGTGTGTGTATGCATATGTGTGTGTAAGAGAGAGACAAAAAAATGGATATGAAATTTACAGAATCAAGTATCAGTTTTCAAAGCCGCAGGACCCAATTGTCTGTATAGGATTGTCTGTCCTGTTTAGAAAAGCATTTTCTGGAGTGGAGCTCCAATTCTGTGATGAGTGTGTCAAACTAGGGGGTCCTTCTCAGAGACTCACCATATCCTTAGCCTGTTGTGACTTGAAGAAATCCCACAATGAGTAAATGTTAGGTCTTGTCTGATTTTTATAGATCCCAACCTTACTTAACTATGGATTCTCTTTTTTGAGTTTGTCACTCATTCACAGACAGTGACAGTACATCTTTTTGAAAATGCCAATTCAGGATTAATTAGAAAGGTTTAGTGTAGTAAATAGGGATTATCAGAAGACCTAGCTCTTGCTCTTACTCTGTCACTAATAGGTTTTACAACTTTTGACAAATTATTTTTATTTAGTTTTTTTTAAGTGAGTATTTTTTCTACTTTAAAAAAACATTTCTTTCAGGATATTTATTGTACTTATTTAAAATTGTTGTTCTGTCACGATAATTCCACTTCGCATTGTACATGCTGTTCATTATTTGTTACATACATTATATATTATATGTTGTTGATTATTTCTTAGTGGTTGTACTTTTCAGATATGTAATTATTTTGGCCTGTGATACACATCCTCCTAGAGAAGACAATTTGTATTGGGTTAAGGCTAAATGTCAGAGCCTGGTCTTTGTACCTTCTGGTGAGAGCTTAAAGAAGAGGTGAGGATGAAACTCAGGGTGAGACATCCAACACCACAAAACTGCTGTCCCCAAAATTCCCATGTCCTTCCAGGCAACTGGCTGTCAAACTCTAAGAAGCAGCACTGGGACAAGGAGATTGTAAGTTGCAATCCTCTAGCCTGGCCATGGGGATGTGGAGAGAATGTCTTAGGGTAGCTGGCTAGTCTGTGCCTGTTTTCATCACTGCCTACTCCAGTGGAATTTCTGCACTCCTCAGGTGTGATTTCATAGATCCCAGGCAGCTTGGGCTGTTGCTCATCACAGTGGCAATGGGAAAGGAAGGGGCAGAGGAATGTAAGAGAAGAGGTGAGGCAAGAGTAGAATGTAAAATTTCCTCTGTGCTGCATCAGGTTATTGTTTGTCCTAAGATGCTGCCACAGCTCCCAAGCCACCCACCAGGTAATACCCTTCAGCCTGTCATTTCTCTAGGATTGAATTTGAGAGCAAGTGGTGCAACAGCCCATGTTAGTTTCCTATTTAACAACAACAACAACAAAAATCTTTCTTCAACTTTTAAGTGAAGTCGACCCACAATCTGCAGAAAACTTTATAATAGAATTTAGCGCCAGAAGTTGCCATTGGATTATTTATTTTAAAAGAACTGATAAATACGGAAGAACAAATGAGTCAGGCTAAGATCATGAATGAGTTCATTGACTGAATTTTTCCCTTTTCTTTTTGTTATTTGGACATCATACGAGCTGCTAATAGTTTGTAAATTGAAGCTTTTTTTTCGACAATGACTCATTTTGAAACAAATAATCCATCACCAGTACAAAAATTTAACCAATATAGAAATTCACAGAGAAGAAATAAAACACCTTAAAGCCATGTTCTAGAATTAAGTGCTGTTAACATTGAACAAACCACTCATTGGGCATCCCTCTATATGCATGTGCAGGTAGGAAGTAAGATAGATTGACAAGTTTTCAAAAAAACAAGAATCCACAACATATGATATTTTAATAAAATGTACTCAATGTGGTTTTATCTGAATTTAACTGGAGAAAAAGAAACTGAGATGAAACAAGAAATTTCTGAATATTAAAAACTTGTTTCTTCACCTCAAGAGATATTGCTAACTTCTCAAAAAGACAAGAAAAAATTCAAAAGTTAAAAAAGATTGAGGTCATCATATTTTTTCAAGTTCTCTTCTTTCTCCTACTCCTCCAACTACATGCGCACCTACTGATTTACTGCTACAAAGGATGAGAAAGAAAAAATTCATCCATGTCTTTTCACCACCTCTCCCAACCCTGTGAATTTTATTGGTTGCAGTTTTACATTGTTGTTGAGGTTTTTTACATTTATATTCAGCAGTGTAACCATAATTCCTGTAGTTATTTAATCTTAGTTCTTCGTTTCAGTATATTCAATGCCCATCCTCTGTCCTTTTACCTGGATTTTTCCACTCAAACTTTTTCTTTCGGTTTCTTTTTGTTTGGCTAGATATCGTGGTTAATTTTCTTTTCCCCAACTTTTTTTTTCTCCCAGTGAAAAATCTCAAACAGATAAAGAAACCCCACACCTATATGCCTGACACCTAGAGTCAACAATTAGTAACATTATGAAATTTTTACTTTATATTTCTCATGTTTATGTAATTTTAATAAAAATAATTATACTTTTGACGATCCATTTGGAACCATGTCAGTATGCCTCTTCTAAGAATAAAAATGTTCTCCGACAAAACAACACATCCAGAAAAAATAACAAGTCCTTAATAGCAATGGTATAGGAATTTTGGGGTATTGATTTTCTGGCCAGTGGCACCTTTGCCTGAGTTCTTCTTCTGCATCCAGGAAGAGTGAGGTATGCAGGCAAGTTGAGAGTGAGTAAGATGAAGAGGAACTTTACTGAGTATCAGAACAGCTCAGAGGAGACCTGCAGTGGGTAGCTCCTCTCTGCAGCAGGTCATCTTGTCCAGTGTTCTGCACTCAGGAGAGGGGAGGCCTTGGAGTGGGTGGCTCCTCTCTGCAGGCAGGTTACTCCAACGTCTGCAGCTCTCAGCAGAGAGGAGGCCCAGAGAGGGTAGATCCTCCCTGCAGCTGGTCATCTCTTCATCCTCTGCCCTGCTCTGGCTAAGCTCAGAGTGGCATTTATGGACCTCAGAGGGGAATAAAGTGCATGCCAATTGGTCCATGGGTGGGTCCAGAAGAGGCACCACAAGTCCCCACTCCCATTGGTGTGGGTCATTTGGCCTGCAGCTTTCAGGCCCTCCCTGGCCTGAAGGTGGGGCCTTTCCTACTCTCATCTGCCTAGGAATCTGCCTCCTGCTGCCATTCATGGTCCCTGGGCTCAGCTGAGACTTTGCTTGGAGGTGGGAGAGGGTGCCTTCAGCAGGGAGAAACCAAGAAGCAGGGGAAGGCACTTCTGAGGCTCTGAGGGCAGGGGGTCCTTCCTGGGCCCCCAAGAGTGCGGGGATGCCTGAGTCTGCAGCTGCAGTTTGGGCAGCTACACTCAGGAGGGTGGTGCTCCTGCCTGCTCTGTGGAGTGAGAAGCCTGGGTCTCACTCCATGGTTTGGGCAGCTGCAGCAGTACCCAGGCAGCTCCTGCTGCAACTCAGAAGGGGCCAGGCTCCCTCTGGCTCCATGGATTGTGCAGCCCCAGCTGTGCCTTCCTGTTGCAGCTGGCATGATGGCAGCAGCAAGACGTCTCGAGTGGCCACTGCCATCAATAACAATCTGGTATCCAATTCATATTCAGATTTCCTCAACTGCCTTTTCTTCCAGATGTTATCAGTAGCTAATTTTTAAAACATTGAAAAGATATATTGAAACATCATACATTAACGGCTATTGCTTTTGCATCTCTTTTCATCTAGAACTGACTGTTCTCCCCCATATATCTTCTTTAACCATGACAGTGACTTTTTGAAGAGGGCCAGTAATAGAATATCTCTTACTCTGAATTTATCTTTTCCTCTTGGTGCCAATTACATTTTTGCTCTATCTCCTCTTTTTCATCTTAGTGAAAGTTAGTTGTAAGGTTTTGATTAGATTCAGGTTACAGTTTTGGCAAGAACACTTCATTGGTGATGCTGCAGAACTCATGGTGCATCATATCAGGAGGTAAGTAATAATGAATTCTCCCATTCTCAGTGGTGACAAGTTTGATCATTTTGTTGAAATAATGACCTACAGAGCTCACCATTATAAAATTGTTTTCTCTTGTGATCAGCATATAATCTCTGGGATAATACTTTGGAATCCTGTTTTTCAAACTTTAAAATTAGTCTTCCATATATTAGTTGTCCTTCCAAAAAGAAAATGTTTCACTTATTAATTAAAGATATAAATTATAGTTCCTTTTAAGAAGGTGGGAACATAAGATGCAGGATAAATACTTAATTATCCTTTTAGTTACATTTTATCAGAGTAAGAATTTAGTATAATAATAGTCACCTCCAATGGTAACAAATGTCTTAACATCTTTTTTAAAGTATCATTATCAATGTATAGATCTCTATTTATTCAGTGTTTATAGTTAACTACAGTCAATATTCTTTTGAATATCCAAAAGAATGAATTTTATGTATGTAAATTATATCTTGATAATACTTTTCTAAAAATGAAGCAAATATGTATGTTTTACAATTTCCTTTCTTGATTACAAAAGATTAGCACACTATATATATACACTATTTTTCAGATTTCTTATTTTGCTTAAAAATCTATCATAGAACTTGGATGAATCTTGAGGGAATTGACACTGAATAAAAAGAGCCAGCTTAGAAGAGTTACATATGTGTGATTCTATTTAGAGGATCTTGAAATGATAAAAATATAGAAAGAGATAACAGAAAGTGGTTACTAGGGGTTGGGGAAGGGCATATGGCTGTAACTATGAAAGGGCAGCACAGCAGATACTTGTGCTGATGGGGCAATAAGAAAATATACTGACAGTTTAAACATTTCATAAGGTATTATCTTGTCAGTCTTATACAAATACATTTAATAACTTGAATAATGAGAATGACCTTCTATTTCTATGAAAATATAAATTTTCCAGAATTCGTAAGATGTCCCTGAAGACATAATCTACACAAACCAATTACCATGAGGCAAATAGAGATCTTATTGTCAATAATATCGTAGAGTTCTCGAGAGAAACAGAACTAATAGGATGTATATATATAAATATACAAGAGATTTATTATAGCAATTGGTTCACTCTATTATGGAGGCCAAGAAGTCCCCTGACATATTTTCTGTGAGCTAGAAAATCAGAAAAGCCAGAGGTGTAATTCAGTCTGAGCCCAAAGGCCTGAGAATCAGGAGGTTTCAGAAGGAGAGGAGTGAGTAGGTGTAAGTGCCAGAATCAAAAGACCGGAGAACCAGGAGCTCTGATATCTCAGGGAAGGAGAAGATGGATGTTCCATCTCAAGCAAAAAGAATAAATTCACCATTCCTCTGATGTCTTGTTTTATTAGGGCCCTCAACATGTTGGATGCCTCCTCCCGATGTTGCTGAGGGTGGATCTTGTTTACTCAGTCTACTGGTTCAAATACTAATCTCTTTTGCAAAAACCTTCATAGACAAACCTATAAATAATGTTTTACAAGCTATCTGGGTATCCTTCAGTCCAGTCAAGTTGATAGGTAAGATGAGCCATCACAAATATCAACAGCCTCTCCTTCCAATAAAATAGTTCTAGATGGATTTCAAAATCTTTAAAGACAGGCAATGCTGATGCTATTTATGTCATTCCAGAGCATGGTCAAAAGATGAAGGTGTTGAGATTCTTTCTAAGAGAAGAGTCAAACATTATTTGCAGGTGCTGGTATACCTGGAAAATTCTAGAAAATAAATTGAAATATGTTTATAAATAAGGAAATTCAGGATAGGGCTGAGAAAAAAAACTCATACTATCAAAGGTCTTCCTTTACATGTAAAACAAACAGTTAAAGATGTAAATGGAAAATCTCATGTACAGTAACAAAAAAAGTATGAAATCTGGGATTAAAAATAACAAAAAATGTGCAGTGGTGAAGAAACCTTAAAACCTACTGAAAGACTGAAAAGATCTGAATAGGTAAAAAGGTACAACCTGTACCTGAACAGAAGGGTGATGTTAACCACAACATAATAAAGGTAACAACAACAACATACACCTGTATTGAGCTCTCTTATTTGGCCTGTTTTAAGCCCTTTTCATCTTAATCCTCATGGCCTGCTCTTATAAGGTGGGCAGATGAAGAAACAGAAACAATGAAGTGAAGTGACAAGGCCATGCAGCAAGTGCAAGACCCTAAATTTTAATCTCTATACAACACTGCCTGAATTTCCTCTCAATTAACTTAAAAATTGAGATATAATTTATACACCATAAAATCCACCATTTAAAAATGTATAATTCAGTGGGCTTTGGTATATTCAAAAAGTTGTGCAATCATCACCACAATCTAATTCCAGAACATTTTCATCACCCCCCCAAAAGAAATTATGTACCCTGTATCAGTCACTGTCACTCCTCCTTGCCCCAGCCCCTGGCAACCACTAATCTACTCTCTGTCTCTAAGGACTTACCTATTCTGGACTTGAAAATATCTCAAAAAATGTAATGTGAGAATAGGCTCAATCAAAATTAAAACATATTTTAAAACTACAATGATTAAAACAGTGTGGTATTGGCAATAACTAGATCAATGGAACAGAACCATGAACTCAGAAAAATAACCAGTACATATGATAATTTAGTGTATAATACCAACAGCAATGCATATCAGTGGGAAAGAGACATTTAGTAAATTTACTAACATCAGAAAAAATTTAAGTTGAATTCTTATCTAACTTCTCAGAACAAAAGAAATTCCAGATATATCAACAGTCTAAACATAAAAAGGAAATCATTAAAATTATGGGAAAGTTGGGAGCTATAGCAAAATAATCTCAGAGTGGATATGAACATTCAGGAAGCAACCCAAATATAGCTGTACACAACAACATGCTTGAGTTTCACAAACATAGTGATGAGTTAAAGAAATAGGTATTAAAGAATAGTCTAAGAATCAGAGTATAATTCCACTCTTACAGAGTGAAGAATGAGCAAAATAAACTATATTTTTAGGAAAGCTCCCAAATGTGGTAAAATTGTAAAAAAAAAAAAAAAAAAAAAGAAAGGAAAAATTATTTTAAGAAAAATCCCCATATAGTGGTTACCTCTGGGGTGATGGTGGTACTGAGAACAGGGAGGGACACATGAGAGGTTTCTGAGTGATGGCATTGTTACGTTTTTTTTAATTCATTGCTGGTTATGGGGCTGTTTATTTGATAGTTAATTATTAAACTATTCACAAAAGTTTATGAACTTTCCTGTAGAACCGTTATATTGCACCATAAGAGGAGAAAAGTCATTAAGGGGGTATAGATTGTGGTCTAGTATTTAGTATTATATCTTGGGTAAATTTTTATTTGGGTGTATTTATATTTTTCAAGCCCTTCTTCCTAGATTCCTCCAGATTAATAGTTTCTTATATTTAGATGGGTCTCTCTCTCTCTCTCTCGTGTGTGTGTGTGTGTGTGTGTGTGTGTGTGTGTATGTCTTTTCTCAAGGGACCCTGCAGTCCACTTTCTGGGAATGCATAATATCAGTAACTAATCATATTAGAAAAACATGATGGAAAGCCATGTGATTAAGTGGTTGCTATCAAAATGCCATTCCACTTTTTGGGGTAAACCGGGCTTTACCTTTCTTCTAATATAAACTAGATTTCACTTCTAGATTTATAGAAAGGTGCTCTCCAATCCTGAGCTCATAAAATTCAATTTATTAACTACTGGATGGGGACGATACTCACTTTTCAAGGCTGTTGTGAGTTTAAAATAAGCTACTTAACTGTGGCTACTACAAATTTTAATGAAAAGGGTCAAGTTATAGCATAAATTGTTCTAGAACCAGATAATAATGTTCTTTCATTCCACAGATGTAACAGAAAACAGTTTGTAAAAATGGGTTTGATAGGGTTATCTGTTTGAAACCTTTTTCTCTTATTGTCTGACTGTTTTCTTTTTTAACAATGGATCCTGACCTTTCCTCCCATGTGTTCCAGGACATTTGTCTACCCACTGCTCAGTCGAGGGAGGCCTTATCCAGTTCTACTCATTTTCAAAGGCATTGCCTTCTGTGCTGGAAATGGATTCCTTCAAGGCTACTATCTGATTTACTGTGCTGAATACCCTGATGAGTGGTACACAGACATACGATTCAGCTTGGGTAAGTGAATCTGGCCACTTCTCACCTGCTCCCCAGCTAACAACCCTTCCCACAGTCTATGTTGCCATGGCCTCTCTCTATCGTAATAACCTAATAATCTCATTTTCCCCCGACCTCACACCTACCTTGGTCTTTTCTCTACACGGTAGCCAGAGAGATTGTTTAAATACATATCATGCCATTTCCTATCTCAAAACTCTCCAGTAGATTTCGTTTACTCTCAAGATAAAATGCGAATTCCTTCTCACAGCCTATAAATCCTAAATGCTCTTGGTCTTTCCAGTTTCCCAGCCTCTTTTCCTGGCTCCCTCCACCTCCTTTTCTGTGCTCCTGTGCCAGTGTCCTTCCTGCTGTGCCGGAACTTGTCAAGCTTTCCCAGCCCCAGTTTTCTTGTTCAGGACTGCTCCCTCTGCCTAGTACAGGGGTGTCCAGTCTTTTGGCTTCCCTGGGCCACACTGGGAAAAGAAGAATTGCCTTGGGCTACACGTATAATACACTAACACCAACAATAGCTGATGAGCTAAAAACATTTCATAATGTTTTAAGAAGGTGTACGCATTTGTATTGGGTCACATCCAAAACTGTCCTGGGCTGCAAGTGGCCCACAGGCTGTGGGTTGGACAACCTTGGCCTAGAAGGCTTTGCCCCCATATATTCATGGGATTGGTCCCTCACTATATTTAGGTCTTCACCAATTTGTACCTCCTCAAAGGGACTTTTCCTGACCACCCTATCTAAAATAGTTGAAGACACTGATTGTTGAGTTTTTTTTTTTTTTCATTTTCTTTAAGTGGAGTTAAAGTCCAGGAAGATTCATTTTTCTTTACACCATTTTGGCCTAAATGAAAAAATAATAGGATAGTGGGAATGATGCTTAATTCCTGTTAGAATCACACATCACATTCCTTCCATCAGTTTAGTACTTCTGGCTCTCCATCCAAAACATGTGCCGCTGGGGTCACTTTTCCCTAAATTACTTCATCCTAGTCCATGCTACAATCACCTCTTGCCTGGTCTTCCAAAATCACCTCCAAACTGAACTTTCTACCTCCATTTCCATCCTGTGCACTGTTTTCTCCACAAAGCAGTCAGTGAACATTTGAAAACACAAATGACCAGAGGATTAGCTGTGTGGTACTGGTATATGCATAGAATATTCTGTGACCACAAACACAAAGAAGAAAACACAAAACCAAAATCAAACCAAGCCAAGATCTCTGTGTGCTCGTGTGGAGACACCTCCAGAATCTATGGTTAAATAAAAACAAATAACTATGCATAGGATGCCCGCTACACATTTGTAAGTAGCAAGTATTGTATGCTACTCTTTATGTAGGAATGGAATAGAAGGATAATGTGTGTTGCTGTGTATAATTGGAAATTGAAATATTAAAATTGTAAAAAACTTAATAAAAAGTTTCCCTATGTATCTCAGGGTAAAGGGGGCAGAGTGGGAAGGCAGAGCTTTTCCTTCAATATAGTTTGTCCTTTTTGAATTATGAAATTCACTTTTTTTTTTTTTTTTTTTTTGAGATGGAGTTTCGCTCTTGCTACCCAGGCTGGAGTGCAATGGTGCTATCTGGGCTCACCGCAACCTCCACCCCCTGGGTTCAGGCAATTCTCCTGCCTCAGCCTCCTGAGTAGCTGGGATTACAGGCACGCGCCACCATGCCCAGCTAATTTTTTGTATTTTTTTTTTTTAGTAGAGACGGGGTTTCACCATGTTGACCAGGATGGTCTGACCTTGTGATCCACCTGCCTCGGCCTCCCAAAGTGCTGGGATTACAGGCTTGAGCCACCGCGCCCGGCCCGAAATTCCACTTTTTAAAAATCCTAAATAGAAAAAAAGTTTCCTGAACTTGAGAACAAAGACACAAATGTACCTATCTTTTAATAAGATCAACTTAAAAAGTCCTAAGATTTTAATATAACCACATAGGAAAATGACTTACAGCATTTTACAGGAAATACAGTGGAAATAAGCTGGTGGTAGTAAAAAAAAAAAAGGGGGACATTCTAAGGGACAACTGCCAGATCTCTTCAACAAGTCAATGTCCTGGAAAAAAAAAAGCCATGGATCTGAGCTAGATTAAAAGAGTCTGGACATAACCTGCAGATGCTGGCATAATCTTATATTGGGTTTTGGTTTGCACAAACCACCTTTAAGTGGACATTTGGGAGATATCTGAGGAATTTAAAATATGGCCTGAATATTAAGTAAGATGAAAATCTGGAAGGATAGGCACTAAACTGTTTAATAGTAATAATTTGTGTGTGGTAGGAATAAGTGTCTTGGTTGCCTTATGTCTGCTAATTACTGCTCAATATTCTATACAACCTTTTTATTTCTTTTGCAATAATAATAAACAGAAATCAGACTCCATTTCTCTCCTGCTTAAAACACCAGGGACCTCCTATGTCACCTAAAAATGCAAACCCCTTACCAAGGTCTAGAATGCTTGCTGTGGCTTTTTCCTTAGCATCCTGTCCCCATCTCCTCCAGCCCACTCTATCCTCAAGCTTCAGGTGAACCAGGCTTTTGTCCTTCTTGTCCCCCTACCAGATTGCTGTCCCTCAGATTTTTTGCATTCTCATGATTCAGATCACAGGACAAATGTCAAATCTTCAGGAAAACTTTTCCTTAGCTACCTCACTTGAAATAGAGACAGCTCCCATCCCACTTTACTGTCTGTCTCATGACCCTACTTTGATTTTTCTGCCTTGCAGTGATCATTATGTGATTTTTTTTACTTTAATTTTTTAAAAACTCACGTGTGTGTTCCTCCACTAAAATGTAAGCTGCATGGCAACACATATCTTGACTGTTTTCTCACTCCTGTGACTCTGGTGCTTAGGACAGTGCTTGGTATGTAGTAAGCTCTCAATTAATATTAGTTGAATAAATGAATGACAGAATGAATGCATGGATGGTCTTCATACAATGCTTGTGAGATTGGTACTGTTAGAATTTACATTTTACAGATGAGGAAACTGAGGCTGAGAGAGCTGAAGTGACTTGCTCAAGGACACACAGACACCTGGTCCCAGGTCCCTGCTTTTCTCCATTGCTGTGTGTGCTGTCCTCCTTCCCTCCCCGCTCCCCTACCATCCCTCCTCAGATACCCTTTCTTCCAGGCCAATGATCTTTTGACGAGACAAGGTGGAAAATCCTTGTTTTATATCATATCAAATAAGGTGAGAATAGACCTGATCGCTTTTACTAAACTGTTCTTGCTTTTTGCCTAATATATTTTGAAAAGCACAATGGGAATCAGTTTGTTAGTGGCCAAGTCCTCCAAACTAGCTCATGTTATTTTCATGAGAGCGAGTGTTTCAGTCAAGAATGTGCTCAGAAAACCAAACAGTAGTGACTGAAATAATTCAGAATTCATAGTTCTTACATAACAAGAAGTGTTGAAGTAGGTGGCTTCTGCATTCCTGTTGTTGCTTACCGACACCATGAATAACTCAGGCACTTTCTGTCTCCACTATTCTTAGCATGTTTACCTGTGGTCCTCTTGTGAGTCACTTCATAGTTGCAAGATGGTGACTGAGGCTCAAGGCATTACATCCGACATTCAAGACAGGAGGAAGGAGGAAATAGGGGCACTGGTCTTGCCTGCACCTTTTTATCAGAAAAGCAAACGATTTCCAAGGAAGTCCCCCCACCAAGACTTCACTTTACTGGTGAAACTAGCTCATGTGACCACCTTTCTCAGTCCAACCTCTATAGTGGGAGATGGCGAAGGAAAAGGGGCTGGAATTGGCTGTTGAGATATGCAACCTCGATTTGACTGTTTGTGAATGAGCTAAAGGCTTACTCTTATGATCCGTTCATTCATTTATCTGTTTAAACACTGGTCAATGGTGCTGCCTCCTGCTCTCCTCTCTCTTCCTGTCTGTCTCCATCGGTGGTGCCACTGTGCACTTTCAGCCTGAGTCTAGGAAACAGCACACCCGCTCCCCATTCAGAACCAGGACTCATTGCCCTCCCCGCTTTCTGCCATATCTTAGGACCATTCTTTAGAAATTAAATGCTCCTCCCTTCATTATTAGGGATTAAATGCCCCTCTTTCATTTTAGCTTAGCTTGTGAAAAAAGCACCAAAAATCTGCACACATTTAAAAAGAAATTCTCCTTTCTCTCTTCTTTGTCAAGGTGTCTTCTTATTTCTTTTGGGAATGGGAATCAACATTCATAGTGACTACATATTGTACCAGCTCAGGAAGCCTGGAGAACTCACCTATAGGATTCCACAAGGTAATGCCTCTCCTGCCCCCAGACTCCCATTCTTCCCTGGAGCCTGTCTCAAGAATGACACTATGGTAGCAGATGGAGAGGGGACAGTGAGAGCACAGATGATGCAATGGCTCTCAGCTTGCTCTTGACTTCCCCTGCATACCCAGTCCCGTCACAGCACAACTGCTCTTTTGCTCTGAACGCAGAAGCTCCAGAGAGCTGCCAGAGCCCTCAGGAAGGTGTGAGACCACAATACCTGGAAGGTGGGAGAGAGTGGGGGGTTTGAGTAGGTTGGAATCGGCTACCTGCAACCTCATTGCAGTAGGTAAGATTGTCATGTACGGCGGGCTCATTCTTTCTAGGTTTGCAAATGCTGCTGAATGTTTGACCAATAAATGTGTCCCCTCCAATTGATCTAGACTTGTCTTATGAGCAGTTAAGGGTAGAACGTGTGTATTTCATGTTACCGGTATACTCTTAAAGGTATAGAGAACCATATTTACTTGATCAAAACTTAGGATGGGAGGTCTAAATTTTTGGTGATAAAAAAGCACGAGTGCATTTTTGCAGCATATTTGTAATCTTAACTGTTCCAAAGAAACCAGGGTAAGAGATTGACAAATACATGCAGATAGGAGGGAATCAGTCCAAGTAATCCTTCAATAGATTTAGATGGGTATTTGTGTAGGTCTGTGGCTTCCACCCTTTCTGATGGAAATACAATCCTTTATTTACATTCAAAAATTGCCTCAATTATGACATGATGTTAGTGCACATTAATAGTAATTGAATAAGAAATTAATGACAAAGTTCCTATGAATTCAGTAACATATTCAAATGAATTTGAATGTTGTTAATATCCTAACAGTATATATATCAAACAAAAATAAGATGTGCTGTTCACTGTATTTGTAAATGATTTATAGATCCTTTGCACTAAATCTATGGTTCCTCCCAGGGCCTAGAGAATAACAGGTTGGGAACCACTGATGCAATCTTATTTTCAAGAAAGATTCAACTCTAAGGAGCTTTGATTTTCAAAATATTCATTCCATAACTAGGTAAATAAAGAAGAGCAGAGAAACCACTTAAAAACAAGTTGCCAAGATTAGTTTCCAACTTTTGATTTATAATAGAGAATGATTTAAAAACCAAGTATTTTTACATAACTATAGAAAGAACAAAATTGTTTTGGTTGAAACTTCCCTAGTTTTATGTGGATCATAAAATTTGAGTGCGGATATATTTAATATCATTAGAAATATGTTGATTTCTAGATATAGTTCTGAGAGAAGAAATACCTGGTTGGATAGAAAATAAAACATTTAAAATCAAGAAGCCAACCTCACCAGCCTCCAGCAGGACTAATACCTGTAGCTCCTACTCCCTACTTTAAACATGAACAGAGTAGAGTGCTTTGCAGAAGGGTGGGGAGGGGCGAATCCCAAAAAAGAATCTAAATTCCTTCTCTCATAAGTTCAGATTTGTATTATTTTAATGTAGTGCGCAGTTTCACGTTTTGGGACTGTGAATGTGAAAGTGTGAGTGTGTCCAGGAAAGAAGTGGGGATGTAAGAGGTGGTCCCTTCCTTAATAGAATGAAACAAAACCCAGACCTCCCACACCTCTCCCTTGTCCTACCCAAAGTTAATGGTCCAGCAGTTGTTAGAGATTTGGATAGAGCCCGTTAAGCAGTTGGGGCCACTCTTCGCAACTCCAGAATGCTTTCCAGGAAACAGGCTGTTGTTGCTTTGCTTCCCCTTCTCTCCAAGAGGATTCCACCAAACTTCTAAGACTATGGAGGGAGTCTCCAGCCCCACATTTGTTCTTGGTGCCTTTGTGTATTTTGGAACAACACAGAGGGGTTTAATGTCACAGTGATTCAGCTGCAATAATTGACCTACCAATTCTTCCGCACGCAGGTGGCATGTTTACGTATGTTTCTGGAGCCAACTTCTTCGGTGAGATCATTGAATGGATCGGCTTTGCCCTGGCCACTTGGTCCGTCCCAGCACTTGCATTTGCATTTTTCTCACTTTGTTTCCTTGGGCTGCGAGCTTTTCACCACCATAGGTAAACTTTCCAATAAAAGTAGTTGCATTCACGTAGCTTTTTTTCTTCTCTAAACAGGCTTTTAACCTGCAGAGCAAGGTTTAGAAACCAAAGATATTTATTATGATAAGGGAAGGTTGATACAATAATCTGGGTTAGTATATTCTGACATATTGGGCTTTTATTGAAGTTGGAAGTTAGCTGGATGAGAGTAGCAGTAGTAATTTTTTTTTCTAAGAACAAAAGTAAGTCCATGGAGACAGAGGTAACTGAGGTGATGGCCAGGAAGGCCCTGTGCCTGTCTTGTCGAAGAAGACTGTCCAGCAAGAAGTGCTTTGCACCAACGTTTGACCAGGCTGTGTGCCCGCCAGGCAGGCTTACCTGGAGACGCTTAGATCTTCAAGAAGCAGCAGCAGCAGCTTCCATTACCATGCTTCAATTTCATCCTCTCCCACCACATTTCTGGAAGTGTGTTCCATGTGCGGGACCATGGCCAGCACTTTCCAAAGCTCACAGATAGTTGATAGTTTTTTTTTCTTTTTTTAAAACAATTTTACTTACTTTTATTTTTTTTTCGAATCAGAGTCTCACTCTGTTGCCCAGGCTGAAGTGCAATGGGTGATCTCAGCTCACTCCATCTCCGGTTCAAACAATTCTCCCACCTCAGCCTCCCAAATAGCTGAGACTGCAAGCCCACCACCATGCCCAGCTAACTTTTTGTATTTTTAGTAGAGGCAAGTTTTCACTATGTTGACCAAGCTGGCCTCAAACTCCTGATCTGAAGTGATCCACCTGCCTCGGCCTTCCAAAGTGCTGGGATTATAGGCATGAGCCACCGTGCCTGGCCTCTATTGATAGTTCTGAGTCATAGCAGGCTAGCAAGCTACTAAAAAAATACTATCTTGGTGCCTATGTGGCTGCTATTTTTGGCTACAAGATTTAGTGCTAACAGTTCGGGTAATCACAGATCCCTGGAAACTCCAGAAAGATTATTTCCCCTAGAATCCGTGCAATACCAGTGTTTATTTTGGTACTGCCCTCCTTCCCTGACACCCACCCTCTATAAGTCATAACCAGGGTCAACACCGGCTTCTGGGGAAGGTAGGACAAACAATCGCATGTGTGGGGCAATCTTAGGACTGCCCCATCTGCTGGGAAATGCTAGGAATTGCAGGTGTTTCAGAACCCACCCTCTGAAGGTCTGGCTTAAGGCTTCACTAACCCGCTAACCTGGGGTGGGGTGGGGACAAAAGAATTAACTAAAAGCATTGCTGGAAGTGAAAGGTAACGTATTAAGTTGTTATCAGGCTTTAAATCCAAGTGTAAATTTCAGATTCTTTCCCTAAAATACCTTTTGTGGAAAGAGAAAGCCTATAATTACTGGAGACTGTATGGATACTCAAAGAAGGAATGTATGGACCAGAACCCTAGGGTTATGATTCACTGCCTAATTTTGAAAGTTTAAGTAAGATTGAGTTTCTTTTTTTCTGAGTAGAATTGTTTGAGACAACAGTTCTGAAATGAATGAAGCAACAGCTCATGACCTATTCCTACCACTTCCTAGACTCTGTGGGGAAGAGTGGCAGAACGTTCCTAGTCCATAAGAGAGTCATAACAGTTCTTACTGTCATATGTAAATTTTCAGTGCCACAAAGAAAAGTCAGCACTGGGACAAAGGATCTCTCATCAAGACAATCTTTACTTCTTGTACAAAGGTTACACTCACCAGCAGTCTTGCCATGAGAGTACAACAAACAAAGGAAAAGCAGACGTATTTATCCCTTATGCATTTGGGGTCATCCTTACTGCTGTGTCTGATCTCTGTTGGTTGGAGCCAGACCTCCCAATCTAAACTAAAACCTGATTGGCTAACAACTTAAAACTTTTCTAAACAGGTAAAAGCAATGGAGAACAGAAGGAAAAGAGGAAGTCTGGCTGGGTGCGGTGGCTCAAGCCTGTAATCCCAGCACTTTGGGAGGCCAGGGCGGGTGGATCATGAGGTCAAGAGATCGACACCATCCTGGTCAACATGGTGAAACCCCATCTCTACTGAAAATACAAAAAATTAGCTGGGCATGGTGGTGCGTGCCTGTAATCCCAGCTACTCAGGAGGCTGAGGCAGGAGAATTGCCTGAACCCAGGAGGTGGAGGTTGCTGTGAGCTGAGATCGCGCCATTGCACTCCAGCCTGGGTAACAAGAGTGAAACTCCGTCTCAGGAAAAAAAAAGAAAAAAAAGAAAAAAAGAGGAAGTCCAAATAAGGAAGGGACAGGAAGTTGCTTAGGAAAGGACTTAGAAAAGTAATAGCATAAATATCTTTGTTAAAGTACAAGGACATAGAATATACTACCTGCCTGTAAACATGTCTAGCACAAGTATCTTGGTTAAAGTACAAGGACATAGAATGTACTACATGCCTGTGAGCCTAATAGCTACATAGGGTAGGGCTTACCAGAGAGCTACTAGCAAAAAGCAAGAAAGCTTTGAAGAACGTGTTTAAAACAAACTCTTATTTCTAACACTTATTATGATTATTCTTTAATAAGAAGGGAAACTTTGAAGAGGAACTTTTCTACTTCCCACATTACCATTTCAGGCTGAGTGTGCTGCCCACCAGAGGCAGAGTGGGAATGGGAGAAGAGGCAGAGTGGGAATGGGAGAAGAGGCAGAGTGGGAATGGGAGAAGAGGCAGAGTGGGAATGGGAGAAGAGGCAGAGTGGGAATGGGAGAAGAGGCAGAGTGGGAATGGGAGAAGAAGCAGAGTGGGAATGGGAGAAGAAGCAGAGTGGGAATGGGAGAAGAGGCAGAGTGGGAATGGGAGAAGAGGCAGAGTGGGAATGGGAGAAGAGGCAGAGTGGGAATGGGAGAAGAGGCAGAGTGGGAATGGGAGAAGAGGCAGAGTGGGAATGGGAGAAGAGGCAGAGTGGGAATGGGAGAAGAGGCAGAGTGGGAATGGGAGAAGAGGCAGAGTGGGAATGGGAGAAGAGGCAGAGTGGGAATGGGAGAAGAGGCAGAGTGGGAATGGGAGAAGAGAAGGCAGCACTCAGCACTTGGAGGTCCCTGGGAAGTGTGGACTCCACCGTGCTTGGTTAGCGGAGGGACAGTAATTCCACCAGACGTTTTCAGCTACTGCAACAACAAAACCAAACTGAGGCCTCATCCTGTTATGTCAGACAACCAGAGAAGGGCCAACGGGCATAGTTTTTAAAAAGTTAACAGATTTTGTGAAGGCTCCTATGAAACAAAGGCAGGCCTTCACAGCAGAGGCAGCATGCACAGAGGCACAGAGGCGGCCCGCCAGACTTCTCAAATCATAGTCCCAAAACCCAGCCACCTTTTGTACCTTATTATTTGCCCCCTAATTCAAACTAAATTACTTTAACAGAGTGTATCATCTTGATTATACCTTGAGGGCTACTTTCACCAACTGGTTAGAAGGACAGCCTGGCAACTTAAGGAGAAAGGATTCTTTAAG
Organism: Callithrix jacchus; assembly: GCF_049354715.1. Lineage (NCBI taxonomy): Eukaryota > Metazoa > Chordata > Mammalia > Primates > Cebidae > Callithrix > Callithrix jacchus. The sequence continues at coordinate 84,555,123 of NC_133515.1, read as the reverse complement.
ATGCATTTGTCTCCTGTGGTTGCTGCAACACATTACCACAAACTGGGTGGCTTAAAACAACACAGGTTTGTCCTTTCGCAGTTCTGGAGGCTAGAAGTTTGAAATCGAGGCACTGGCAGGGCCACGCCCCTGTGATGGCTCTAGGGAAGAATTCTTCCTTGCCTCTTTTTAGTTTCTGGTGGTGGCCGGTAACGCTTGGCGTTCTGTGGCTTACAGCTACATCACTCCAACCTCTGCCTTCGCCATCACATGGCCTTCTCTCCTGGGTGCCTCTGTCTCCGTCTCTTTGTCTCTTATCCTCTTCTTTTTAGGACACAGTCATATTGGATTAAGGGCACACCCTTCTCCAGTATGACCTCATCTTAATTGAATTATATCTGCAATAGTCCTAGTTCCAAAAAAAAAAAAAAAAAATTACACTCTCAGGCACTCGGGGTTAGGACTTCAACATGTCTTTTGGGGGGACAAATTCAACCCATAAGACAAGGTGATATTTTGTTGGCATTCCCAGGCCTCATGAAAGGATATTGGGGAATATTACTGGTTCTCTTTGCCCATCATCTTTGCTTCCCTGTATTTCTCAGCTGAATCCAAATGAGTGCTTCCTTCTGGATACCACATGTTAAAAAAATTCTGGTAAAACATACATAACAAAAATGTTACCACTTTAGCCATTGTGAAGTGTAAAATTCAGTGGCATTAGGTACATTCATAGTGTTGCACGGCCATCACCACTGCCCTCTGCCTATTACTTTTTATTTCCCAGCACAAGAAGCTTCAGGATTTATAAGAAATAGGCTGTGGGAAGGAGAAATAAGAATCATAAATGACCATCTGAAATAGTCAGGCCCTAACTACCTGTAGGTTGACTTGTAACAAAGATCTTGGACACAGCAAACCTCAGCTGTCAGTCATGGCTCCATTGTATTTACAATTATTTCTTTCTTGTCTTTTAGGTTCTACCTCAAGATGTTTGAGGACTACCCCAAATCTCGGAAAGCCCTTATTCCATTCATCTTTTAAAGAAGCCAAATTAAAAAGGAGCAAAACTCCTACAGTGCTGATGAAAACTGTCAAGCTGTTGAAACTCTAATTTTCATGATATAGTAGTCCTCCATATGTATGTGTATGTGTAAATGCATAATAGTACATCTCCTGGCATTCTGCCAGCTGGCCTAATTCCCAGCTGGGGATGCTGAGTGGTGCCTGCTTAGAGTTTACCACCACCCTTCCAGGGATCCCTATGCTGATCTCCAACCGAACCTTCAAAAAGCCCCTTTTCCAAATGGCGACAGTTGCTTCTTAGCTGTTGCTCTGGGAAAGTACAAACTTCTTCTTTTTCTTTCCCTGGGCAATCTAAGTACGTGTGACTTCACATTCATTCCCTATCAGTGGAGGACAACTCTGTAGTGAAGAATTTTTTGGCTTGAAGGCAGTGCTTACAGACCTTATTAAATGCATTTTGTATCCAGACAGAGTAGCAGAGATTTAAATTCTGAAGTCACAAAGACCCAGAGCAAACCCACTCCCCAATGAAAACCCCGGTCATGTCTTCCTTTTTCTTGGTTAATCGGGAAAGATAGGAAATTATTAGGTAGACCTTTAATACAGGAGCCCTCTCCTCATACTGTTGAAAAGATACTGATGCATTGACCTCATTTCAAATTTTTGCAGTGTCTTAGTTGATGAGTGCCTCTGTTTTCCAGAAGATTTCACAATTCCCAGAAGACTGGTATGAATTTTCTTGAAGGCTGGGTTTTAATAACAGAAAGACATGACCCTGGATGGCTACTGAGAGTGGGGAGAAGAGTTTTATAATAGACATTGCAAACTCCCATGTCTTGGAAACTGGTGCCAATATCCACATAATGAGTAAATGTGAAGTAAAGAGAATTAATGATGAGGTTCCGTGCTGCTTGCCTCCACCAGATGTCCACAGCGATGTGAAGCACAGCAGAAGCCCCGAGCAGCTTTCCTTTCCTGGAACTTCTTCATTGGAGTTCTCAGGACCTGTTCACGAAGGTGTCTGCTATGGGCAGCTTGGAAGCCACCCCTCAAATCACAGGATCTGAAGGCAGAGGTTGAAAAGTGCAGACTGAGGGGCACATCTAGGTAAAAAACCTCTTTTGTTTGGCTCAGACATATAGTTTTTTTTTTTTTTTACAAAGTTTCAAAAACTTAAAAATTGGGGGCTTGCTTCATGAAACGCTAGCATTCTAGTTTCATTAAAACGTTGGAGAATCTGAGCATATTGAGCCCACATTTCCACACCAGAACTGGAACTATGTGGCCAGTAAGCATTTCAGTTTGCAAACTCTTGTGAGGGGTCACCCTTCCAAGGGTGCTGAGATATGGGACTCTCTAAGTACGGGGCTGAACACTTGTAATTGAAATACGTGTGTGAGCAAAAATCAAGAAATTGTTATAGAAAAAAAAAAAGAAGTATGTGGAAATATTTGTCTTTTCAGGCCTATGTGTGTGGAATGCATTACCAATATTTAGCCAACTGTTTTGAGAAACGAGCACCAGAAGTGCTAAGTATAGAAACTCACTGTATAAGTCACATAGGAAACTAGGAAGGTCTGAGATGATGTAGATTACTGAAAAATACCAATTGTAACCATATAAATAAATGTCTTTGTTGTTCATTAAATGCCTCTACAATTATGGATCTTAAGTAATTTTGTTTGAATTAAAATATCCTGGGACTTCTAGAATTTTTCACAAGGTATTGATTTCCCTGCTCCTGCAGGCCCCTGTTCCCATTCACCTTGTCTGTAGTGTTGTTTCCTTCTTCTCTTCTCTCTTTATGAAATTAGGGGCTATGTGCTGGAAATAAAAAAGCATGACTTATAGAGCCTCTCAGCCACAGTTCAGAACTACAAGGAAGTACAATAAAGGCGCAGGAAAACATCCTAAGTTTAGACGCCACTCCTGGTGCTCAGGCTTACACAGGGGAAAATAAAGCTTCAGGTGTAGCTTGAGCTCTGTGACGTAGAAGACTTTCAGTTTTTCTCTGTCATTGAAAACTAACTTTCTTAAGTGCTTTATTTTACTACCATGTAAACATCCAGGCCGAGATGAAATAAGTGTACAATAAATGGCGGTACTCACAGTCTCAGGACAATGCTGCCATTGGCCATTTTATTTTATTTTTGCCACAAGAGGGCACTTTCTAAAATTGCATGTAGTCAACCTTGACTTAATTAGGTAATTAACATATTGGGGAAACCCCAATCCAGTTGCCTGATGGTGGACCTTTCAAGACAGCATGATCATGGAACTTCTTAATCTGAATATAGGGTAGGAGAGGGTGACCTCTATGAAAGCTGAAATCTTCCCTTGATAATTCAGGTATTCTCAGTGTTCTAGGGCCATCATGTTCAATGATAGTTTGTCATTGTTTAGGGCTGGAACATGTATGTGGATTAAATACAGTAAAGGTCTGAATGTGTGCTCATCTCTCAATATATTTCTTCCCACTTCTAAAAATAGAGTGCAACAAAATTATAGTTAATTGAGGTTTCCACGGAGTGGTTTTGGCTAAAGTAACGTAACAGTGTCCACCAGATAATCTGTCTTGGTTTTGCTGAAGCTTTCACAGAAGAGGCGTTTTCCTGCCAACCTTGAAGAAGATGTTGAGTTTTGTTTGTTTTTCAGAATTTAGACTTAAAGAGCCGAAGCAGACCTCAGAAATCAGCTACTTCCACCACTTCATATTATACGTAGTGACACTGAGACCCACATAGTTAAAAGGGCTCCCCATAGCTGGTACAGAGCTGGTCAGAGCAGCCATCTCAGTTTGCCCTTTTGAAGGTCAGAAGTTCTCTTCTTCTGCTTAAGGCACAGGCCTTTAGGGCTGCCATCTGGATTTCTACAGAGCTCATGCAGGAGAAAAATAGCCAGAGCTTAAGTGCTATTGCACAATTCAGTTATACACCTATTGTCCCATGCCTGTTTGTGTGTGAGGCTTGCCTCGCTCTGTGGGAGCAACAGGCTCATGCCCTTTCATAAATCTATTTGACGGAATAGAGAGTTTTCCCTCCTCGGTGTAGTCAAGACAACATGGATGTTTAGCATGGAAAAAGGTTTCAAAACCCCCTTATCCCTAATGCTTACTTTCGTAAAGAACGACCCTGGCTGCACTGTATTCTAAATGGAAAAAAAGGAGCTCTAATGAGAAATATGCAATTAAACAGTGATTTAGGCGGCTTAGACCCTTTCAGGAACAAATAAATAAACCTATGATTTTACAACCCTGCAATATGATAAGAGCTCTCTTGGATTTTTGTGGTTACCTCATGGCAATCTCACTAAGAAGCAGGGGAGCAAGCTCTTGGCACATGAAGGAATAGACTCATGAAGAGCCATTCCCTTTCCGGCTTGGTCCCTTGTTTCTCTAATAAGCTATGGGCTGAGGTCCAGGCAGGACAAACAAGGAGGGTAACAGCAAATGTAAAGCGAATCTTTCTAGAGAAGGACACTGGTTATTTTATAGCATCTACACTATCTATGATGAAAGAAAGAGGCATAGAGCCAGATGGCACTGTGAGTGCTTGGATGATTTAATAAGCCATTGAATGAATATAATTTCTAAGTGAGAGATTTGTTCATTCTTTCTACAAGTCCATGGAGTTGTGATCTTAAAAGGTTCTATGTTATTTGTATTGCACCTCATTTCTCCCCATCAACCTTAGCTTGGGATTTGGATGAATGAAATAAATCATCAGTGAAATAAATCATTTTTTATTAAATGAAATAAATAATCAGAAGGTTAAAGTATGCACCAAGCTGTGTTAGTTTATTTAGTCCTGTATTTTTTGGGTTCAGGTTTTGTTTGGTTTTGTTCAATGCAGTCAGAATCTAGATTTTTTATTGGAAGGGTATTCAATATCCCTTCCGACCTGGCAAGCTGGCTGGGAGGAGAAGAACAAAGAAAGAGGAGGAAGGAGGGGAGTAATGAGGGAGAGTGTATAAGGGAGGGTTGGCATTGGAAGGTCCTTGGGAGACAGGGGCCTCCCACTGACAGAGTGGGCATCTTCCCTTTGCTGTGTCTAGGCTGCACAAGCCTGGTCCCTTCTTTATCCCCCCAGGAAAAGAAGCCCCTCTGAGAGAGAGAATAAACACTTGTTAGAGCTCCATTTCATAAGAAGCCGACTTTTAAAAAACGCAAGCCATATGGCTGTGCTTCACTATAAATAATCGTATTTCTGTCAGCTCACCTCGTAAAGATAGTTTTAGTCCCACGTAGCAGTGACATTGTGAGAAAGAGGTGAAGTAATTGCACTGAGAGTGTGTGGCAGCATCCAAGTCTGCTGAGGCCAATGGGGAGATGGGAGCATCCAGAGGAATAAGCCACCGCCAGGGTTCCCCTTTTCAAAGCCTTTGTTTTCCTTTACGCCAGAAATACTCCTCCAAAAAAAGAATCCTTCCCTATGGAGATGCATTTTTGCAGTGTTGACTAGAAAGCAATACCATACAATCAGTTAAATTTTGGCAATTTATTAATGCTTTCATTTGTTACAAGTTGCCTTTCAGATACTGTTTCATTAAAATAATTATTTGTTGTGGTTTATAACAGGATAATCTCTCAACAAATAAGTAAATGAGGGTAAGTAAAAATAGGAGTAAAACATAAAATAATTGGGAGGCAGAGGTGGGCAGATCACTGGAGGTCAGGAGTTCAAGACCAGCCTGGGCAATATGGTGAAACCTCGTCACTACTAAAAATACAAAAATTAGCCAGGCAAGTGGTGGGCTCCTGTAATCCCAGCTACTTGGGAGGCTGAGGCAGGAGAATCGCTTGAACCTGGAAGGCGGAGGCTGCAGTGAACTGAGATCACACCATTGCACTCCAGCCTGGGCAACAAGAGTGAGATTCTGTCTCAAAAATAAAATAAAATAAAGCCAAAGATAAAGTTAAAATGCGAAAATGCCCTCCAGAAGATCATGGACAGTGGCTAAATCTAAACATAAATTGGGTGCTGAGTCTTCAAAGTACAGAAAGAAAATGCCAGTTGCTAAATTCACAGCATTCATAAAAGAAAAACAGCTTGACCAGGGAAGCACAACTATTACTGGTACTGAGACTCATGATAAATTTCTACACTGTGTGATGTGGAAAACTACATTCATGAGAACATCTTAACTATAAATTCAGGGGTCACTTTGCACAGCTTCTTATAATGTCTTTCCACAAGGACAATATGCTCATGCCACAGCTCAATTCTTTGGAAGCAAAAAGGATGAGAAGGTTTTTTTCCACTTAGGATGGAGAAAGCTACCAGAGATAATCACCCCTACTCCAAAAATGAGAAAAAGCCAGAGAGTCTATACAATTATAGCTTTTTGAGCCTTTTAATGAACTGAGATAGGAAAGCAATCAGAAGAACTGAATTTCAAAGGAAACACACAAACGGGTTCACTTTCACAGAGTATGGGAGAAAGAGATAATGGCCATAAGAGTGGGAAAGAAGAAAACAACAGAAATTTCAATGGATTATCGATAGCTGAGAGGAAACTAGCATGAGTTTAGAGTCTCTAGGAGCCTCAGACACTTGGCCGATCAAGCATCCAGATCTGCCCCAGGATGAGGGGTTTCCTGGGACACAGGACTTTCTGTGCTCAAACTGGAAAAGTCCTAGGCAAACTGGGATGACCTGGTCACCTTAGTCTGATTGCTGGGTCTTTTGCAGGATCTTTTACCCTGACCTCCAACTGGAGCTTATGAGATGGATTGGGGACAGGGAAGGAGACCTGAGAGGGCCCTTCCTTGATGGTGCACAGTCACAAAAGCCCACTGTATTAGTTCGTTTTCACACTACTGATAAAGACATACCTGAAACTGGGAACGAAAAGAGATTTAATTGGACTTACAGTTCCACATGACTGGGGGCGGGGGGCTCAGACTCATGGCTGCAGCAAGAGAAAAATGAGGAGGAAGCAAAAGCAGAAACCCCTGATAAATCCATCAGATCTCATGAGACTTATCCACTATCACGAGAATAGCATAGGGAAGACTGGCTCCCATGATTCAATTACCTTCACCTGGGCCCCTCTCAAAATGTGGGAATTCTGGGAGATACAATTCAAGTTCAGATTTGAGTGGGGACACAGCCAAACCATATCATTCCACCTCTGACCCCTCCCAATATCAAGTCCTCACATTTCAAAACCAATCGTGCCTTCCCAATAGGTCCCCAAAGTCTTAATTCATTTCAGCATTAACCCAAAGTCCACAGTCCAAAGTCTCATCTGAGACAAAGCAGGTCCCTTCTACCTATGAGCCTGTAAACTCAAAAGAAAGCTAGTTACTTCCTAGATACAATGGGGGGTACAGGTATTGGGTAAATACAGCTGTTCTAAATGGGAGAAATTGGCCAAAACAAAAGGGTTACAGGACCCATGCAAGTCCAGAATCCAGTGGGGCTGTCAAAATTTAAAGCTCCAAAGTGATCTCCTTTGACTCCAGGTCTCATATCTAGGTAACACTGATGCAAGAGGTGGATTCCCATGGTCTTGGGCAGCTCCGCCCCTGTGGCTTTGCTGTTTTCCCTCTTGGCTGTTTTCATAGGCTGGCACTGAGTGTCTGTGGCTTTTCCAGGCACATGGTACAAGCTGTTGGTGGATCTACCATTCTGGGGTCTGGAGGCTGGTGGCTCTCTTCTCACAGCTCCACTAGGCAGTGCTCCAGTAGGGACTCTGTGTAGAGGCTCTGACTCCATAATTCCTTCTGCACTGCTCTATCAGAGGTTCTCCCTGAGGTATCCCCTGTGCAGCAAATTTTTGCCTGGGCATTCAGGCGTTTCCATACGTCTTTTGAAATCTAGATGGAAGTTTCCAAACCTCAATTCTTGACTTCTGTGAGCCTGCAGGCTCAACACCACATGGAAGCTGCCAAGGCTTGGAGCTTCCACTCTCTGAAGCAGCAGCCAGAGCTGTATGTTGGCCCCTTTCAGCCATGGCTGGAGTGGCTGGGACACAGAGTGCCAAGTCTCTAGGCTGCACACAGCACGGGGACCCTGGGCCTGGCCCCATGAAGCCACTTTTTCCTCCTGGATCTCCTGGCCTGTGATGAGAGGGGCTGCTATGAAGGTCTGTGACATGCCTGGAGACACAGTCCCTATGGTCTTGGGGATTAACATTAGGATCCTTGCTACTTAAGCAAATTTCTGCTGCTGGCTTGAATATCTCCCCAGAAAATGGGTTTTTCTTTTTCTATCATATTATCAGGCTGCAAATTTTCTAAACTTTTATGCTCTGCTTCCCTTATAAAACTGAATGCCTTTAATAGTACCAAAGTCACCTCTTGAATGCCTTGCTGCTTAGAAATTTCTTCCACCACATATCCTAAATCATCTTTCTCAAGTTCAAAATTACAGAAATCTCTAGAGCAGGGGCAAAATTCCTCCAGTCTCTTCAAGAAACATAACAAGAGTCACTTTCACTTCAGTTCCCAACAAGTTCCCCATCTTCATCTGAGACCACCCCCGCCTGGCCCATATTGCTAACAGCATTTTGAGCAAAGCCATTCAACAAGTCTCCAGGAAGTTCCAAACTTTCCCACATTTTTCTGTCTTCTTCTGAGCCCTCCAAACTGTTCCAGCCTCTCTTTGCCTGTTACCTAGTTCAAAAGTCACGTCCACATTTTTGGGTATCTTCCCAGCAACTCCCCACTCTACTGGCACCAAATTACTGTGTTAGTTTGTTTTCATGCTGCTTATAAAGACATACCCGAAACTGGGAACAAAAAGAGGTTTAATTGGACTTACAGTTCCCCATGGCTGGGGAGGCCTCAGAATCATGGCAGGAGGTGAAAGGCATTTCTTACATGGCAATGACAAGAGAAAAATGAGGTAGAAGCAATAAACCCATCAGATTTTGTGAGACTTATTCACTATCATGAGAGTGGCATGGCATGGCAAAGACTGGTCCCTTGATTGAATCACCTCCCACTGGGTCCCTTCCACAACACATGGGAATTCTGGGAGATACAATTCAATTTGAGATTTGGGTGGGAACACAGCCAAACCTTATCACCCACCCTCTTCCAGGCCTTTCTGTTATGGAAAGCAAAAGCTGCAAGTCTTTCGGGGAGGGATAGAAATCCTCCTCTAAGACCCAGGCAAAGGTCCCCTGACTCTAGGGGAGGGGATAAAGCAAAAAACAACCAGAGAAGAGGGGATTCAGGAAACTGCCCCTTCCCCAGTCCCCATGTCCTCTTACACTGTGACTGAGAAAGGAGTAGAAGCAAAAAACAATTTCTTCCTGGGTGGAGGGTGGGGGCACAGAGAGCAGGCAGGAAATTCACCAACTCCCACCAGGAGCCTTGTGCTAAGTAGCAAGCTTTAGCAGGCTACTGCACGGGCATCAGGAAATGGCCCCTGTCTCAGGCAATGTTACACAGATGCTGTTGGAGGGGTAGAAGCAGAAACTGTCAGCCCCCAAGGAGAGGGAAGGAAATCCAATCAGGACAAAAGCCTGCAGGGCTACAGAGAAGAGGTAAGCATCACTGGGGGTCCCTCCTGACTAAGTATCCCCCACAGTCCAGCATTTGGCTGCAGAGGGTGGGTTATGGCACAGGAATGCTGAGAATTCCTCACCATAGTGGCCTGGCCCCTTAGGGCTCACCTAAGACTTGAGGCTCGAGTAGGAGAGCTGAGGAACTATACTAAGTCCAGCCCACACCTCACACCCAATAATGAGCAACAACAAAGAGGAAAAGAAGGGAAAATTTGACGAATTATCGATAGTTGAGTGGTGCCTAGCATGAGTGCTTAGAATCCTTGGGAGCCTCAGATACTCAATTGACCAAGCACCCTGTTCTGCCCCAGATGAAGGGTTTCCTGGGACACAGGACTTTCCATGCTTAAACTGGAAAAGTCCCCTGCAAACCAGGATGAATTGATCTCTACTGCTGGGAGGCACACAGAGAGAACCACTAAGGTGGCACAGGCATGCTGAGAACTGAGAGTAGAGAAGAAACAAGGAATAGCCCCTCTGGCCCTCCAGGCCTCACAGTAAGCACAAGGCAGCAGCAGTTCATCATGGAAAGACTCTGAAGTGTGTGGTGCATTACCAGTAAATTTGGTAAAACAAACCCCAAATCTTGTCTGTCCCCTTGACCCCCAACTTACAATCTGGTAGAAAAGGCAAGCTTAATTCTGGGTATAAATTCTATTTACCTCAGGCTCTACTGTTTCTTTATGTTTGGCATTGAATAAAATGTATGAACATACACTACTCAAAACACAGCAAAATACAAAAAGATAATCCACCGTGAAGAGAGAAAGCAGTCAACAGAATGAGACAAAGAAGTGGTCCAGATATTAGAATTATCAGATAGGGTTATTGTTAATACACTGAAGGATCTAGAGGAAAAGGTGGGCAACATGCATGAGCAGATGAAGAACGTCAGCAGAAAGACAAAAACTAAACAAATTCCAAGGGAAATGCTGAAAAATTTCTTCACAATATCAAGAGATAAAGAATTAATGAGCTTGGCAGTCTAGATACAGTAATGAATCAGTAAACTTGAAGATAAATCAATAGACTTATCCCAACTGAAACAAAGAGAAAAAAAAATGTGTAATTAGATTCCCAAAAGGGAGGGGGTGGGGGAGAAGGGGTGGGGAAAGAGAGATAGAGAGAGTGAATTAGAGAGAGAGAAAGACAGACAGAGAGGGAGAGAATGAGAGAGAGAGAGAGAGAGAAATTGAGAGAGATTTCTTAAACAAATGTGTAAAGAGAAAGCAGAGAGTCCTAATCTGGAAACTGTGAAGTGGGCAAAATCTAATGTGAACAAGTGATTATCCTCTTTCTTCTGATATCATACCTTCTTTCAGTTACCTGTTAAAGAATCTCCAAACTGTGTTAGCTGTTGACAGCACAAGGTCTGATTGTATCCAGGGGATATTTGCGTTTCACTGAATGAACATTGCATAAAAATGGAAGGTCTTCAAGTTCACATTAATGAATTTATGGTGAAATATCACTTTCTCTGCCTGGCTAATAGGACTAATTTGAGGTCCAGACCTCATCTAAGACCGCTCATGTGCATCATTCAAAGTGGTACTCACATTAATCCTTCTAGGATAAAGGCTGGACTTTTATACCCATTGTTTCAGTTGTGGCTCAAAGGGATCCAGCTACAGGCATGGAGGGGCTGGAGCTATGAGCCTGCTTTCTGGGTCAGTACTTTTGTTCCTGTGCTCTATGAGACTGATGAACAAACTCGGAGGTCAGGACTAAGACAGTCCCCAACCCCAGAGAGTCTAGCAGAGCATCTAGAGCCATCAAATTTCCTTCCAACAGTTGCCCTACGGTTGTGCTTTTTCAAGTGTGGTTTCTGGACCCCTCCATCAGAATTGCCAGGGTGCTCCTATTCTGTCTGATCTACCTTTGACGTTTAGTCAGGTTCTCAGCACGCTTTATCCCACCTTTCAGAGCCGCCATTATCTCTCAGAATTGTCACAAAAGTTTCTCAACTGATCTTCCCACTTCCATACTTGCTTCCCCATAGTGTATTCTCAATACAGCAAGTGACCAGAGTGATACTTTTATAAGTACTTGTAAACCTTTTTGCGTCACTTTCAAAGCATTATTTGGGCCTCCCATCTCACCCAGAGCGAAAGAGTAAGTCTTTGCAGTGGCCTACAAAGCTCTCCAGAACCCGGGCCCCCTTACCTCTCTGACTTTATCTCCTGTTGCTCTCCCACTGTCCAGCACCATGCTGACTTCTGGAAGATCTTCAAAACCCCCACAGCCCTGGGGTCTCTGCACATGCTCACTCCTAGGCTGGAATGCTCTTCTTTCAGACACCCACATGGCTCACCTCTCACTTCCTTCAGGTTCAAACACCACCTTGTAAGAAATGTCTTTCCTGCCCATCCTGTTCAACATAGTGCCCCACTCCTACTCTTGGTACACTTTCTCCCTTATCCCTATAATGGTTTTCAAAGCACTTACCACTGTCTAATACATGACAATTCCTAGTTTATGTGTTCATTGCCTGTCTTTCCCCACTAGACTATAAGCCTCCTGAGGGCAAGGACTTGTGTGCTTTGTTCTTTGCTGTGTCATCCATATTTGCATGGGTGCCTGCACAAAATGAGAGCTTAGTAAATATTTATACTATGGGAAGAGCTAAAAGCAAATTTTCCTCTCTCTAAATAAGGGGGTACTTGGAGAGACAAGGACTCCTAAACATGTGCAAGCTTTAATGCTGCTTCCCATCATCCTGAGACGTGGGAGGAATATAAAAAAGAATGTCAAGCTGAATTGGATTTTAAAGGCTAGATCTTGCTATTCCAGGTAATTAATACATGACTCCTGCCCATGACAGAGAAACTGGTGATGTTTGCATCGGCTTATGGGTCTCCAAGGACACTAGGCCTGGTCTCATCCAATCAAGCATAGAGCAGAGTGTTGAGGCAGGTCTTGGCAGGTGTGGTGGATGACTGGCAGTGGCCACTAGATGAGGTGCATGTTCTGATGCCTCAGGCAGTCCTGGGCAGATGGTCATTTGGCTCCTTCTTTTTGGAATAGGTTAGCTACTTGTCAAGTGTGGCCAGGCCTTCAGGTTGGGCTGTTTGGTCATAAGTAATGCACTAACCCTTTAAACACACACACACACACACACACACACACACAGAGTTCCATATTTCAACTCTCATTCTGGTGCCTAAATTCAACTTGTCCTACTGTAATTACGTTGCATTTTCAGCTTAATATTTAAGGTCCACACAACATTCTACTACATTAGGAAACAATCTTGTGACAAAAAGTCTCATTACAAGGGTCATTTTCTTGAGGAACTCCCACAGATGGTGATGTGGTTTGGCTCTATGCCCCACCCAAATCTCAGGTTGAAATGTAATCCCCATGCATCAGGAGAGGGGCCTGAGGGAGGTGATTGGATCATGGGGATGGATTTCTCCCTTGCTGTTCTCATAATAGTGAGTGAGCTCTCATGGGATCTGGTTTTTTGAAAGTGGCACTTCCCCCCTCACTCTCTCTCCTGCTTTACCATGGTAAGATGTGCTTCCTTCCCCCTCCCCTTCCACTATGATTGTAAGTTTCCTGAGGCTTCCCAGGTATGCTTCTTGGTAAGCCTATGGAACTGTGAGTCAGATACATCTCTTTTCCTCATAAATTTCCCAGTCTCGGGTAGTTCTTTATAACAATGTGAGAACAGAGTAACACAGAGGGGGTTGTCTGTGGATCTTGGTTAAGAAAGTGGGCCAGATGATTCTTATGCACATTAAACACTGAGGAGAGTTTTTAATGTGGCTTTTATCTTATAATAGGCTAACTTTCTACTTCTCCTTGCAGTTTGATTCAAAAAAGCCCAAAAGAGTCCTATGACACAAATATCTTCCTTTCTAGCTACCTATTAGGTCAAAAATTCCTACCCTGGCACCGTTTTTGGGAGACAGCCACTTGTATGTAAGTTAAAGCAGCAGGTGACCTGCAATTGCTCTAAACTAAATGTATCTTGGCAAGGATTAAATGGTTTGGTTGATCCCTTGTTCCAGGGATGAGAACAAGGTGAGAAAACAGAAGCAGGGGAGGAGCCTGCAGAGGGAAGGGTCTGAGTGGTACTTGGGGTGCCCTCTGGCAGTAGGAACTGCCTAGGTGCACAGATGGGGCCATGGGCAGGTGGGGTTAAGATTTGAACTCTGGGCACCCCAGAAACTGGGAGGCCAGAAAGATAATAAGGAGTAAACTTCAGAGGAGAGATACCTGATTAACTGTAAAGAAGACAACACATCTGATTATGAACTCCTCATTACTGGAGTGTTCTAGAAGAGGCTGGAGGATGACTTGCTGGGGAAGCTCAGGTTGAACAGAGGGCCAAGTTTGGACTTAGGTTCTCTAAGGCTCCTTCTAGATTTGCAACTCTAAGTGCCAGGCCATGAATACTAAATTCCTGGTTCACCGGTTTGCCTGGGTCAACCTTGCCTGTAGATTATTGTGGTTTATGAGAATCAATCGAGGTCTGTGTAGCATTTTCTGAAGCATCAATAATTTAGTTGCATTAAGCTCTGAGGCAGAGCCAGTAACATCTGAACATGAGTCAGTTAAAAAACACAGGGTTCAAGAGGTTTAGTTCAATCCAAAGAAAAACTCTCCTGGAGCACTAACTTCCAAATTCCGGGTCACAGCTATTCTAGGAGTCAAGTGTGGTGAACATATTACCTGGGTGAACATATTCCCCGGGTGAGCATCTTTGGGGAGAGCTAGCTCTTTGTGGTAGGGGAATGGACAGTGCCTACAGAAGTGGGGTCAGTACTCAAACCCTTTTTTCACATTCAAGGGAGCACGTGAGGGAGAAAAGATGGAGAAATTATAATAGCTGGTAAGAAACTCTAGAAGGATCATGTATCAGTGACTTGATTATGCAAATTACTTCATTAGACAAAAAAATTCTGTTTTATTCACTTTTAGGAGAAAAAAATCATAAGAGAGCAAAATGACATTAGAAATATATATTTTTTAATCTACTTGATGAGAAATCATTTACAATAAACTGCATCTATTTCAAGTATACAGTACAATGAGTTTGACAGTTGTATACACCCATGTCACAACCACTACAATCAAGTTACAGAATATTTCCTTACCTTCAAAAACTTCCTCATGCCACAGTCTATTCTTCACCATGGCTGCAGACAACCACTGCTTTTTCTTTTCTTCACTATATGCATGGAGTCTTCCAATAATTCATAGAAAAAGCATATTATGGAAAAACTATGATGGATATAAATCTTTTTGCACCAAAACAAACTTTTACTAGCTAGTTATAACATATCTGAACAGGATCTAGTTTGAGGCACTAAGAAGGATAAGAAAGACATCAGTTTGAAAGACCCCCTATCACAGTAACATGAATTCTGCTAAAATTCAAGCAAGAACGAACATCCGCTTGATGCTGAAGCTTGGGTGGAGGAAGGGTGAAATCAATGATGCGTCAAAAAATGTTTATGGAGGCACTTCCCCAAAGAAATTCACAGTTACAAATGGATAACTCATTTTAAGAAGGGACAAGGTGATGTTGAAGATGAAGCTTGCACTGGCAGACCATCACATCAATTTTTCAGGGAACACATAATCTTGCTCCACTCTAATTGAAGAGGACCAATGATTAACAACATGAACAATAGCCAACACCACAGACATCTCAATTGGTTCAGGTTACACATTCTGACTGAAAGATGCCCACATAAGCTGCAGCCAAGAGCAGAGCTTTCAATGGACATTTTGAACAGTGGGATCCAGATCCTGAAGCATTTCTTCGAAGAGTTATAAAAGGAGATAAAACATGGCTTTACCAGTATGATCCTAAAGACAAAGGACAAGCAAAATAATGGCAGCCAACAGGTGGAAATGGTCCAGTCAAAACAAAATCAGATCAGTCAAGAACAAAGGTCACAGCAACAGTTTTTTTTTTTGGCGGGGGGGATGCTGAAGGCATTTTGCTTGCTGATTTTCTGGAGGGCCAAATAATGATAACATCTGCTTATTATGAGAATGTTTTCAGAAAGTTAGCCAAAGCTTTGGCAGAAAAACACCCAGGAAAGCTTCACTAGAGAGTCCTTCACCACCACGACGATGCTCCTGCTCATTCTTCTCATCGAACAAGGACAATTTTGCAAGAGTTTTGATGGGAAACTGTTAGGTTTACAGTACTGATTTGGCTCCTGCTTTTTGTTTCCTAATCTTAAAAAAAATATGTAAAGGATACTCACTTTTCTTCAGTTAACAATGTTAAAAAACTGCATCGACATTGTTTAAGTTCCCAGGACTTTCAGTTCTTTAACGAACTTAATGTCCGATACCATCACATACAAAAGTGTCATGACTTTGATGGAGCTTACATTAAGAAATAAAGTTTACATTTTCTATTTTGTCCTTTCATTCAATATTTTCACAAGCTTTTAAACTCCCTCTTGCGTGAGTTTGCAGTTTACCTACATGGAATCATAAGTGTGCACTCTATTATATGTGGATTCCTTCACTCACCATAAAATTTCTAAGATTAATTCATGTAACTGAATGTATCAATAGTTCATTCCCTATTTTTTTCCAAGTAATATTACATTAAATTTCTCAAAGTATACCACATTTTATTCATTCTTTCAAATATTGATGAATGTTTGTGTTGTTTCTAGTTTTTGACAATTACAAATAAGGCTTCTATGAATATTTGTGCATAGACTTTTATGCAAAGATACATTTCATGGATAAATAAATAGTTTTCTTGGGTAAATACATAGAAGTGAGACTGCTGGATTATGGTATGTGTATGTTTCTAAGAAACTGCCACCTTTTTTTTTTTTTGCAAAGTAGCTGCATAATCTTCCATTTCAGTGAACAACGTATGAGAGCTCCAATTGTTCTGCATATCCACCAGAACTTCATATAGCCTTTTTCTCTGGCAACTCTCAGACGTATGTAGTAGTAATTTTTTGTTTTAAATTTGCATTTCCTTAGTGACTAATGATGTTAGGCATTTTCTCACATGCTGATTTGCCATCTATATTTCCTCATTAGTGAAGTGTCTAGATCTTTTGTCATTTAAAGAAAATTGGGTCGTTTTCTTATTGTTGAATTTTTTGGTTTGTCTGTTTTGATAGGGTCTCGCTCTGTCACCCAGGCTGGAGTGCAGCAGCACAGTCATGGATCACTGCAACCTTATTCTCCCGGGCTCAAGAAATCCTCCCACCTCAGCCTCCTGAGTAGCTGAGACTATAGGTGTGCACCACCACACCTGGCTAATTTTAAGCATTTTTGTAGAGACCATGGTCTCACTATGTTGCCCAGGCTGATATTAAACTCCCGGGCCTAAGGGATCCTTTCATCTCAACCTCCCAAACTGCTGAGATTAAAGGCCTGAGCCATTGAGCTCAACTTACTGTTGAGTTTTGAAAGCTATTTTACATATTTTGAATACAAGTGTTTAGTCAAATATATCTACTGAAAATATTTTCTACTATCCTGTCTTGTCTTTTCATTTTTTTAAGAGTGTTTTTAAAGGGTAAAATATTTTAACATAAATGGAACATAGTTTATTTCTTTTATAGGTCAAACTTCTGCTGTCATAGCTAAATAACTATTTGCTTAAGGTTATAAATATTTTCTTATTAGTTTTCTTTTAAATGCTTTATATATACACTTAAAATTTTTTTTCTATGATGAATTTTGAGTTAATTTTTGTGTAAGATGTAAGGTACAGATTGAGGTTAACTTTTTGTTTTTGTATTTTTGCAGATAACTATCCAATTACTTCAGCATCATTTGTTGAAAAGAGGAACTCTTCTCTATTGGTTTGCTTTTGCACATTTGTCACAAACCTGTTGACTACATTTGCAGCATCTATTTCTGCGTTTTTAATATGACTGATCTGTATGTGTATATTTTTATCAATACCACAATATATTGATAACTTTAAACGTATACGTTTTGATGTTAAGTAGTGTGAGTGGTCCAACTTTTTCTTTTTCAAAACTGTTTTGTCTGTATTAATTCCTTTGTTCTTTCCACATAAGTTTTAGATTCAGCTTGTTATTATCTATGAAATAAATCTTTTGAGATTTTGATTTGTATTGCATTGTAGCTATTGCTCAAATCTGGGGAGAATCGACATCTTATTAAGATTAAATCTTCCATTCTATGACCATAGTATATCTCTCCGTTTATTTAGATCTTACTTGTTTTCTTTTATCAGTGTGTTATAGTTTTCTGCATACAGACTCTATGCATATTCTGTAAACTTCATTTTTGGTATGTTACTGTAAGTGGCACTGCTTTGCAAATTTTGAACTCTATATTTTTGGAATTCAGTGCTAGTATATAGACATGCAATTGATCTTTGTTCCTTGATTGTGTATCCTGCAACCCTGACAAACTCACTTGTTAATTAGTTCTATGAATCTTTTAAAAATAGATTTTTGGAATGCTTTAGAGGAACAATAATGTTTTCAGAGAGTTTTATTTATTTATTTTCAATCATCTTTTAAAAAGAATCTTATTACATTGGCTGGAGATTTTGTAAAACATTGAATAGGAGTGGTGATGGAAACATTACCTTGTTCCTAAGCTTAGGGGAAAGTTCTTAGCTTTTCAACATTAGTAGCTGCAGTTATTTGTTTGTTGTATGTTGTGTGTGTGTGTGTGTGTGTGTGTGTGTGTGTGATATGCCATTTATCATGTAGAAGTTTCCTTATATTTTTAGATTCCTAAGGGATTTTTTAATCATAAATAGATGTTGAATTTTACCAAATAATTTTGGTATCTGTTGGCATAATCATATGGTTTTTCTTCTTTAGTCTGTTAATATTGAGACTTACATTGATCGATTTCTGAATGTTGAAACAAACCTGGGATATATCCCCATTGGTTATGACATATTATCATATGTAGTGGATTTGATTTTCTAATATTTTGTTGAGGATTTTTGCATTTATGTTCATGAGGGATAGTAGTCTATAGTTTTTTTTACTAGTAATGTCTTTGTCTAGTATTTTTTTTGCTCTTTAGCTGAGAGTCTGTTTTACCTGACTTTAATATATCAATTTCAGTCTTCTTTTTTTTTTTTGTTTTTTGAGACGGAGTTTCGCTCTTGTTACCCAGGCTGGAGTGCAATGGTGTGATCTCAGCTCACCACAACCTCCGCCTCCTGGGATCAGGCAATTCTCCTGCCTCAGCCTCCTGAGTAGCTGGGATTACAGGCACGCGCCACCATGCCCAGCTAATTTTTTGTAATTTTAGTAGAGATGGGGTTTCACCATGTTGACCAGGATGGTCTCGATCTCTTGACCTCGTGATCCACCTGCCTCGGCCTCCCAAAGTGCTGGGATTACAGGCTTGAGCCACCGCGCCCGACCCAATTTCAGTCTTCTTAAGCTATTTAGGTGGTATATCTTTTTTCTTCTATTTACTATCTATCTTTATATTCAGTCTATGCCTTCATATTTAAAATATGTTTCTTGTAGACAACAGAAATTAAATCTTGCCTTTAAAATAATCCATTCTGGTCTGGGCGCAGTGGCTCACGCCTGTAATCCTAGCACTTTGGGAGGTCGAGATGGGTGGATCACAAAGTCAAGAGATCAAGACCATCCTGGTTAACATGGTGAAACCCTGTCTCTACTAAAAATACAAAAAATTAGCCAGGCATTTCACACATGCCTGTAGTCCCAGCTACTCGGGAGGCTGAGGGGGGAGAATTGCTTGAACCCAGGAGGTGGAGGTTGAAGTGAGCTGAGACTGCATCACTGTGCTCCAGCCTGGTGATAGAGCAAGACTCTGTCTCAAAAAAAAAAAAAAAAACAAGGAAAAAAATCCATTTTCATAATGTTTGGCATGCTTAGTACATTGGTGTCTAATGAAATTATTGGCATAGTTGGATTTAGTCCTACCAATTTATTATTTATTTGGTTGTTCTCTTTGCCCATTTTTCCTTTGCTATTCTCTTTCTGCCTTCTTTTGCATTATTTACATATATTTTAGAATTCTATTTTAATGTTCCATATTAGATTTTTAGCAATATTGGTGTAATCTTTCTAGTTGATGTACTGTGCTTAGCTTTTTATTGGGTAAGTTAATTTAGAGTTAGTAATTTAAAGTTAATCTTATATCACTTTACATAAAATATATAATCCCTGCAATTATTTAGGTGTATTCATTTATGCCTTTACCATGCTCTACGTTATGGTTACTATATGTATTACATATACATACATTGTAAATTATATAAGGCAATACTAAAAGTTTGTCTCAAAAGTCATCTGTATTATAATAAATTAAAAGAAGAAATGGTCTTTTATAAGTATCTCTATGTTTATTCCTTCCTGATTTTTCTGTGGTATCATGTCCCTTCAGTCTAAAAAACTTACTAAAACATTTCCTGTGGTACAAGTCTGGTGGCAATGAATACCCTAAGTTTTTCATTATTTGAAAATATCTTTATATCAGCTTTACTTTTGAAAGACATTTTTGCAGGGTATGAAATTCTTAGTTAATAGGGTTTTTTTTTTTCTGCCAATGCTTTAAAAATATTGTTTTACTGTAACTTTTTTTCTGATGGGAAATGATTATCATCTAAACAGTGTTGAATATAGTGTGTCATTTTCTTGGACTGATTTTATAATTTTCTCTTTATCTTCAGTTTTTAGCTGTTTAACCACGATGTGCCTAAGTATGGTTCTTTTCAAATGTATCCTGTTTGAGATTCATGGAACTAGTTTAATCTGCAAATTTAAGTCATTAACCAAATTTCGGAAATTTTTGGCTGTGATTTCTTCAAACATGTTTTCTGTCCTGTTATTTTTCTCCTTTCCTTTATTGACTACATTTACACATATGTTAGATCTTTTGAAATTGTTCCATAGATCAGTGAGGCTATGTTCACTTTTTTCCTGGTTTTCAGATTGGATGCTTTTTATTGATACATCTTCTAGTTGTTACCTTCAGAGGAAAGCCACACAAAGTGAAAACTCATTGTGTTCCATGGTGGTCCTTGCTGGAGGCTTTATCTCTCCTCCAAAAACTGCCTGCTTTTGTTCAGTCTCCAGACCCTTGGGTAGTTGTTTTTGTATTTTGTCCAGATCTTACAACTCTTGTTTGCAGCAAGATCAGTTATTTTAGATGCTTATTTCCCATACGGTGAGGGGTGTTGTTTTTATATTGAAGTCAGCACAGATTTAACACAATTTCTGCAATCACAGTTTGCACAATTTATGCAATCATATCCATAGACTGTTTTCAATAAATTTGTAATTATAGTTACCTAAGGTTTGTAAAAATAATTAAAGGTTAAAAGTTATTCATTACACCACACTCAATTATATAAGAAAAGAACTCATACGCTCACAACATTTTTCACTGATTTATTCCTAGTTGACTAGAAAGATCTTGCTGACTCTCAATGCCTTGGTTTCTTTATCAGTCAAAAAATAGTAAAATATATTAGCTTGTCCTGATAAATATTCTAAAAATTTTGCTTGCAAAAACGTGTGGTTAAATGCACTTGGGATGTGTAGCACTAAACAGAGTTGAATAGAACTTTTTGGAGTATTTTTCAAAGCCCCTAATATACTAATATGTGTTTTGAGTTTCCAAAAAGAGGACAAAATTAGTATTAGTTTTCCTTTTTTCTCAGTCTTTAATATGACTTAGGATGCCACTATTACTGATGCTTTTTAAAAAATCTTGACATTTTATTAATTATGGATTTTCTACATGAATTTTGTCTTGGAAATGAGGCTGTATTAAAATATTGTTTATCTTGATTACTGAGTTTTTTGGTATCCCCTTGAATTTTGCACTGGAGGCAAGTACTTTGTTTACCTCACATGCCTCACCTAACCCTGCACTGTGTCAGCAGCTGAATGGATAGACTTACTAATACAGTGCTGTATTTCTTAATACATTACATCAAACAAACTTATCAGCTTACAAGACCCTCAATGGTTTGGCTCTTATCTTATGAACCTTATCTCACTCTTTCTCTAATTCCTTTTTGTCATATGAGTGTTTTGCACTTACTCCTCCCTCCCAAGCTTTTGTTCCTTTTCCAGCCAAATCAAGAATGTCTCCCTCTCCATTTCTTCTCCTCAGATAATTCAAATCCTTTTTAAGAAGGCTGCTTAAATCTTATTGCCTCCTTTAAAGCTTCCCTGATCTCTGGAGGAAAGTCACAGACTCTCTCCCTTTGTTGATTTATTGTTAATGTATTTATCAGCAATCACACACAACTTGGTCCTGAATTACGTGCTGCCTAGCATGATTTCTTGATTTTCTCATGCGTGCATGTCTTGTCCCTTCTGTGTCCAAGGCCCATGTCTCACACTTAAGAATCCTTTAACACAAGGCATGTGTGGAACCACACAGGGCTCAGTAACTACTGTTAATTTGATAGGTTGCTCCGGAATCCAAGTCAATTTGTATGTGCTTTATTATCATGGTATCCAAACCTTTCCAGCTGGTTGGGGGATTGAAATGGGGTTTCCAAACAAGAAGAAACTCCAGGATGACTTTACAAGCCAGACAAAAAATGGACTCACAAGACAATGAATACCTTGAACTCATTCTTGTTCTTTGATCTTTGCTTTTCTCTTCTTCTTTCCCTTAAATTATGGAGGAGGGGATCCATAATTTCAAGTTCAGCTGGATTTGGGATAAACTTATACCCGTCAGCTTTGAACACAACTCTAAATTCTAGGTGTAAACATACGGCGAATTCCTGATGGACTTGCACATTTATGGACACTTTCCTTCTACTCACATGTAGATCTAATACTGTAGTAGACTAGGCACCAATATGCCTCCCACAGGTATAAACAGCAGAGCTGTTCCTTGCTGGAAATGTAGGACTATACCCAATGAGGTAGTGAGTGGGGTTATGTATGTTCTTGTAACATGTTGTCTCTCTTCTATAAGCTGAGTTGTTTCATCTTGTCCTTTACCAAGAGCCCAAAATCATGCCGGGCTTCCTGTCCCCAACGTTATCTCTGTACCAAGTTAATTGCCTGTCTTATCTGCTCAGAATGTTGCAACCAGGAGGGAATGGATGTTCAAAGGGCACTTCATGGCTTACTGAAGTTTTTCTCCAGCATTTATCTGAAGCTTACATGGAGAGCAAAGGATCTGACCTAATAAAGAGAAATCTGATATAACCCTCTCAGGCTTCTTTCTACTGAATTGGTCTTCAATACGAGAAATAGAGTCCATATTTTATGCAAGGAAATTATAATCAATTGGACAACTAATTGATTCTCCAAGTCTTTCTTTTGATCATAACCATTTATCACTGGATGCCTCATTCTGATATAGCCTGAAATAAAGAGTACAGTCTAATGCTGGTTTGCAAATTAATCCTCTTTAGAAGAGGTAGTTTAGGGCTTTTTGAATGGGCAAGAGACTGCCAAATCCAAGGCCTTCTGGGATAGACAAGTGAAAAAACATGCTTGGGAAGACAGCTGGACAACTCTAAGGGGTTTGGGGCATGCATTTTTGTCCTCATGGTGTCTGTATTGTAGTAATGAACATGAGACTAGGGGATGAGATTCAATTCATAGGTCAGCTGTTTGATTGTGATGATCCTTTGCCAGCTCCCAGGATCCCTGAAGGTTAGCCACTTGTATCATCACAGGTAACTCTGCCTCCAGGCAAACTCATTGTATGTACCATTCCAGTTTTTCTCTCAAATACTTGGTGAGCTGGGCTGATGGCTCACCTTCAGACAGGGCTAATTCCGACATCAAAAGCAGGTAGAGGAGACTTTTTGATCCCCTTACCTTAGGGCACTCCCTATTTTCAGCCTCCCAGGTGACGACAGGTGAAGAGAGATAAAAACAAGGAAGAGTACATCAAAAACTGAGACAAAGGGATTTTCTTGTTACTATCTGGCTCAGAGGTCACCTAAGTCAGTTTATATGTGATTTCTTTTTTTTCTTTTTTTAATTGCATTTTAGGTTTTGGGGTACATGTGAAGAACATGCAAGATTGTTGCATAGGTACACATGTGGCAGTGTGATTTGCTGCCTTCCTCCCCATCACCTATATCTGGCATTTCTCCCCATGCTATCTTTCCCCAACTCTCCACTCCTCGCTGTCCCTCCCCTATTTCCCCCCAACAGACCCCAGTGTGTGATGCTCCCCTCCCTGTGTCCATGCATTCCCATTGTTCAACATCCACCTATAAGTGAGAACATGTAGTGTTTGATTTTCTGTTCTTGGGTCAATTTGCTGAGAATGATGCTTTCCAGGTTCATCCACAACCCTACAAAGGAGATGAACTCATCATTTTCGATGGCAGCATAATATTCCATGGTGTCTATGTGCCACATTTTCCTTGTCCAGTCTATCATCGATGGGCATTTGGGTTGGTTCCATGTCTTTGCTATTGCAAACAGTGCTGCAAGGAACATTCGTGTGCATGTGTCCTTATAGTAGAATGACTTATAATCCTTTGCATGGTATCCAAACTTTTCCATCTGGATGGGGGATATAAAATGGGGTTTCCAAACAAGAGGAAACTCCAGATTGACTTTACAATCCAGACAAAAAATGGACTCAAAAGACAATGAATACCAAAACCCAAAAAGGATGGGAGAAATGGAATGTTTATATCTAAAGCTGCTAAACAGGTGACCAGTTATACACTGCCAATGCAGATTCACACGGGTATAGAATTATGTACAGATTTATCTATGAGCTTGGGTGTATAAGTAATTCAATATTGTTTTAATGATGCATATTATTTCATGGTGTGAAACACCACAATTTATTTATCTTCTTTCATTTGTTGATGAACATTTGAGTTGTTTTCCATTTCCGACTACTATGATAAACAGCAGCTATGGACATTTTTGGAAAAGTCTTTTTGTGAACATGTTTGCATGTCTCTTAGGTATGTACTTCTAGATAATAAGGAAGGCATGTGTTTATCTTTATTAGAAATCACCAATGAGTTTTCCAAAGTGAATGTACTGTTTTACACTTTCATCAGTGTTATCTGAGAATTCTAACTGCTCCACATTCTCAATATTTGTATTGTCAGTCTTTTTAATATTAACAGTTTCAATGGGTTAGAAAAGGTATCTCATTATTTTTATTTTTATTTTTTTTTTTTGAGATGGAGTTTCACTCTTGTTACCCAGGCTGGAGTGCAATGGTGTGATCTCGGCTCACTGCAACCTCCACCTCCCGGGTTCAGGCAATTCTCCTGCCTCAGCCTCCTGAGTAGCTGGGATTACAGGCATGCACCGCTAATTTTTTGTATTTTTAATAGAGACGGGGTTTCCCCATGTTGACTAGGATGGTCTCGATCTCTTGACCTCATGATCCACCTGCCTTGGCCTCCCAAAGTGCTGGGATTACAGGCTTGAGCCACCGCTCCCGGCCCCTCATTATTTTTAAAAATAGGCTCATGAAGGTAGAATTTACACATAATAAAATATACTAGTTTTAACGGTACAGTTTGATGAGTTTTGAAAATATATGTGCTTATAGAACTACCACCACAGCCAGATGATATAGTTTGGCTGTGTCCCCATCCAAATCTTATCTTGAATCAAAGCTCCCACAATTCCCCCATGTCATGGGAGGGATCCAGTAGCAAGTAACTGAATCATGGAGGTGGGTCTTTCCTGTCAATGATAGACTGGATAAAGAAAATGTGGCACATATACACCATGGAATACTATGTAGCCATAAAATATGATGAGTTCATGTCTTTTGCAGGGACATGGATGAAGCTGGAAACCATCATACTCAGCAAACTAACACAGGAACAGAAAACCAAACACTGCATGTTCTCACTTATAAGTGGGAGTTGTACGATAAAAGCACATGGACACAGGGATGGAAACATCACACATCAGGTCTGTGGGGGGAGAGGGGAAGGATAGCATTAGGAGAAATACCTAATGTAGATGATGGGTTGAGGGGTGAAGCAAACCATCATGGCACATATATACCTATGTAACAAACCTGCACATTCCACACATGTATCCCAGAACTTAAAGTATAATTTTCTTTAAAGTGTCTGTTCATGACCTTTGCCTACTTTTTGTGGGATTGTTTGTTTTTCTTTTGTAAATTTAAGTTTCTTATAGATACTAAATATTGGGCCTTTGTCAGATGCACAGCTTGCAATTATTTTCTCTTATTCTGCAGGTTGTCTGTTTATTCTGTTGATAGTTTCTTTTGCTGTGCAGAAGTTTCTTAGTTTAATTTGATTCCACTTGTCAACCTTTGCTTTTGTTGTTATTGCTTTTGATGGCTTTGTCATAAAATATTTGCCCATTCGTATGTCCAGGATGGTATTGCCTAGGTTGTCTTCCAGAGTTTTTATAGTTTTGGGTTTTCTATTTATGTCTTTGATCCATCTTGAGTTGATTTTTGTATATAGGTAAAAAAAAAAAAAAAGGCCCAGCTTCAATCTTCTGCATATGGCTAGCCTGTTATTTCAGCACCATTTATTGAATAGGCAATCTTTTCCCCATTGCTTGTTTTTGTCAGCTTTCTCAAAGATCAGGTGGTCAAAGTTGTGCAGCCTTATTTTTGGGCTCTCTATTCTGTTCCACTGGTCTATGTGCCTGTTTTTGTAGCAGTACCACATTGTTTGGGTTATGGGATCCCTGTAGTATAGTTTGAAGTTGGGTAACATGATGCCTCCAGTTTTGTTCTTTTCGCTTATAATTTTTTCGTGGCTATTTCAGACTCTATTCTGGTTCCATAAGAATTTTAAAATACCTTTTTTTTTATTTCTGTGAAGAATGTCATTGGAGTTTCATAGGAATAGCATTCAATCTATAAATTGTCTTGGACAGTATGGCCATTTTAATTATATTAATTATTTCTATCCATAAGCATGGAGTATTTTTCCATTTATTTGTGTCTTTGAATTCTTTGAATTGTGTTTTATAATTCTCATTGTAGAAATCTTTTACCTCCCTTGTTAGCTGTATTCCTAGGCATTTTTTTTCTTTGGTATGGCAATCAATGGGATTACCTTCATGATTTGACTCTTGGTTTGACTATTGTTGGTGTATAGAAATGCTAGTAATTTTTGTACATTGATTTTGTGTTCTTAAACTTTGCCCAAGTTGTTTATCAACTGAAGCAACCTCTGGGTAGAGACTACAAGGTTTTGTAGATACAGAATCATGACATCTGCAAACAGATGTCATGATAGTTTGATTTCCTCTCTTCCTATTTGTTTGCTATTAATTTGTTTCTCTTGCCTGATCGCTCTGGCCAGAACTTCCAATACTATATTGAATAGGAGTGGTGAGAAAGGGCATCCTTGTCTTATGCCAATTTTCAAGGGCAATGCTTTCAGCATTTGCCCATTTAGTATGATGTTGCCTGTGAGTTTATCATAAATAGCTTATCATTTCAAGGTATGTTCCTTCAATACTTATTTATTGAGAGTTCTTAATATAAATGGCTGTAAAATTTTATTGAAAGCCTTTTCTGTGTCTATTGAGATAATCATGTGGTTTTTTGCTTTTTTTAAATTTTTTATTGGATTTTAGGTTTTGGGGTACATGAGCAGAGCGTGCAAAACAGTTGCGTAGGTACGCACATGGCAGTGTGCTTTGCTTTGTTTCTCCCCTTCACCCATATTTGGCATTTCTCCCCAGGCTATCCCTCCCTACCTCCCCCTCCCACTGGTCCTCCCCTTTCCCCCCCAAAGGACCCCAGTGTTTAGTACTCCCCTTTCTGTGTCCATGTGTTCTCATTTTTCATCACCCACCTATGAGTGAGAATATGCGGTGTTTCATTTTCTGTTCTTGTGTCAGTTTGCTGAGGATGATGTTCTCCAGATTCATCCATGTCCCTACAAACGACACAAACTCATCATTTCTGATTGCTGCATAATATTCCATGGTGTATATGTGCCACATTTTTCCAATCCAGTCTATTATCAATGGGCATTTGGGTTGATTCCAGGTCTTTGCTATTGTAAACAGTGCTGCAATGAACATTCGTGTACATGTGTCCTTATAGAACGATTTATAGTCGTTTGGATATATACCCAGTAATGGGATTGCTGGGTCAAATGGAATTTCTATTTCTAAGGCCTTGAGGAATCGCCACACTGTCTTCCACAATGGTTGAACTAATTTACACTCCCACCAACAGTGTAAAAGTGTTCCTTTTTCTCCACATCCTCTCCAGCATCTGTTGTCTCCAGATTTTTTAATGATCGCCATTCTAACTGGCGTGAGATGGTATCTCAATGTGGTTTTGATTTGCATCTCTCTGATGACCAGTGACGATGAGCATTTTTTCATATGATTGTTGGCCTCATATATGTCTTCTTTCGTAAAGTGTCTGTTCGTATCCTTTGCCCACTTTTGAATGGGCTTGTTTGTTTTTTTCCTGTAAATCTGTTTGAGTTCTTTGTAAATTCTGGATATCAGTCCTTTGTCAGATGGGTAAACTGCAAAAATTTTTCCCATTCTGTTGGTTGCCGATTCACTCTAGTGACTGTTTCTTTTGCCGTGCAGAAGCTGTGGAGTTTCATTAGGTCCTATTTGTCTATTTTGGCTTTTGTTGTTTTGTTCATGAAGTCCTTGCCTACTCCTATGTCCTGGATAGTTTTGCCTAGATTTCCTTCTAGGGTTTTTATGGTGCCAGGTCTTATGTTTAAGTCTTTAATCCATCTGGAGTTAATTTTAGTGTAAGGTGTCAGGAAGGGGTCCAGTTTCTGCTTTCTGCACATGGCTAGCCAGTTTTCCCAACACCATTTGTTAAACAGGGAATCCTTTCCCCATTGCTTGTTTTTGTCAGGTTTATCAAAGATTGTATAGTTGTAGATATGTTGTGTTGCCTCCGGTGTCTCTGTTTTGTTCCATTGGTCTATATCTCTGTTTTGGTACCAGTACCATGCTGTTTTCATTACTGTAGCCTTGTAGTATAGTTTGAAATCCAGTAGTGTGATGGCCCCCGCTGTGTTCTTTTTGCTTAGAATTGACTTGGCTATGTGGGCTCTCTTTTGGTTCCATATGAAGTTCATGGTGGTTTTTTCCAGTTCTGTGAAGAAAGTCAATGGTAGCTTGATGGGGATAGCATTGATTCTGTAAATTACTTTGGGCAGTATAGCCATTTTCACAATATTAATTCTTCCTAACCATGAACATGGAATGCTTCTCCATCTGTTTGTGTCCTCTCTGATTTCGTTGAGCAGTGGTTTGTAGTTCTTGAAGAGGTCCCTTACATTCCTTGTGAGTTGTATTCCAAGGTATTTTATTCTTTTTGTAGCAATTGTGAATGGCAGTTCGTTCTTGATTTGGCTCTCTTTAACTCTGTTATTGGTGTATAGGAATGCTTGTGATTTTTGCCCATTGATTTTATATCCAGAGACTTTGCTGAAGCTGCTTATCAGTTTCAGGAGTTTATGGGCTGAGGCGATGGGGTCTTCTAGGTATACTATCATGTCGTCTGCAAATAGAGACACTTTGGCTTCCACTTTTCCTATTTGAATACACTTTATTTCTTTTTCTTGCCTGATTGCTCTGGCTAGAACTTCCAGTACTATATTGAATAGGAGTGGTGAAAGAGGGCATCCTTGTCTAGTGCCGGATTTCAAAGGGAATGCTTCCAGTTTTTGCCCATTCAGTATGATATTGGCTGTTGGTTTGTCATAAATAGCTTTTATTACTTTGAGATACGTTCCATCGATACCGAGTTTATTGAGGGTTTTTAGCATAAAGGGCTGTTGAATTTTGTCAAATGCCTTCTCTGCATCAGTTGAGATAATCATGTGGTTTTTGTTTTTGGTTCTGTTTATGTGGTGAATTACGTTTATAGACTTGTGTATGTTGAACCAGCCTTGCATCCCCGGGATGAATCCTACTTGATCATGATGAATAAGTTTTTTGATTTGCTGTTGCAATCGGCTTGCCAATATTTTATTGAAGATTTTTGCATCTATGTTCATCATGGATATTGGCCTGAAGTTTTCTTTTCTTGTTGGGTCTCTGCCGGGTTTTGGTATCAGAATGATGTTGGTCTTGTAAAATGATTTGGGAAGGCTTCCCTCTTTTTGGATTGTTTGAAATAGTTTTAGAAGGAATGGTACCAACTCCTCTTTGTGTGTCTGGAAGAATTCGGCTGTGAATCCATCTGGACCTGGGCTTTTTTTGAGTGGTAGGCTCTTAATTGCTGCCTCGACTTCTGACCTTGTTATTGGTCTATTCATAGTTTCAGCTTCCTCCTGGTTTAGGCTTGGGAGGACACAGGAGTCCAGGAATTTATCCATTTCTTCCAGGTTTACAAGTTTATGTGCATAGAGTTGTTTGTAATAGTCTCTGATTATGGTTTGAATTTCTGTGGAGTCTGTGGTGATTTCCCCTTTATCATTTTTTATTGCATCTATTTGGTTGTTCTCTCTTTTATTTTTAATCAATCTGGCTAGTGGTCTGTCTATTTTGTTGATCTTTTCAAAAAACCAGCTCTTGGATTTATTGATTTTTTGAAGGGTTTTTCGTGTCTCAATATCCTTCAGTTCAGCTCTGATCTTAGTTATTTCTTGTCTTCTGCTGGGTTTTGAGTTTTTTTGATCTTGCTCCTCTAGCTCTTTCAATTTTGACGATAGGGTGTCAATTTTGGATCTCTCCATTCTCCTCATATGGGCACTTATTGCTATATACTTTCCTCTAGAGACTGCTTTAAATGTGTCCCAGAGGTTCTGGCACGTTGTGTCTTCATTCTCATTGGTTTCGAAGAACTTCTTTATTTCTGTCTTCATTTCATTGTTTACCCAGTCAACATTCAAGAGCCAGTTGTTCAGTTTCCATGAAGCTGTGCGGTTCTGGGTTGGTTTCTGAATTCTGAGCTCTATCTTGATTGCACTATGGTCTGAGAGGCTGTTTGTTATGATTTCAGTTGTTTTGCATTTGTTGAGCAGTGCTTTACTTCCAATTATGTGGTCAATTTTAGAGTAGGTGTGATGTGGTGCTGAGAAGAATGTGTATTCTGTGGATTTGGGGTGGAGAGTTCTGTAAATGTCTATCAGGTTTGCTTGCTCCAGGTCTGAGTTCAAGCCCTGGATATCCTTGTTGATTTTCTGTCTGGTTGATCTGTCTAATATTGACAGTGGAGTGTTAAAGTCTCCCACTATTATTGTGTGGGAGTCTAAGTCTCTTTGTAAGTCATTAAGAACTTGCCTTATGTATCTGGGTGCTCCTGCATTGGGTGGGTTTATATATGTTCAGGATCGTTAGCTCTTCTTGTTGTATCGAACCTTTTACCATTATGTAATGGCCTTCTTTGTCTCTTTTGATCTTTGTTGCTTTAAAGTCTATTTTATCAGAGATGCGAATTGCAACTCCTGCTTTTTTTTGCTCTCCATTTGCTTGGTAAATCTTCCTCCATCCCTTTATTTTGAGCCTTTGTGTATCCTTGCATGTGAGATGGGTTTCCTGGATACAGCACACTGATGGGTTTTGGATTTTTATCCAATTTGCCAGTCTGTGTCTTTTGATTGGTGCATTTAGTCCATTTACATTTAGGGTTAATATTGTTATGTGTGAATTTGATACTGCCATTTTGATGCTAAGTGGCTGTTTTGCCTGTTACTTGTTGTAGATTCTTCATTATGTTGATGCTCTTTAGCATTTAGTGTGATTTTGGAATGGCTGGTACTGGTTGTTCCTTCTATGTGTAGTGCCTCTTTTAGGAGCTCTTGTAAAGCAGGCCTGGTGGTGACAAAATCTCTGAGTACTTGCTTGTTCGCAAAGGATTTTATTTTTCCTTCACTTCTGAAGCTCAGTTTGGCTGGATATGAAATTCTGGGTTGAAAGTTCTTTTCTTTAATAATGTTGAATATTGGCCCCCACTCTCTTCTGGCTTGTACTGTTTCTGCCGAGAGATCTGCTGTGAGTCTGATGGGCTTCCCTTTGTGGGCGACCCGACCTTTCTCTCTGGCTGCCTTTAGTATTTTCTCCTTTATTTCAACCTTGTTGAATCTGACAATTATGTGCCTTGGGGTTGCTCTTCTTGCGACATATCTTTGTGGTGTTCTCTGTATTTTCTGCATTTGAGTGTTGGCCTGTCTTGCTAGGTGGGGGAAATTTTCCTGGATGATGTCCTGAAGAGTATTTTCCAGCTGGGATTCATTCTTTTCGTCCCCTTCTGGTACACCTATCAAACGTAGGTTAGGTCTTTTCACATAGTCCCACATTTCTTGGAGACTTTGTTCATTCCTTTTTGCGCTTTTTTCTCTGATCTTGGTTTCTCGTTTTATTTCATTGAGTTGGTCTTCGACTTCAGATATTCTTTCTTCTGCTTGGTCAATTCGGCTATTGAAACTTGTGCATGCTTCGCGAAGTCCTCGTATTGTGTTTTTCAGCTCCTTTAATTCATTCATATTCCTCTCTAAGTTATCCATTCTTGTTATAATTTCCTCATATCTTTTTTCAAGTTCCTTAGTTTCTTTGCATTGATTTAATACATGTTCTTTTAGCTCACAAAAGTTTCTCATTATCCACCTTCTGAAGTCTAATTCCGTCACAGTCATTCTCCGTCCAGCTTTGTTCCCTTGCTGGTGAGGAGTTTTGGTCCTTTCTAGGAGGCGAGGTGTTCTGGTTTCGGGTGTTTTCCTCCTTTTTTCGCTGGTTTCTTCCCATCTTTGTGGATTTATCTGCTTGTCACCTGCGTAGTTGCTGACTGTTCGATTGGGTCTCTGAGTGGACACCCAGATTGTTGATGATGAAGTATTTCTGTTAATTGGTTTTCCTTCTACCAGTCTAGCCCCTTTGCTGTATGACTGCTGAGGTCCACTCCAGGCCCTGCTTGTCTAGGGTGCACCTCTAGCAGCTGTGGCACAGCGAGGGATGCTACCAGTTTCTTTTTCTGCTATCTTTGTCCCAGGATGATGCCTGCCAAATGTCAGTCTTTTGGATATAGAGGGGTCAGAGGGCTGCTTGAGGAGACAGTCTGTACTTTATAGGAGCTCAATTGCTGAGCTTTGATCTCTGTTGTTCATTCAGGGCTGTTAGGCTGCTATGTTTGATTCTGCTGCAACAGAGCTCATTAAAAAAACCCTTTTTTTCTCAAATGCTCTGTGTTGGGGGCTTCGGGCTTTATTTTTGGATGTTCATTGAGGTGTCCTGCCCAGCTAGGAGGCAGACTAGCCACTGTTTGCCTGCCGAGGCTCCGCCCTGCTGTTGTGAGGCTCGCCCTGTTGGGGCAGGCTCTGCTGTTCTGCTGTGGTCTCCGCCATGCCCTGAGGCGGAGTCTCTCTGTTGTAGCGGGTTGCCTCGGCAACGGCAGGCTGCGTCAGCAGTGGGCGTCTATCTCAGTAGGGATGGGTTGCCTCAGTAACGGCTGGCTGCGTCAGCAGTGGGCCTGTATCTCAGTTGGGGCGGGTTGCCTCAGTAATGGTGGACTCCCCTCCCCCACAGAGCATCTCGGACCGACTGCACGGGGATCATTTGAAATCGCGGTTTTGTTCATCCCACTGGGGTAGCCCAAACGCTCTGTCCCTGCAATCCCCTGGGCTGGCCCACTGTCCAAGTCTCGTTCAGTCTCAAGTCCAGCCCTCTCAAGTCTCAGGTTGCCAGTTCAACAGGGCACCCGGACAAGTGGGGAGCCCTGTGGGGAGCGATGGGTAGGGCCGGCCACCGCCACCCCGGCTGCCGGCTTCGCCAGGCAGAGGTACTGCCAGGTGTCCTGCGTCTTTTTTATACTTGGGAATTTCCCCGTTCTGTGAGCAACAAAGATCAGTCTGGAAATGCAGCTCCGACTCACCTCTCCACGGATTCAAGGAGAGCTCCAATCCTGGGTTGTTCTCACAGCGCCATCTTGAGTCCTCCCCCAATCATGTGGTTTTTATCTTGAATTCTGTTTATGTCATGAGTCACATTTATTGATTTGCATATGCTGAACCAACCTTGCATTCAGGGGATAAAGCCTACTTGATCTTTGTGTATTAGCTTTTTGATGTGGTGCTGGATTCCGTTTGCCAATATTTTGCTGTGAGTTTTTGCATTAATCTTCATCAAGGATATTAGCCTGAGGTTTTCTTTTTTTGTTGTGTCCCTGCCAGGTTTTAGTGTCAAGATGGTGATTGCCTCATACAATGAGTTGAGACCCTCCTCCTCAAATTTTTGGTATAGTTTCAGTAGAAATGATAACAGCTCTTCTTTGTACATCTAGCAGATTTCAGCTGTGAATCCACCAGGTCCTGGGCTTTTGTTGGTTAGTAGTCTATTTATTATTGATTCAATTCTGAAGCTCATTCTTTTTCAGGGAATCAATTTCTTCCTAGTGCAGTCTTGGGAGGATGTACGTGTCTAGGAGTTTATCCATCTCTTCTCGGCTTTCTAGTTTGTATGCATAGAGGTGTTCATAGTGGTTTCTGATGGTTATTTTTATTTCTGTGTGCTTAGTGATAACATTCCCTACATTATGTCTAACTGTGTTTATTTGGATCTTTTCTCTTTTTTTTTTGTTTATTAGTCTAACTAGTGGCCTATCTTATTAATTTTTCAAAAAAGAACCCTCTTGGTTTCATTGTAAATGTTTTGAATTTTTTATTTGCTTCCTTAGTTTAGCTCTGATTTTGATTATTTTTTGTCTTCTGCTAGCTTTGAGGTGGATTTGTTCTTGCTTTTCTATTTCTTTCAGTTGTGATGTTAAGTTGTCAATTTGAGATCTATCTAAATTTTTGATGTGGGCATTAGTGCTATGAATTTCCCTCTTTACACTGCCTTAGCTGTCTCCCATAGATCCTGGTATGTTGTGTCCTTGTTCTCATTAGTTTCAAGGAACATCTTGGCTTCTTCCCTAATTTTGTTATTTACCCAAAGTCACTCAGGAAAAGGTTGTTTAATGTCTATGTAATTGAATGATTTTGAGCAACATTTCTACTCTTGACTTCTATTTTAATTGTGCTATAGTCGGAGAGTGTGTTTGGTATGATTTTGGTATGATTATGATCTTTTGCATTTGCTGAGGATTGTTTCTTGTCCAATTATGTGTTTTGTTTTAGAGCATGTGACACGTTTTGATGAGAAGAATGTATACTCTGTTGTTTTTGGTTGGAGAGTTTTGCAGAGGTCTATCAGATCCATATGGACCAATGTTGAGTTCAGGTCCTAAATATCTTTGTTACTTTTCTGCCTTGATGACATGTGTCATATGGTTGGTGGAGTGTTGAAGTTTCCCACTATTATTGCATGGGAGACCATGTCTCTTTGTAGGTCTCTAAGAACTTGCTTTATGAACTTGGGTGCTCCTGTGTTGAGTGCATATGTACTTAGGATAGTTAGGTCTTCTTGTTGAATTGAACCCTTTATCATTATGTAATGCCCTTCTTTGTCTTTTTCTTTTTTTTAATTTTTGTTGGTTTGATATCTGTTTTGTCTAAAATTAGGATGGTGATCCTGCTTTTTTCTTTATTTCATTTGCTTGGCAAATTTTCCTCCATCCCTTTATTTTGGGCCTAAGTGTGTCATTACATGTGAGATGGGTGTCTTGAAGACAGGATACCATTGGGTCTTCCTTTTTATTCAGCTTGCCACTCCATGCCTTTTAAGTGGGGCATTTGGCTTGTTTACATTCAACATTAGTATTGGTATGTATGCATTTTATCCTGTCGCTGTGTTGTTAGCTGGTTATTATGTTGGCTTGTTTGTGTGGTTGCTTTACAATGTCACTGGTTTGCATGTTTATGCATGTTTTTGTATTAGCTGGTAGCATTCTTTTCTTTCTATATTTAGCACTCCTTTCAAAATCTCTTGTAAGGCAGGTCTGGTGGTAACAAACTTCCTCAACATTTGTTTATCTGAAAAGAGTCTTATTTTTGTTTTGTTCAGGTAGTTTAGTTAGGCTTCAAACAAATTTTTGGTTGATGATTTTTTTTCTTTAGGAATGTTGAATATAGGCTTCCAATATCTTCTGATTTTCAGCTGAGAGGTCTACTGTAAGCTTGATGAGGTTCCCTTTGTAGGTGACCTCCCCTTTCTCTCTAGCTGCCTTTAACATATTTTCTTTGATTTCAACCTTGGAAAATCTGGCAGTTATGTGTATTGGGGATAATCTTATTGTGTAAAATCTTGCAGGAGTTCTCTGTATTTTCTGAATTTGACTGTGGCCTCTCTAGTAAGGTTGTTTTCATAGATGATATCCTGAAATACGTTTTCCAAGTTGTTCGCTTCCCCCCTCCCCTTTCAGGAATGCCAGTCGTTCACAGATTTAACCTCTTTACATAATCCCATATTTCTTAGACACTTTGTTCATTCTTTTTTAATTACATTCTTTATATTTGTGTGGCTGTCATATTTTAACAAGCCAGTCTGCAAGTTCTGAGATTCTTATCTCAACTTGGTTTATGCTACTGTTAGTACTTGTGATTGCATTGAAACATTTTTGTATTGTGTTATTCAGCTCTATCAGATTAATTTGGTTATTTTTTATATTGACTATTTTGTCCTTCGGCTCCTGTATTGTTTTATCTTAATTCGTAGTTCCTTTGAACTGGGTTTTGCCATTTCCTGAATCTTGATGATCTTCATTCCTATCCGTATTCTGAATTCTATTTCTGTTATTTCAGCCAGTTCAGCCTGGTTAAGAAAAATTTTTCACTTTTTTAAAAATTATACTTTAAATTCTGGGGCACATGTGCAGAATGTGCAGTTTTGTTACATAGGTATATATGTGTCTTGGTGGTTTTCTGCATCCATCCCCCCATCATCTGCATTGGGTGTTTCTCCTAATGTTATCCCTCCCCAATCCTCCCACCCCCTGATATCCCTCTTCTGGCCTCACCACCCCCAGACAGGCCCCAATGTGTGATGTTCCCCCACTGTATCCACGTGCTCTCATTGTTCAACACCCACTTATGAGTGAGAACATGCAGTGTTTGGTTTTCTCTTCTTCTGTCAGTTTGCTGAGAATGATGGTTTCCAGCTTTATCCATGTCCCTGCAAAGGATTTGAACTCATCATATATGGCTGCATAGTACTCCATGGTGCCACATTTTCTTTATCCAGTATATCATTGATTGGCATTTGGGGTTGGTTTCAATTCTTTGCCATTGTAAACAGTGCCACAATAAACAAATAAACATACATGTGCATGTGTCTTTATAATTGAATGTTTTACAATCCTTTGGGTATATACCCAGTAATGGAACTGCTAGGTCAAATGGTATTTCTAATTCTAGATCCCTGAGAAATCGCCACAGTCTTCCATCTGGTTGAACTGATTTACACTCCCACCAACTGCATAAAAGTGTTCCCATTTCTCTACATACACTCCAGAATCTGTCTCCAGATGTTTTAATGGTTACCATTCTAACTGGTGTAAAATGGTACCTCAAAGTGGTTTTGATTTGCATTTCTCTAATGACCAGTGATGGTGAGTTTTTTTCATATATTTGTTGGCTTCATAAATGTCTTCCTTTGAAAAATATCTGTTCATATACTTCACCAACTTTTTATGGGGTTGTTTGTTTTCTTCTTGTAAATTTGTTTACATTTTTTTGTAGATT
Organism: Callithrix jacchus; assembly: GCF_049354715.1. NCBI lineage: Eukaryota > Metazoa > Chordata > Mammalia > Primates > Cebidae > Callithrix > Callithrix jacchus. The sequence continues at coordinate 84,518,108 of NC_133515.1, read as the reverse complement.
TTGGATATTAGCCCTTTGCCAGATGGGTAGATTACAAAAATTTTTCCCATTCTGTTGGTTGCCAGTTCACTTTAATGATAGTTTCTTTTGCTGTGCAGAAGCTCTTAGGTTTTATTAGATCTCATTTGTCAATTTTGGCTTTTGCTTCCATTGCTTTTGGTGTTTTAGTCATGAAGTCCTCTCCTATGCCTATATTCTGAATGGTTTTGCCTAGGTTTTCTTCTAAGGTTTTTATGGTGTTAGGTCTTATGTTTAAGTCTTTAATCCATCTGGAGTTAATTTTTGTATAAGGTATAAGGAAGGGATCCAGTTTCAGTTTTCTGCATATGGCTAGCCAGTTTTCCAAACAACATTTATTAAATAGGGAATCCTTTCCCCATTGTTTGTTTTTGTCAGCTTTGTCAAAGATCAGATGGTTGTAGATGTGTGGTATTACTTCTAAGGACTCTGTTCTGTTCCATTGGTCTATATCTCTGTTTTTGGTACCAGTACTATGCTGTTTTGGCTACTGTAGCCTTGTAGTATAGTTTGAAGTAGGTAGCTTGATGCTTCCAGATTTTTTTTTTTTTTTTTTTTTTTTGCTTAGGATTGTCTTGGCTATGCAGTCTCTTTTTTGGTTCCATATGACATTTAACGTGATTTTTTTCCAATTCTGTGAAGAAAGTCAATGGTTGGTTGATGGGGACAGCATTGAATCTGTAAATTACTTTGGGCAGTATGGCCATTTTCACAATATTGCTTCTTCCTATCCATGAGCATGGAATGATTTTCCATTTGTGTCCTCTCTTATTTCCTTGAGCAGTGGTTTGTAGTTCTCTTTGAAGAGGTCCTTCACATCCCTTGTAAGTTGTATTCTTAGGTATTTTATTCTCTTTGTAGAAATTGTGAATGGGAGTTTACTCATGATTTGGCTCTCTGTTTGTCTATTATTGGTATATAGGAATGCTTGTGATTTTGGCACACTGATTTTGTGTCCTGAGACTTTGCTGAAGTTGCTTATCAGCTTAAGGAGATTTTGGGCTGAGTTGATGGGGTTTTCTAAATATACAATCATGCTATCTACAAACAGAGACAATTTGACTTTCTCCCTTTCTATTTGAATACCCTTTATTTCTTTTTCTTGCCTGATTTCCCTGGCCAGAATTTTCGATACTATGTTGAATAGGAATGGTGAGAGAGGACATCCTTGTCTTGTGCCAGTTTTCAAAGGGAATGCTTCCAGTTTTTGCCCATTCAGTATGATATTAGCTGTGGGTTTGTCATAAATAGATCTTATTATTTTGAGATAGTTAATATCTAGTTTATTGAGAGTTTTTAGCATGAATGATTGTTGAATTTTATTGAAGGCCTTTTCTACATCTACAGAGATAATCATGTGGTTTTAGTTATTGGTTCTGTTTATATGATAAATTATGTTTATTTATTTTCATATGTTAAACCAGCCTTGCATCCCAGGGATGAAGCTGACTGGATCATGGTGCATAAGCTTTTTGATGTGCTGCCAGATTCGGTTTGCCAGTATTTTATTGAGGATTTTTGCATCAATAGTCATCAGGGATATGGGCCTGAATTTTTCTTTTTGTTGTGTCTCTGCCAGGTTTTGGTATCCTTAGGTGTTCTGTTCCATGGAGATGGAAATTTTATCTATAAACCCTGGCTGGAGTTGTTGCCTTTCTTTCAAAGATGCCCTGCCCAGAGAGGAAGAATCTAGAGAGGCAGTCTGGCTATAGCAGCTTTGCTGAGCTGCAGTGACCTCTGCCCATTTTGACCTTACTGGTGGCTTTGTTTACACTGTGGGGGGAAAATTAACTTGTCAAGCCTCAGTGATGGTAGGCACCCCTCCCCACACCAAGCTTGAGCGTCCCATTGGACTTCAGACTGCTGTGCTGGCAGCCAGAATTTCAAATCAGTGCACCTTAGGTTGCTGGGCTCTGTGGGGGTAGGATCTGCTGAGCTAGACCACTCAGCTCCCTGATTTCAGCCCCCTTTCCAGGGTAGTGAACGGTTCTATCTCGCTGGTGTTCCAGGCACCACTGTGTGCCCAAGCAGCCACCCAGTTTTGTGCTTGAAACCAGGGCCCTGGTGGTGTAGCACTTGAGGGAATCTCCTGGTCTGTGGATTATGAAGACTGTGGGAAAAGTGTAGTATCTGGGCCAGAATACATAATCCCTCACAGCACGGTTCCTCACAGCTTCCCTTCGCAAGGGCAGAGAGCTCTCCAACCCCTTGCTCTTCTTAGGTAAGGCAATGCCCCACCCTGGTTTGGCTTGCCCTCTGTGGTCTGCATCCGCTGTCTAACCAGTCCCACTGAGATGAGTCAGGTACTTCAGTTGAAAATGCAGAAATCACCCATTTTCTGTGTTGATCTCCCTGGGTGCTGTAGACCAGAGCTGTTCCTATTTGGCCATCTTGCCAGCCACTTTTGAACAGACACTTTCCAAAAGAAGACAAGCATGCAGCCAACGAGCATATGAAAAAATACTAACAGCACTAGTCATTAGAGATATGCACATCAAAACTACAATGATATACCATCTCACACCAGTCAGAATGTCTACTGCTAAAAAATAAAAACAAAACAAAACAAAACATATACGGGCCAGGTTGCAGAGAAAAGTCCACACTTATACACTGTTGCTGGGAGTGTAAATTAGCTCAACCATTGAGAAAAGCAGTATGGTGATTCCCCAAAGAGTCAAAAGCAGAACTAGTATTCGACTCAGCAATCCCATTACTGGGCACATACCCAGAGGTTTAAATAATTCTGCCATGCACATGAATGTACATTGCAACACTATTCAGAATAGAAAAGACATGGAGTCTATCTAAATGCCCATCAGTGACAGATTGGATACAGAAAATGTGGTACATATACACCATGGAATACTAGCAGCCATAAAAAAGAATGAGATCATGTATTTTGTGGAAACACGGGTGGACCCAAAGGCCATTATCCTTAGCAAATTAATACCAAATACCATGTTTTCATTTATAAGTGGGCGCTAAATGATGAGGACCCATGAACACAAAGAAGGAAACAACAGTCACTGGGATCTAATTGAGAGTGGAGGATGACAGGTGAAAGATGAGTAGAAAAGGTAACTATTGGGTATTGAACTTAATATCTGATTGATGAAATGATTTGTACAACAAAACCTCATGACATGAAATTACCTATATAACAAACTTTCACATCTATCCCTGAACCTAAAATAAAAGGCTTTTAAAAAAGAGAGATGCAAGAATTTCTTTCAAGAATCACTAAAAATTGACAAGAAAGGATATTATTGATAACATTGACTATCTTTAAAAAAAAAAAGAAAAAAAGCTTCCACAGCCACTATCTTCACTGCTGATGCTGTGAGGTGAGGCCATGGTGGGCGAATCACCTGAGGTCAGGAGTTCAAGACCAGCCTGGTCAACATGGTGAAACCCCGTCTCTACTGAAAATACAAAAAAAAAAATTAGTCAGGTCTGGTGGTGGGCACCTGTAATCCCAGCTATGTGGGAAGTTGAGGCAGAAGAATCGCCTGAACACGGGAGGCGGACGTTGCAATGAGCCAAGATCACGCCACAGCACTCCAGCCTGGGCAACAAGAGCCAAAACTTCATCTCAAAATAAATAGATAGATGATAGATAGGTAGATGGATAGGTAGATAGACAGATAGATAAATTTAATTTTTGGAGTATGATCCTCAAAAACATAATATTAAGAAAAAGCAATCAGGCTAAAAAGGAAGCACCCTTTTGTATTCCACACAGAAAGTTCTGAGACAGCCCAACTCGCCCTGGCATCAGCAGTGAGGATGGTGGTTGTGGCAGATTTTTTTTTTTTCCGTAGAGAAGTTAAAATATAAGCCATAAAGGACCTATTTGCCAGATGTATGTCAAAAACTTCTACAAACTGATACTTCCAAAATGGCAAAGAATAGGCAATTCATGGAAGAAGAATGCTGAATGTACAATTAATATGTGATGAAAGGCTCAATAAAGCTATAAATCAGAAAAAAATCTTTAAAAACGAGATATTTCACACACTTCAAATTTCCACAAATTGAAATATCTTTCAATAACTTAGTTGTTTGGCAAGGATGTGGAGAAGTGAAAACTTTCACACATTCTGCTGGGAGTGAAATTGGGACAACCACTTTGAAAGCAATTTTATAATACTTGGTAAAGTTGTCACTTTGCTAACATTACAACTCAATAATTCTTTTAGGTATATAGGCTATAGCTACACTGTCTGTTACTAGCCACTTGTAGCTATAGAGCAATTGAAAAATTGAAATGTACTCTAAGTGTAAAAGGAACACTAGATTTAAAAGAAAAATATTTTCTTTTACAAGTTTCAATTGATTATAATTTTCTTAGTACAAGAAAATTTTCTTAGTACAATATTTGATTCACAATTTTATGTTAATTACTTACTGAAAGACAGTATTTTAGATACACTGTTAAATAAAATATAGCATTAGAATTAAAAATTCTAATTTTAGAATTAACATTTTATCTGTTTCTTTTTCTATTCTAATGTGGTCACTAGAATTTTAAATTACATATGTGGCATGCATGATACTTCTATTGAACAGTGCTTGTCTAGAGAAACTCACACACTCCAAAGGACATGCACGACAATGCTTGTGGTATCATTGTTTGCAACCAAAGGATTTAGAAACAATCTCTTTGTTCATCAACAGAATAATGAATAACTTGTTTCCATGAAGTTCTCTGCAGTGATTAAAATAAAGAAGTTAGAGCTACATATGCAAGCATGAAAAGAATCTCACATGCATAAGTTATGAAATATGTGAATAATGTTAAGCAAAATACACAGGTTATAGAATATTGCATAAAGGGTGACACCACTCATTCATTGTTTTAAAAACTCCACAGAAAAATAAGAAATGTTTATGTATACACATGTTTAGTAAGAATATGACACAAACAGAAATGGTGCAAACCAATTTCAGAATAATTATTGCCTCTGGGAATGGAAGGAAGAACATGAGAATTAGGAAGGGGTATATCAGAAATTTCAATTGTGTTATTAATGTTTTAGTTTTTCAAAACCCAAGTTTGGGAACAGAAATGGCAAACGGTCAGACTTTTGTTGAAGCTGTCAATGTGTATGTAGATATACAGCTTGTGTTATTATTCTCTATAGTTTTCTCTAAGTTAAAAATAGTTCATCATAAAAAGTAAATGAGAAAACTACATTTGTGAGACAGCTTTGAAAAAGACTGAGTTTCAAAGGTTCCATAAATATACTGCAATCAAATAAAAGTACACGGAAGGGATTCTACTCATACCCATGAGCTGCAAATACAATCTGGTGTAGTGGCAGAGGCTGAAGCTTTGAAGTGAGGTGTCCCAGATTGAAATCCTAACTGTGCTTCTTTTTAGCTATGTAACTTTGAGCAAATAACTCAACATCATTCGATTTTGCACTTGTAAAATAAGGATCGCAATATTTGCCTTACAGTGTTGGTATGAGGGCTGAAGTGACACTGCAGAAGTCAATGTGTGGTAGAGTTAACACCTCATAACGGTAGGCTTATGCCCATTAGTACAGCCTTTCCTTCCCTTCCTTTATACCTCAGAACTTCTAGGTACTCTCTGCTTTTCTCCCCTACTCAAAAGCTAAAAAAAGAGATCTGCCTGGATAAGAACAAAATCATAAACAGAAGTAATTGTTTCTGAGAAAAGTGAAAGGCTACTAACATATGAATATACATATTTCACAGAATGAAATTTAATCAAAGCTTTATTGTGTCACGTGATGAACACTTGCCCAGCCACAGGGGTCTCTGAAACCAGGAAGTGAAATTGCAGAGATATTGGATCTTCATAACTAGAGTGCCTTAAACCAGTTCTCAATCATGACAGCTGTCAGAAAATAACTTTCCATAATATTGAAAATCATCTTCAGTACAATTGTCCAGTCCCAAGTGTTCCTTACAGCTATGAAAAAATGAGGAAGTAACACATTTCTAAGGTATGCAGCATTTTACTTACTTGAGTGCTTCAAGGACAGGCAAAACTGTCAGAGTATCTTCCTCCATTGATCAGTTCATACATCCGCCTATACAAACAGCCAGTCATTTCTCCAACCAATAAAAAGGGAAAGCAAAATTAAAGGACAACCTAATATGCATCAAATACTACGTCAAATGCATTCTACATACCATGCCTCAGGCAGAGCATTATATGCTAGGTGCTATGCCAAGTATTAAGAATACTGAGGTCAATGTGGCATGGCCTCTGAGTCAGAGGTGTTGATAGAGTAACTGGGGCATTATTAAAAGAAGATACTTGACTGGAAAAAGGCACAGCACAAAAAAATAAGAGGCACAAAGAAAATACTACAGGAATCAGAGAAAGGAGATGTCAAAACCAATGGGCAGCATTAGGAAACAAAGACTGAAGTGTGTGACCTCTGAACTGGTCACAATTTGACCATGCAGAGCCTAGGCACAGGATGGGGTGAAGAGCATACCAAGTGGAGGAAGACATTAAGCAAAATATTCAAAGCTCAGGCTGGGAAGGAACTACACTAAAATCCGAATTGATTGTATTAGAATCATGGGCCCTTAACTTTTACTGAAGGACTTGATTGTAGTTCTCATAGGGTCCTTCCACCTTCTCCAGCAAACAGCCCCAGAACAGCATGTCTCTTATGCTCTTAGACCATATGAAATTCTAGCTTTGATCAGATGAAATTAAATGCCTGAAACATAACCAAAGTGTTCATATTGTGAGTTCATTCCTATCTTACAGTTTGATATCCAAGGCCCCTGGCTGGACAGTTAGGAGTACCTAATGGTCCTTGGAACCTGAAAAGACTAGGTAACTTAGAGATGATGTAGTTACAGAATGACCAAGAGCCAGCAAGAGGTAGTCATAAATGCTGGAGCCATTAGGGTTTCACTTCTTCCCCTTGTACCGTTTCAGTTACCTGCACCACCCCATCCCCTTCCTCATGTCTGTGATGGCATCCTCATCAAGATCCCCACAGGATCTTTATCTTCAAACCCTGTTGTGTATCAACTTTTTGCTCTCAAAATAAAAATATGATTCCCATTAAAGAACAAAAACAATCAAAACTCTTCCCTGGTGCCAAATCCGTGCTATTTTTGTCATTATTCAAATTCCTCATAGTCAAGATTTACGAAAGAATTCTACATTTCATTTTCCCATTTCCTCTTTCCTAAATCACTGTTTAGCCCAATGTGTCTTGGATTCCACCCCATTGCTTGACTGAAATGGATCTCACTGTATTATATTAGGTGTCTACTGCTGTGTAACTAATAACCCCAATACTTAGCAATTTACAATAACAAACATCTTCTGAGGATCAGGAACTTGGTAGAGACTCAGCTGGGTGGTGCTGGCTGAGGGTTTCTCGCAAGCTTGCAATAAAGCTGCCAGCTGGAACTACAACTATTTCAAAGTTTAACTGGGGCTAGAGAAGCAGTTCGTCTGGAAAACCACGTTTCCTCACCTGATCACTCCCTTCTAAACCCCTTCTTCTATTTTGGTGTCTGATTTTTCTGTCTCTTGGTTTGCCTTCTACTTCTTAGACTATTAATTCTCAGTCTCCACTCCTCTTCCTATTTGCCTCCCAAATATTGGTGTGATCCCCAGTGAAAATGTCCTTGCATTACGCATTCTCTCTCCAAAACTTGGTGACCCCAAAGTGAAGAACTCATAATCTCCTTTTCATATTTTGGGCTCCTGTGTGGACCATATCAGTGACTGGTATGGGACCACAGCTACTCTCCACCTTCGGGGTCTCAGGGGGATAACTTTTTTGTTATTCTCACAGATTGTGTAGTAAGTTATGCCTTAGAGTTAACATGCTGTTTTTTTTTTTAACGTTGTGGAATCATTCATTGTATATACAAAAAATATAGATACATATTGTGATAGTATAAAAAGTGTGGACTTTACATTTCTCCAAATCAACCCCTAAGTAAAGGAAAACGAAGTCAAGTTCCCCATGAGTGAAGACAGATTCCGTTTAGTATCTGTGGTAGCTGCTCTCTGTCCCATGCTGTTGTTGACCAGCATGGAAAATAAGCTGCCTGATTCGTTTGTACTTATACAGTGTTTAGAAAGAGAGCTCAGTTAGAACATATTTAATTCAAGGACCATGGAAAAACCCCATGGGTGCTCAATTATTGAGTCACCCACATGTGCACAGTGATTTCTGCTCTCTTGGTTTAGCTCATGTGTTGGAGTCAGATGAGTTGCAGAATGAAGCTCTGCAGGTCATTAATTTTGAAAGAAACTATGTATCACTGTTCCATACCACAGACTTATTCCAGTGGGAGTACAGGCAAGCTCCGAGAAAACTGAGTAGTCATTCATCTTTCTTGGAGATTCATCATCTGCCTGAGCTGTGCCTGCTGGGAAGACATGGTGCAAGGCTTTGGAAACATTGGTTACATTTGGCTTTGGAAACATTTGGCAGCCTCAGCCTTTCCTATAACGGGGATCCCAAGGCTACACAATTTGAGCATCAGGTTCAACTGTTTCTTTATAAACAAAACAGAAAACTGTGTTTTTGAAAATCCCAAACAAAAATTTTTATATTATTAAATCAGGGAATGAATAGCAAGTAGGAATAGATTATACAAGAAGAAAACTGCTATTAAGTGGTAGATGATCTGTTTAATCTCTTTCAGTTTTCTGATAACATTTTGCAGGTGTAATCAGGATTCCACTTTGAAAAAACTGGGACAAATCACTCTAGCAACCATATCTGCCTGCAACTTTCTGATTGTATTTATGATCATATTTTCTAGATACAAAAATTTCCAGGAACCTGATTTCTTCAAGTCTTTATTATCTTACAAAAGTTTACCTACTGCTCCCTGGTTTTCCATCATAAAATGAAGAACACATTTTAAGAATAGATTTCTCTCTCTCTCTCTCTCTCTCTCTCTCTCTCTCTCTTTCTTTTGAGACAGTCTTGCTCTGTCACCTGGGGTTGGAGTGCAGTGGCGTGATGTCGGCTCACTGCAACCTCCGCCTCCTGGGTTCAAACGAGTCTCCTGCCTCAGCCTGAGTAGCTGGGACTACATGTGCATGCCACCACACCCGGCTAATTTTTTGTATTTTAGTAGAGATGGGGTTTCATCATGTTGCCCAGGCTGGTGGTGAATATAATATTTTTTCTTCTCTCCACTGTAATAAGCTATATTATAGAAATAAATATATGGTGTGAGCCAAATACATTCTTATTTCAACAAAATAGAGTTTCTCTGCAGGCACTAAAATTTAAGTATCTTATCAAATGAAATCAGCTCCACACTGAATTCCCCTCCCTAAGCCACCATATTTTAGAGATCTCATTACTTTTGGCAACAGAAGAAATGGTCACCTTATATTAACTTAGGCTGGACAGGTAGGGGAGTAGCAACCAGGTCTCCTCAACACAAGAGAAGCCAAAGAATCGAGCCAGCCTCAAACAGCAGTTTGCTGCTTCAACCTGAGAGTCTCCACTCACATCATTAAAAGTGAGGTTCGAGAGTCTCTAAACAACTTGGGCATCTACTTCAATTTTCACTTTATTTGGATAATAATGTACACAAAGTTGACTCTGATCCAAAAAGAAAGGGGGATAAAATATGAAGAAAGAAAAAGTAAATAAATATTAGGGAAGGGAGTAGGGAAGGAGACAAGAAAGTGTTTATGGAGAAGTGACTATAATCACATATTTGTATACCTTATCACATTTAATGCCATAAAGTTTGAGAATTATGAGCCACTCAGGGATACAGTGAGAAACTGGTGCAAGGGAGGTATGGGGTTCAAAGAGCTAAGGAGAAGAGGAAAGGCCAAGAAGTATCTGTTTAAAAGGCTGATAATCAAATCTGAGGCCCAAGGAGATCTGCAAACCTCCTGAAGGCTAAAGCTTATGCTTTGATGGTTTTGAAAAGTTTAGAAGCCTTTTATTGTTTGTGCCTTGCTTTAGCCAGATGTCAATGGTAAGTGATGGAGAAGGCAATATATTCTATACAGTAAGGAGAGGGAATGAGAAAACACCAGACATGACCTGACTTGTTTTAAAAGAATGACTCTGCTTCTTGTTTGGACAGTGGAAATCCAAGCCTTAAACATAGAACTAAGGAAATCAGCCAGAGAGCTAAGGCTGTAGCAGGTGAGGCAGGGTGGTGGGGTGGTGGCAGGAACCAGGGTGGTAGTGAAGGAGAGGGTAAGAAATGGTTGGATTTAGTTTATGTTTTAAGGTAGAGCTAACATTATTGCTGATGGACTGGGTGTTATATGTGAGAAAAAGAGAGAAATCAGGGATTACGTCATGACTTTTTTTGGCCTGAGCAATTGATTGAAAGACTATCAATTTACTGTTATGGAGGAATATCAGAGGAGGGAAACTTTTGAAAAAGCAAAAGAGAAACAAGTTCAGTTTGGAGTAGAACAACTTTGATGTAGTTATTTGAGTAAAACATTTGGGAAGATCGTTGGATCCACAAGTCTAGAGATACAATATATGAGTTAGATATCACGATCAGAGGTATATACAGAAACATATGGTGATTAAATTCATGAAATTGGGTGATATCTCTATGGGTATGAGTGTTGAAAGAGAAGAGGTTCGTGGACCCAAGCCACTCTAGCTTTTGTGTTAAGAATTGCTCCTCCTGTACCCCTTATCCAATTAATCAACAAATCCCTCTGCTAACGCCCTCCCCAGCTACCACTTTGCTTCCAGAGACCACGATCACTCACCTTGATGATTGCAAGAAGCTTCTAACTTCTCTCACCCTTGGCCTTCTTACAGCCTATTCTTAGCATAAAATCCAGAGTGGTTCTTTAAAAATATAAGTCACATCATATCACTGTTGTTAAAACCTCCAATATCTTCCCTTGTCAGTCAGTTTAAAAGAAAAGAAATCCTTACAGTGGCTTATAAGTAGAGTGGTTGTGTCTTGACTGGTGTGGGAAAATTTGTTTTATGGCTGTTGTCCCAGTATAATCATTAGTAGTACCACCTCCTTCACTCTCATTCTCAAAATGTTTTGGTTTGTAGGATAAATTATATTGTCACTCAAATTACAAGGTTTTTAGTGGTCTGGTCCCCCAACTATCTCTCTGATTTCATCTCTTACTAATATTCCTTGTCCATTCCATTCCAGGTACACTAGTTTGAGTCTTCTGGATTTCTCAAACTAATAAACACCTCAGTGGTTTGCAACTGCTAGTCCCTCTGCTGTGAATATTCTAGCTTTGTGCCTTGCTCACGAGCCTCTGTTGTTTAGGTTTCTGTTCAAATATAACATTTTTGGGAAAGCTTCTGTGCCAGACACTCCCCGTTGGTGCTCAGATGCATGGCTGCCCTTCTATGTTCTCTCCTGTGTTACAGGGGCTGCAAGTCAGATTCTGTTGCCAGTAGACTTACAGCTATGTTCTGCCAAGTGAGGCACTCATGCAAGATTACAAGCCAGGAGGAAGAAGCTATCCCATTTAGGTCAGTGACGGCATCTCCAGCAGTCACTCTTGGTGGCCATGGCGGTGGCTCCAGTATGCCATGGGTTGTGATCTCACCCGTGACAGCATCAACTATTGGCTACTGTGCACCTTGGTGGCATTAATAGAAATAATAGCCTCATGTAGAAAGAGCACAGCGGCATGGAGAGAGAGAAGCATGGACTCTGAAGAGTGTGGATTCCAGGGGCCTTTGAATGGCCATGTAGGCTCCTGTGGAGATGGCACTCAGAACAACACAGTCTCCTGTAAGAAAGAGACTTGTGAGGCAAATCTCTGTCAGCTCCTTCAGGGGTTATAGACTGAATTGTGTCCCTCATAGTTCACATATTGAGGTCTAACCCCTGTTATGTCAGAATATGACTGTATTTGAAGACAGAGCCTTTAAAGAGGTGGTTAAGTTACAATAAGGTAACTAGAGTGGGCCCTACCTCAGTATGTCTGACGTCCATGTAAGAAAAGAAAATTTGGACACAGATGTGTACAGAAGACCAAGAGAATATTCAGCGAAAAGATGGCTCTGATGGTTAATTTCATGTGCAACTGACTGGATCATGAGATGCCCAGACATTTGATTAAACATTATTTTAGGTGTGTCTGCAAAGGTGTTTCTGGATGAAATTAACATTTGAATCAGTAGTCTGAGTAAAGCAAATTTACCTGCCCAGTGTATGTGGGCCTTCTACAATCGATTGAAGGCTTGAGTAGAGCAAAAAGGTGGAGAGTCCACTCTCAGCTTGTCTGTCTTTGAGCTGGGACATCAGTCTTCTCCTCCCTTCAGACACAGACTTGGGCTGAAACTTACACAGTTGCACAAGTTCTCAGATCTTTGGACTTGGACTGGAATGAGACTGTCTGCTTTTCTAGGTTTCTAGGTTGCTAACTGAAGATCTCAGGGCTTCTCAACCTCCATAACCATGTGAGCCTATTTATAATCTCTTTCTCTCTCTCTATTAAACTTTTCATCAATCCTATTGATTCTGTTTCCCTGGAGAACTCAGACTGATACCAAGACCATCTACAAGTCAAGGAGAGAGACCTCAGGAGACATCAACCCTTGATCTCAGACTTCTGGCTATCAAGACTGTGAGAAAATAAATTTCTGTTGTTTGAGTCATCCAGTCTGTGGTGCTTTGCTATGGCAGCCTTAGAAAACTAACACAGGCTGTAGTGGCTTCTTGTAGTGCCTGATCTCTGGGTGGTGGTACTTCTCTTCCCTTCTTTCCATCTTCATTTTCTAGGTTTTTCTTTTCCACTTTAAAGCAATATCCATGGTATTAAATTCCTTTGTGCTTAAAATACCTAAGATGGTTTTCTTTTTCTGCCTAAACCCTGACTGATAGAGTACTAACTACCAAGGATGATAACACATAATGTTGGATCAAACTGCATTTATTGAAATGGATTCCATTGCCAGAGCTTTTGAAATGTATGAATTATTTTGAGCAGTTGAAGTGGTACTGTCAGTTTGTTTAGCTGACTGAAACCTGGAGTTGACATTAGCCTAATTCCATTAAGTTAAGCTGCCATAACTTTTTTGGTATAATGGAAAGGAAAGAATTCAAAGGCTTAGGGAGAAGAATGTTGGAATAAATTGCTCGTGTGAAATTTCCTTCATCATGTCTGCAGGAAGGCCTAGAGTATTAAGAAATGCAGCCGGGGTGTGGTGACTCATGCCTGTAATTTCAGCACATTGGGAGGCTGAGGTGGGTGGATCATCTGAGGTGAAAAGTTTGAGACCAGCCTGACCAACATGGCAAAACCTCATCTCTATTAAAAATACAAAAATTAGCTGGGCGTGGTGGCATGCATTTGTAATCCCAGCTACTCAGGAGCCTGAGGCAGTAGACTCGCTTGAACCCAACCCAGGAAGAGGAGGTTGCAGTGAGCTGAAATTGAGCCACTGCACTCCAGCCTGGGCAACAGAGTAAGACTTGGTCTCAAAAATAAATAAATAAATAAATAATAAAGAAAGAAAAGAAAAAGAAATGCATTGACAAGAGAGGCATAATTGTTCCATAAAGCTCTGTTCTGTAAAGAGGCATAATTTTTCCTGCCACTGAAACTGATAGATGCCACTATTATGGGACACCCCAGAGTGGCTGAGACCATGTGGCAGCACTTAAGTACTGGGGATAATATTGACTCAGTTCCTGAAATAGTTAGAAGGGTGGAGCAGGAATCAGAATGTTGTGACCCAATGTGGCTATTTGGTCAGTGTCTTTAGGACTCATAGATAAGCAACCAGTTGAAGTAGTAATTATAATCAGAAATATTTGCCACTGGACAACAGGGGTTGATAGTGTCAGCTTGTCACTACAGTAGAGTTGTGTCTTATCACCCTAATCCTCTGGAAAGCGAGTTCAAAAACTCAAAATCTTTTCAGTGAAGGAGAGATGGAACCTCCTTGAGGAGAGTGCTTACAACACTACCACAATTCTATAGTGTAAATATTCCTGCAAGATTTTCCCAAATGACCTGCATCCACATATTAGGATGACAATGACTTGAAGAAGAGGAAATAAATATCTTTACGAATTGTAAATAATACATTTGAATTAATGGTAATGTCTGGTGACCTGAAATGCATCTATCATCTGCCAGAGTTGGGGCTTATGGAGGTGATACAGACGGAGTTTTGGTTTAAATCTATCTAACAGTAGGTCTAGAAAGTCTTTGAGTCTACCTCAGGGTTTCTTCCAAAGTTTTTGAATGCATGACTGGAATAGGTCTACTGGTAACTGGCAGATTTATTACGTCGAGCCCCTGATTTATGGACTGAGGACTACTAAGGTAGAAAGATTTAAGCAGAAGTCCCTGGGAGTTCCTGACTACCAATGGTAAACCAAAGTGAATGTCATACACCTGATGAACTGCCAAAGTCAGTGCCCCAGCCAAAGACTTGAAAGATGCAGGGATGGTAATTCCTTCCATAGCCCCTTATTGTGGCTATTGACCTGGCCAGAAAGCAGATGGGTCTTCAGTAATGACTATGCATTTTTGGAAATTTAATCAGAAGTGATGACAATTATAGCAGCCATCTAGTGGGCGTAGGTGCTGCTGGAGACTGAGCCAGCTGTTCACCCAACTTTGTACTCATTTATGATATGCTGCTCTAGATGTCTACCACTATAACCTGGGCTTCAGATAATACCCATCTAATAACAAGCAGCAGTGACTGACTGGCATTGGATTCTGTGGTCAGGCATTCAGCCTCAACTAGAACTCAGCAGTAAGCCAGAAGCTGTCTCTCAAAGGATTATTTGAAGAGGATAACATGGCTTTGCTTTAAGATCTTAGGGGTTTGTACTGCTACTGGGGCTCACCAGAGATTCCACACAGTGCCCTTATCTGCCACAAACACAGTGTGCATTACTGAATCTTTCATATTCTATGACCCAGGTGACTGAACAGCTTTCACTAATTGGACTAACTGCAGTCTTCTCATAGTCTCAGCCTAATTCACATCTGGACTTACAAGTTTCTTAGTAAATGAGTTAGAGTTACACACTTAAATGTGGTACATGTGGAGCATGACCTTACATTTCAATTTGCCAACAAAACAACAAACAAAGCCCCAAAAATCTCCAAAAATAACCCAAAAATTTTCCCATGCCAGTCCTAGATAAAAAAGACAAAAATCTCAACCAACCAAGCTCCTTAATGTTTTATTCCTCTGGACACACACTTTCACTCTTATTGAGATCTTCACCATTGGCTGCCCCGGAAAAAGACTGATTGTTTATAGACCTTCAATATGTTACTCCCTTGGACGAATACTGTGAGCTTTTATGGACATTCAATATTTATTGGGCAAACATACAACCTCTTTTGAATGTATGTTATCGGTTCCCATATCAAATAGCCTGTTTGGAAAGTATCTAATATTTTTGGTGGCAAAGTCTAATCTTACCATTCTGCTGAGTATCAAGAGGTTTCATCTCTCCTTCTAGGGCCTCTTCCCTTGGTGACTTCAAGGAAATTCTCAGATAATTCTTGGATTATATTTATACAGGAAGGAAATATTGATGTACTAAGGGTGTAGTAGTTGTATTAGTCTGTTTTCACATTATTGATAAAGACATACCCGATACTGGGCAATTTACAAAAGAAAGAGGTTTAATGGACTCACAGTTCATGTGGCTGAGGAGGCCTCCCAATCATGGCAAAAGGTGAAAGTCACATCTCAGATGAGGGTAAACAAGAGAAGAGAGCTTGTGCAGAGAAACTTCCCTTTATAAAACCATCAGATCTCATGAGACTTATTCACTACAATGAGAACAGCATGGGAAAGACTCACCCCCATGATTCAATTACCTCCCACCAGATCCCTCCCATGACATGTGGGAATTGTGGGAGCTACAATTCCACACAGCCAAACCATATCAGTAGTCAATGCCCAAAGCTGGTAAACACGTATCATCTTCCTTCCTGTAAAGCAGTTTTTGTAGATAAGAGTCTTATTCTTATATTTCTAAAAAGATCTCTACCTCCCATTTCCAAATACTTTTCTAAGCATAGAGCATGAAAATCTGTTAAAGATTAAATGTAAGGATCCAATTTATTGGTACATTAGTTAAAATCGTACATTAGCCCTTTCTTCCCACAGACAGAAGAAAGGATGTAGATATGGAGACCAGAAGAAGGTTATAATGAAAGGAGAGAAGGAATCCTGGAGTGGCTGAAATTTGTAGGATGGGAAAGTGATGGAGAAAAGGTAGGGAGAAAAGCTCCTGAAACTTAAGCCGTCCTGATACTTTTCTACCTGCAGAGCAGGGCATTAGAGAAGGAGATGACTGGTTTGAAGGAAGCACACCACCCACCCTTGTCAGGAAACCAGATCCAGGCTGGGTGTGTGTGGGCTGTTCTACTTGCTGTCCTACCGCAGCAAATTGCTTAGCGATGTGAAACCTGTTTTGCTGGCTCTTGTTCTTAATTCCCAACACTGGATTATCAGCTCCTGAAAAGCACCCACCCAACCCTGCAGGTTTCTTGCCTGTCCTTCCTGTGACTCAAATTTCCACCTCTTTCTTCTTGTCCTCATGTGATTTCACTCACTGCTTTCTGTGGCTGAAGCCCCCTTGGCCTGGCTTCTGGGGTCTTTGGAGCCGTCCCTTCCATCTCTGTCACCCCTGCTGAATCTGAGTTACATTAATCCCCATATACCAAAGCCAGCGCTATGCAGAGACATATGGGATGTCTGGAGCTGTAGAAAAAATGTGCACCCCTATCAACATGTTCTCATCTGTCTTTTAATGATATTTTATTTTAGAATACTAAAGACATTGAAAAAATATCGAAAAATTGATAGGCAGATATATTAAAACTCACATTATTGCAAATGTAAATGTTTTATTTGTACTCCAAAAGGAATCTATTATAATTGACTTTCCTGCCTTTGATGGACGCACAGACATCAACAGTATCTTTAAAATTTACTTCTGGAAATATATCAATCATTAAAACAATAAGGCTTGGCATGGCCCTGTTGAATCCTGTCTTTATTTTTAAATTCTGATATTTTGTTTATTACGGATTTTTCCATTAATTGTTTTTTTAAATTTTGCATTAAAATAGCTTTTATCTTAATCACTGAGTTTTGGGGGTACCCCCCAAGGCAAGCAAGTGTTCCACCTACCTCATCCTCATCTTGGCACTGACAAAGCTATGCTTGTGTTCTGTTTTTTTTTTTTTTTAGTTACAGGGTTTTGCTGTTTTTCATGATGGTCTTGAACTCCTGGACTCAAGTGATCCTCCCATATTAGCCTCCAAAGTAGCCGGGATTATAGGCAGTGCTGTGTTCTACATCAGAGGGGGCAGAGGGCTTGCCTGCTGATGTTAACAGAACACCTCGATGGATTATTCCAACAGGGAGATAAAATATATGCTTGGGGCACCTACAAAGTAGGCACACCAAAACCCCTGGTATGAGGGAGTGGTGAGGAAGGCTTAGGGCTGATTTAACTCATAGGAACTTGGGTTGGAATGGCCATTATGTGAGCAAACGTTTTCTGCAAAGGACTAGATAGCAAATTTTTTGTACTTTGGTGCCCGTACAGTATATGTGGCAGATATTTATCTCTGTCTCTATATCACTAAAGTATACATAGACAATACATTAACTATGGCTCGATATTCTAATAAAATTTTATTTACAAAACAGGTGGAGGTCAAGATTTGGCTTGCAGGCTGTGTTTTGCTGACCCTTGTCCTAGAATATCCTAAATCAAACAAAATCCATCGTCACAAAAATTAATTTTCTTCCAGAAACTTGCCTCTGACCTACGTCAAAAACCCCACTAGCACAATTCTCTGACCATATCAAGATCCACTGACTCCACCACTTTTCCACTTTTTATTCTCCCTTCTCCCTTCCTCACGGGCTCACTTCCCTCCTCGTCCGACATGATTCCATGGACTGTCAATAACACTGCAAATACAATAGTTCCCTGCTCACGCTGGTAATTCTCTTGCTATGCCCCTCCTTCCCCATTTACATATTTGGCAAACCATCAGCCCTGGGTAAATCTGACATTGGCTTTCTCCGAGTGTTTACACTGTCCTGCAGACTGGTCTTAATCTAAATTGAAGTCCACACATTTCAAATGGGCCCACGTTCACTCTAACGCATTTCCCTCAATTGCTGTCCTACTCTGAGTCAGCTTGTCCTCATCTCCTCCCCTTGGCAAACCTCTACCCTTAACCCTCTGCCTACTATCCACTGATATCGCCTCTTTTTTTTTTTTTAGTGGTTAACAGGATATTGCATATATCACTTTCTGAGAAAATAATTAAGGTACTATAATTAAATGAGTTCCATGTTTTTAAACACAGTAAGGTGAGTTTACTCAAACTTTATTGAAACACAGCAGAATTTAGTTGAGAGCTTTAAATGGTGATTTCTGCCTCTCACAAAATAATAGCTCTTTAATAGGGTTTTATTTATTTTCTTTAGGTTTACAGCCTTCATATATGTTACAAGGGTTTAATTTTTTAATGGAGACAATTATTTAGTTATTTGAATAATAATGGAAAATAGGATTCAATATTATTTAATTATTTAATTATTTTGCATTGAATAATTCTTTGGGGGTTATATGTGCCATGAAAAGTACATTTCCCTTTTTATAACCAATGAGCAACAAACTGACATTGACACGAAAGAAAAAGAATTCTCTCAAAGTCTTGTCTCATTCAAAGAGAATACAGTCTGAGATACCAAACAGTTTCTTCCCTGAAAAATTCCAATTGCTTCCCATACCCCTAAAAAAGAAAAACAAAATAAAATGTGGAAACACGCATGCGATTCATTAGCCCTCACTAGATTTAAATTTCTGTCTGCAGTAGACAGACTATGCTAAACATCTGAGCCTTTGTTTTATTCTGGCTATGATCACATGAACCCGTTTTAAATAAAATAAAAACGGTTTTAAAATGTTAATTTTTTTAACTTCCTACAAGCTATTTCCTTCCACCACATTTTCACATCAAATACACATGGTATACACGTGGAAGTGGAAAAAATAAATTTATGTCTTTTAAACTTTCTGGTTCAAGTAGATGCCTCCTTTCCTATTTCTTAGAAGTGTGAATGTTGAGGTTTTAGTGTTCCTGGAACACTGGATGGTAAATATCAACCAACAATAAGCTTAATTACTTTAAAAATAAAGCTTCTGAATAAAATTAAGACATAATTTAGCATTTCCAGGAAAATTATGATTACAATTGCAAATTTAGTACAGCAATCACTTGCCCTGGTATAATAAAAAATAAAAAAGTTGTTTGGCAGAGCAGTAATCTAGACCAAAAGAAATCTCACAACAGTAACAAGTGCATTACTGACACAATGCTACATAACACACACATTAATTTTTGTATCTATGGTTACAGGTAATAAATATTTTCACATGAATTGACAAAATTTTCTACAATGGGCAGGCAGGCTTTGTGTCAAAAATATATTTTGAAGCCACAAATTATTTTATGTTCGCTACAACCTACAATTACTTCTTGGCTACCTTTTATAGTATATCGTTTGAAGGCAGCAACAGTTTGTGAATCATTCTTAACAATCTGTGCAGTAGAAACTGTTGGATAGACCGTGGGATGAGACAAATTAAACAACCTAACTGTAAGACTTCAATAACTGAAATAATGGGATGCAGCTCCACTCCAACGTAGCTGTATGACTGCAATTAGTGCTAATAGTGTTACATTTTCAGTCCGTTGGATTCTTCGGTTCCAATAATAAACGTTCAAATATAAATCCAATTTGACTTTTCTCAACTCATTTTCTAAAGACACTGATGCACTTGCCCCTTCAAGTATACGACCCCTGGGGTTTGGAAAGTAGTTTTTAAAAATGTAACTTGAGTTTGAAATCAGAGAAGATATTCCCCCCAGTTTTATCACAGCTTCATATAAAAAACATATAGTTTAAGGAAAACTCTGAACTGAAATTCTAGAATATAAAATATTGAATGATGATGTTACCTTTACAAGATGAAAACTTCTACATGTGTGGATGAATTTTGAGCTTCTGAGTTGTGCTCTTTTAATATAGAAGACATAGTTGTATAAAGTTTTAAGTGGATGAAAGTCTTAAAAGTAAATTAATGCTGGACTTAACAGTACTCAAAAGCTAAGGGGAAAAACTAACATGCATTCTGCTAAATATTGCCATACACTGCATCGATGAGATTCCAGAGAGAGATTGCAGAATAAACCTCAACATTCACACTTCTAAGATATCGCCTCTTATTTCAGTGAGAAAATAGAAGCAATACAAAGAGAACCACCTCATTTTAACACCACCAGATCCACTAACCAACCTGCAAGAGCCTCCCTCTTGCCCCAGGGTGGGCAGCCCCTGCTCCCGTTCCAAGACTCTTTCCTGTTAGAAACCCTCCCTGATCCTACAGCAACTCTAGTTTATGTTCCATGTCCGCGTCTGCCCTAAAAGCAACTCTCCTGGAAAGGCTTGTCTATGCCTTATTTCTCTACATCTTCACTTCCTGTTCTGTCCTCCACCACCTCCATTCCACTTGCTATCATGAAGAGTCAATTCTCTTTCCTTATCTGACTCAACCCTCAACAACACTTCTTTCTTCTCAAAACCATGTCTTCACTTTGGTTCTGGAATACCACACTCAGTTTTTTTTTTTCCTACTTCTCTGGCCATGGCTTGTTAGTTTCTTTTTTGGCTCCTGCTATTAAATCCTGGAGTTTCCCAGAACTCAATCATAAAATTTCTCTTCTTTTCATTTTTCAAGTGATCTCAAATAATGGCATAATTTAAAATATTATCTGTATGCTGTTAACTCCTACATTTTTATTCTCGAGTCTTGACATCTTTCCTTACTTTCAGACTTGTAAATCTGTCTATTCAATAAGTCAGCTTGAATATTTAATAAACATCATAAATGTAACAGGTCCAGGGCAGAATTTGATCACCCCCATTTTTCAAACCCCTTTATCTCCCATTAAATGATATTGCCATTTATCTGGTTGTTCAGGTCAAAATTTTGGAGGCATTTTAACTCATCTTTTTCTTTCATACCTCACATGCAATTCTTCAGCTATGCCCTAAAAATATATTCCAAATCTTTTTATTCACCCTAATCTCCACTCTTAACCATCTTATTCTGTGCCACTGTGGTCATTTTCAAATTTGAGAATTATCTGAGTCTCTCCCTTCAAAAGTTGGATTTTAATTCTCATCTTCTTGAATGTGAGTTATACTTAGTGATTCATTTCTACTGGATGCAATGTGATGGAAGTGAGGCTGTGAAATCACTTGTTCTGGGGAAAACCAGCTGCCATGTCAGAAGGATACTCAAGCAGCTCTTTGGAGAAATCCATGTGGTGGGAACTGAGGTTTGCTGTCAACAGTCATGTGAGTGACCCATCCTGAAAGGGGATCCATCAGTCCAAGTCGAGCCTTCAGATAATGTCAGCCCTGGCTGACACCTTGACTGTAGCTTCATGAGAAACCCTGAACCAGAATTACTCAGCTTAAGTGATTTCTGGAATATAAATATGTGAGACAATAAATGTTTATTATTTTAAGCTTTCAATTTTGGGGCTAATTTGTTATTTAACAAGTGATAAATAATACACTTTGTTAGTTTCTCAAGTTTGCCATAATAAATTACCACAAACTAGGTGGATTCGAACAACAGAAATTTGTTCTCAAACAGTTCTGTAGGCTAGACGTCTGAAGTAAAGACGTTGGTAGGGCTACATTCTCTGAAAGATCTAGGGAGGAATCCCTCCTTGCTTTTTCCAGCTTCTGGTGGGCCTAAGCATTCCTGAGCTGTAGCTTCATTACACCATTCTCTGCCCCAATTGTCACATGGCTTTCTCCACTGTCTCTGTGTCTTCTTCTCTTCCTTCTCTTATAAGGACACTTGTCATTAGATTTAGGGCCCACCAAGATAATCCAGGATGTTCTCACTTTGAGATTTTTAACTTGATTACATCTGCAAACAATTCTTTTCCAAATAAAGTCACAGTCACAGGTTCCAGGAGTTAGGATGTAGACATATCATTGGGACCAACAATTGTTATTGCCTATCTTTTGGATATAAGCCATTTTAACTGGGGACAGATTATATCTCACTGCATTTTTGATTTCTGTTTTTCTGATGATCAGTGATTGAGCACATTTTCATATGCCTATTTGCCATTTGTATGTTTTCTTTTGAGAAATGTCTATTCAAATCTTTTGCCCATCTTTTGATTGGATTATTAGACTTTTTCCTATAGAGTTGTTTGAGCTCCTTATATATTCTGGTTAAGAATCTCTTTTCAGATGGGTAGTTTGCAAATATTTTCTCCCGTTCTGTGGGTTGTCTTCTCACTTTGTTGATTCTATCCTTTGCTATGCAGAAGCTTTTTAACTTGGTATAATTTCATTTGTTCATTTTTGCTTTGGTTGCCTGTGCTCATGAAGTATTGCTCAAAATATTTTTGCCCAGACCAATGTCTTAGAGATTTCCCCCAATGTTTTCTTGTACTAGTTTTACAATATAAGGTCTTACATTTAAGTATTTAGTCCATTTTAATGTGATTTTTTTTTATATGGTGAAAGACAGGGGTTTAAGTTTCGTTCTTATGCATATGGGTATCCAGTTTTCTCAGCATCATTTATTGACGAGACTATTTTTTCCCTAGCATACATTCTTGTTACCTTTGTTGAAAATGAGTTCACTGTAGGTGTGCGAATTTGTTTCTGCATTCTCTAGTCTGTTCCATTGGTCTATGTGTCTGTTTTTATGCCAATACGATGCTCTTTTGGTTACTATAGCTTTGTAGTATAATTTTTAGTCAAGTAATTAATTTTTATAGTTTGGTTCTTTTTGCTTAGGATAGCTTTAGCTATTCTGGGTCTTTGTGGCTCTATGTAAATTTTAGGATTGTTTATTTCTGTTTATAGGAAGAATGTCATTAGTATTTTTTAAGGGATTGCATTGAATCTATAGATTGGTTTGGGTAGTGTGGACATTTTAACAGTATTGATTCTTCCAATGCATGAATATGAAATATCTTTCCATTTTTTGTGTCTTAAGTTATTTCATTCATGTTTTGTATTCATTGTTAAGATTTTCACTTCTTTCGTTAAATTAATTCATAGGTGTTTAATTTATGTGTGGCAATCACAAATTGGATTACTTTTAAAATTTCTTTTCCAGATTGTTCACTGTTGGGATATAGAAATGCTGTTGATTTTTGTATGTTGATTTAGTATCTTGCAGTTTTACTGAATTTATCAGTTCTAACAGTTTTTTGATAAAGTCTTTAGGTTTTTCCAGATATAAGATTATATCATCTGCAAAAAAAGGATAATTTGACTTCTTCGTTTTCAATTTGGATGTTCTATATTTCTTTCTTTTTTTCTGATGGTTCTAGCTAGGACTTTTAGTACTATGTTCAATAACAGTGGTGAAAGTGGGCATTCTTGTTGTGTTCCAGATCTTTAGGAAAGGCTTTCAGTTTTTCCCCATTCAGTATGATACTAATGGTGGGTCTGTCATAGGTGGCTTTTACTATATTAAGGTATGTTCCTTCTATGCCTAGTTTTTCAAGTGAATTTATCATGAAGGTATGTTGAATTTTATCAAATCCTTTTTCAGCATCAGTTGAAACAATCATATGATTTTTGTCCTTCATTCTGTTGATATGATGTATCACATTGCATATGCTGAACCACCCTTGCATCCATGGGATAAATGCTACTTGGTCATGACGAATAATCTTTTTAATGTATTCTTGAATTCAGTTTACTAGTATTTTGTTGAGGATTTTTGCATCAGTATTCATCAGAGATATGGCCTATAGATTTCTTTTTATGATTTATCTTTGTTGGGTTTTGGTATTAGGGTAATGCTGGCATCATATAATGACTTTGGAAGTATTCCCGCCTCTATTTTTTGAAATAGTTTGAGTAGAATTGGTGTTAGTTCTTCTTTAATTGTTTGGTAGAATTCAGCGGTGAAGCCATTAGGTTCTAGGCTTTTCTTTTGTTCTTTGTTTTTTTTTTTTCTGGGAGACTTTTTGTTATGGCTTCTATCTTGTGAGTTGTTATTGGTATGCTCAAGTTTTTGATTTCTTCATAGCTGAAGAAATTCAACCATGGTATGTAGGTTGTGTAGGCTGTGTTTAGGAATTTGTCCATTTCTTCCAGATTTTCCATTTTATTTGGCATATAGTTGCTCACAGTAGATACTAGTGAGCCTCTAAATTTCTGTGAAATCAGTTGTAATATCACCTTTTTCTTTTCTGATTTTATTTATTTGGATGTTCTTTTTTTGCCTTTATCAGTCTGGCCAAATGCTTGCCAATTTTGTTTAAATTTTCAAAAAAGCCAACTTTTTTTCATCGATCCTCCGATTTGTTTTCTACATTTCTATTTCATTTATTCTCCTCCAGTCTTTATTATTAATATTTACTTTCTTCTAATTTTTGGTTTGGTTTGCTCTTGCTTTTCTAGCTCTTTAAGATGTATCATTCTACTGTTCATCTGAAGTTTTTCTCCTTTTTTGAAGTAGGCACTTATAGCTATAAACATCCCTCTTAGTATTTCACAGGCTTTGGTATGTTGTGTTTTCATTATCATTTGTTTCAAGAAATTTTTTATTTTCTTTTCAATTTCTTCATTGACCCCAGTGGTTATTCAGGAGCATGCTGTTTAATTTCCATATATTTGTATAGTTTCCAAATTCCTCTTGTTGATTTCTAGTTTTATTGCATTGTGGTCAGAGAAAATGCTTGAGACTTGTTTTGTGACACAACACTCAAGGATTTGTCTTTGAGGATGATCCATGTGTTGAGGAAAAGAATGTGTATTTTTGCAGCCATTGGATAAAATGTTACATAAATATCTGTTAGGCCCATTTGGTCTATAGTACAGATTAAGTCCAGTGTTTCTTTGTTGGTTTTATTTCTGGAAGGTCTTTCCAATACTAAAAGTGGAGTGTTGAAGTCTCCAGCTATTAGTGTATTGAGGTCTATCTTTCTCTCTAGCTCTAATACTGTTTGCTTTATGTATCTGGGTGATCCAGTGTTGGGTGTATATGTATTTAAAATTGTTATATCCTCTTGCTGAATTGATCCTTTTATTACTGATAATAACAGGAGGCAGTCAAATGCCTAGGCAGGTAAGAGAAATTCCCCAGTCAAACCCCACATCCATGCTGAAGACAGCTTAAAGCCCGAATGAAAGTCAAGCTACAAGTTAAATTCCTGGACTGATTGAGAACCCGTCTTCCCATTTGGCATGTTTTCCTCTGATCCCCCCCTTTACCTATTTTACATATACCTACCCTTTCCTAATTGGTTTTCTATACTGTTGTGCTCAACTTTGAGTGGTGTCTTTGCTTTAAACTTTTTTGCATGCTCACAAACCAATCAGCACACACTCCCATTCTGAGTCTATGAAAAGCCCCAGACCCAGTTACACTGAGAGGAAAAATCCCTACCTGATTGCAGGGGTGGGATACCACCCCCCACATCCCCTCTCCACTGTTCCATCACTGAATACAATTCTCTTCCACCCATCCTCACCTTTCAATCATCAGCATGATCTCATTCTTCTTGGATGCTGGGCAAGAGCTAAAGACCCACCGAGTGTGGGTACCCAGAAAGGCAGCAGCTTCCCCATGCAATGGATCCAGAGGGCAACTGAGCTGCTAACATATCATTGTTTATTGGGCTGGGAACAGCAGAACTAAAAGAGTTAATCAGCACACTAACACCCCCTATTGGGCTTCAAAATCATGAGTACCCTTGTCTGGATGCCACTGTATTCTCCTCAAGGTGACATGCCTAGTCTGACTATGGGACCCACATGGAGCTGGCCCCTGTGTCAGTGCTCAGAGAGGCCAGCTGGATCCTGCACTTGCTTGCTCATGTGCTCCCTTCTGCAAGAAGCTGAGCATGGTGGACCAAGTAGACAGGGTGCCTCTGCTGCGAGTCTGGCAAAGGGGCCAAGAGAAATTCTGTGTCATTTCTGGGGCTTGTCCAGGATCCCCAAAGGGTGAGTAAATGTGGACCTAGATGCTTCACTTTTTTTCTGAGGCTTCTTGTCCTCAGACTTTTTTTCTGAAGGCAGGTGAAGCATTGAACCTCTGAATAGCTAGTTAAGAGTGAATGGGACAACTACATGGGATAGGAAGCTGGCAAGAATGCTTTTGTTACTTTTGGGAGTTGGAAATGTCAGCCTCATTCCAATCCAGTCTTTTCTATGACATTTTCCTTCTTGTTTTGGGGCTGTCATGGCACCTATCTCATCTTTTACAATGTGAGTGTCACTGCAAACTAAAGAGATATTACTGAGTAGAATGGATGCTTGGCCCAGTCATCAAAAATGCGATTCAGAACAACATGGTTTCCATCTGGTCTTAGAGGCAAGAAGGGTACAGTGATTAAGAGTTTTTTTTCTACAGGAAAAAAAACTCATTTGCATAGAGCAAGAGGATTTTTACCCCAGGTACCTACCCCACCCCCCACACTTAAATTGTCTTTTTCTTTTTTCTACCATGTCAGAAGTTAACACAGCCCTGCAAATACAGGGAGCTTTTCTACGTGATAGTTTTTTTGTTTGTTTTTTGTTTTTTTTGTTTGTTCGTTTGTTTTTCTGTTCTAAGGGTCAGGTCTCCAAGTCTCCCTTTCTCTTCCTTGTTTGAGGAGGACCCAGTTCCATAGCTTTACCCTAGCATTCAGCTTATGATAAGGAGGCAGCAAAGGAGCAGCCCCACTGGCTGCTGGCTGAAGTCTGGCAAGGGTCACCTGGGACTTAATTTAATGAGTTCATGCACCCTCCTGAAGTAGTTCTTTGTCTCAAACTCAATTCCAAGCTTCAGGTTAAAGCTCTAGAAAGGAAAACTGGATCTGAGGGATCCACAGGCAGATGGCAATAGAATTCAAGGGACACAGCACAGATGAGCATGACTAATTCTTGCCAATGAGGCCCCACACCATTTCATGGGTGTAGATCATGCTAGCATCTACGTAGATGAGGAGAGCATAGATGAGGATACCGACAGTAGGGAGAATATGTATTTATAGACAATGTATAGGTGAGTGCAGGCAGATAATCTTTATTTACCAGGATGCCCTATTCCACATGGGTGGAAGTCACACTGGCACCCATGGGTAGTACCCTGCTGAGGTCACTGGGACTCAGGGATACAAAGATGGAAGAAAGGACACATCTCTTCTTTCTCTTACATGTCTTGGGCATTTTCTTGTAATGAAAAGGCACTAATGGACACCCTTTCCCCTCTTTGCAGATGGGTAACCAACCATCTTCAGCTACTCTTCATACCACAGGACACTTCCCTCAGATGCATCCCCCATACTGGGAAAAGTTAATTTTCCAAAACCTTAAACTTTTGGCTTAAAAATGAATCAGGAAAAAAAATATTTTTCTAACTGAGCAAATATATTGAGGATGGACAACTTTTATAGTATGCAAATAATCTTTTTGTCTGCTCTTCCTTTATAAGACTCCAGAGTCAAAAGCGCTCCATAGCTCAGGGGAAGGGAATCCGAGACATACTGGCAAAAAGGCAAAAGGTTTTTTTTTTGTTTCCTTGTTTTGTTTTGTTTTTTTTAACCAGTCAGACTTCTGGCTTCCTCTCCCTGTGCAAACTGGTAGGATGAATGATAAAAATCACTGATTGCATCCTCTGTAAAGTTTAGATTAATGGGAAAAAGGATTTGTGAGGCTAATCTTAAGCTGTAGCAAATCTGTTATACTTTGTGCTAAGAATTTACCCTTTTGTGTCTTTCTATCAGAAAGAGGGGTACCTTAGGAGAGAATGCAAGTTTAGGACCCCATAAGCCTACTTTTCAAACCATTCCAGCAAACTAGTCAGTAACAAGCCTTGCTACAGGTCTCTGAAGGGAAAGAATTGAATGAGGTCTCCATCTTGTTTTATGTCCTTGGGAGCTTGACCTTGTAACCATAGAGCAGTACTTTCCTCTTGTGTCTGTCATTTTACAATTGTGGCTCAGGTTCAATCCTGACTTAGAGAATGAGTACTTTCTGGCAAATATCTGTGTGACTTTTACAATTTGCTGATTCTTCTCCTCTCCCTTAGCTTCTAGTTTCCTTTCTTAAATCTTCCTTTCTCTGAGCTACCTTTAAAGATTCTAGATTTTGTAAAAAGTGCTTATCAGTTCTTAAACAATAGCTTGTACACTCACTGTTAAGTCATAACCTTAGTTAAGGTTTGTTGGCTTCACCTGACAGATTACTTTTGGTAATATTCAAAAGCCAGAAATATTGGTCACTTGGTGTGGCTAAAGTCAGGTAATAAGGTATTTAAAAGGATATTCTTTAAAAGTGGTATGGTTAAGAATCAGCTTAATTAAAAGTAGATATCAACGCTATAGGTATTTTTAAGAGGCTTTTATGTTTTTCTCTTCTTGGATCTTGTTTCACTACAAAAAGAGTTTTGTTCTTCTTAGCCAACTGAATTATTTTTCTCCATTTCGTCTTGCCACTCTTAAGGCACATATAAGAGGCCCTAAGATAGTATCTGATGATCTGAGATTCCCTGGGAAAAACAGAGGAGGCATCATTGACCCTGTTTTGGAAACAAACTTCTCTTTTTCTCATGGATCCCCAAGAATTAAAAGGGGCTAAATCCCTCTCAAAATCTGTTTTTGTCTGATATAACTGGTATATCTGCTTATTAGGCCCTAGAAACTGCATGCTTTCTTAACCCTGTTTGTTGAAGCATTCCACTCAGAGGCCAGTAATCTAATTAGGAGATTGGCAAATGAAAAATCTTACAACTACTGGATCTTCTGTCTGGCTGTGTAGTTACATATGTGTTATGTGTGTGATGTTTTGCCACTCTTAATGCACTCTAAACTGGCCTCATATCTTATCTACACAGTTCCTGTATAGGGTTTCTACTCTGTGGTGAATAAAGAAATACAAAAAGTATTACAAAGAGTCTAATTAATATTGGCTAAGAGAAAAAAGTGCTTAGATTCAATTTTTTTGCAGGAAAAAGAAAAGCTGTAATGCCTTTTAGTTCATGTGACTTTAATTTTTCAGAAATAAAAACAGTTTTAAAGATCATTAGTAAAACACAAATGTCTTCAAAACGTAAATATGTGTTCTAAATTATGTAGGTCAGATAATAGGTTTGTTAAATGCTTTAAGGTTATAAAACTGCTTCTTTGGATTTTGAAAATTATTTAACGTGTCTGCTTTATGGTTTGGAAAGGCCTGGGGACAAATGGAATTAAAAATGCCCCTAACTGTGCTGGAAAGAGTCAAACCCTATCTGTGCCTAATACATAATTGAAATAACTTACCATGTTTTACATTGAAATTAAAAATTGCTAAATGTTACCACTATAACATGTAATTGAGACTACTGGACATAGATTTACATGCAAGGTGTTTAAGGAAGGTAAAACGTATTTTTAGTACATTATAAGAAAGCATGGGAATGTAAATTTTTGCCAAGTTCAAAGGGTTAAATGATTATTTTAAACTGGATAAAGGTAAAGCTAAAGGTTGCTGTGAAAGGTTTGTAAAAATTAATTCTGAAAATAAAATTTTGTATGTGAAAATATTGACTAAATTCAAAAGAGTATTATATGGTTTTTCCATACATTAAGCATTAAAATAAAATAAAACAAGATTCTTAGGGCACTTATCTGCTCTTTAACAAAAATTTGTATAGGTTACAAGAGGTTTACAAGAATCTCATCTCATGATCAAACTGGTTAAGATTGGATAAAATTATCTATAAAGTTTCATTAGAAAATGGGGCTGACATAAATAGTAGACTAATGAAAGGGTGAAATTTGGCTTTCTCTCATGAAAGAGAAATCTTTGAAAAGATTTTCATGTAATAGTAAAGGATAATGAAAAATTTTTGTTTGCTTGTGAACCAACTACTGACAAAAAGGAAAAGACAGGAGACAGATTGGAAAGCTAAGTCTTTCCTCTTAATGAGTAAAAGTTTTTACCTTAAAATTTTTTTGAGTCATTATTTTTGCTAAATAAATGACTTACAGAAATCTGGAATTCTATTTCATAATATCAAGTGTTTTAAGCTTCTAACATATTTAATAGGCTTCCCAAAATCAAACTTCAGTTTCGATGTTGTCTTCTCCGACCCTTAACTTTGGGTTGCCACAGAGGGCCCCTGGATCATCCAGAAGAAAGGTAAACAGCATTATTTGACATATTTAATTATGTGGGATTACCAAAATTAAAATGTTTAATCATTTTTAGGTCATATTTTAGTGAAAAATATTAATATACGTTCCAAAATTGTATGGAATTTCTAAAACATTTTAATGTTTGAGTATATGCTATTAATAATAATGAAAATTATTATGTTAAGTTACATAAATCAGAAATAACCAACTTTCTGTATCAATCATGTTTTGACTGTGATACCTGAAGACATTTTATCATTCATGGACAATTGTCTTGTTTTGATCCTTTTCAAAAGATGGTTTGTATTCAGATATAAAACTTTGAGAGGTACTCTCAAATACAGGTTTCTAACAACTTTAGAGATTGTGATATTGAAATAGAGGAAAAACATACAGGATTCATCAAGAGCTGAAATGTTCATGAATATCAAGTGGAACAAGAGTTAATGGAATGGACAGAACTAATAGAAAACTGAAGTAATCATTTTTTTACTTTTTGCTTAAAACATTGCTGATCCTTGTTTTGTTTTTCATAGTCAAGGAAACTTTTCTTTTGAGCTATCTACAGCCTTTAACAATTAAGTAAAGTATACTCCTGTGAACAAAATTTGGAGCATATTTGTTTCACTCTATCTGGTTTCTCTAGAACCTGGAAACCATTTGTGAGTATCCTTAACTTATGGCAATATAGTTATTTGCAATAGTGCAATAAGAACCTATATTCCTTTGCAACAGGACATAACTGGAGAAACTGGTTTTTCTTTTCTTTTTTCTTTTTACCAAGGCTTTGACTGGAAGCATGTGCTTCCCTTTAACGAATAAAGCTTGACTTGCACAGCCAATAAAAGCCCTTTGGGAAAACTGGCCTCATATCTTGTCTACACAGTTCCTGTGCAGGGTTTCTAATCTATGGTGAGTAAAGAATACCACTTTCTAACAGGTCCAGGAGCCCGATGTGATCTTGGGACCTCAAGGAGAGAAGAATTTACCAAACTCATAAGTATTTGAGGATAAAAACCCATGGCTGGGTTTGGCTTTAAAAAGTCTTACCTGAGATTCCTTGTGGAACAGAGTCCATCAAAGCCAATTTTAAAAGTCTCTGTGAAAATAATAATTTCGCTGCACTTTATGCAAATAATCAGGCCAAAGGTAAAACTAACATTTACTTTGCAAACAATTCAGTTCTATCATGATTTATTTTTAACATAAATGACAACTGAAGCAAGAAAATTTATGTTTCAAAACTTATTATATACTTGTAATTAAATTCTAGTTTCATTGCTTGTTTTTAAGCTTTTGCCTGCATTTTAGACTAACTCTGCTTATTCCTATGAACCAACTAGTGATCTTTGGCTGCAGCTCAGAAGAAACAAAAAGGATAGGAAATGTAAACATCTGAATCAGTATTCTATTTTTGAGCAATTAACCTGCAAATCCTGCCAGGTAATAGTAGGAAATAAGGTACCTATACCTGGAAGTTTCCTTGTTTGAGAAACTAAGAAGAAAGAAGCTAACCAAGGCCAAGCCCCATGCAAACAAATCTTAGTAGGCATAACTGTAGCCACCAGTTATCTGGGCATGTGGGCAATCTCAGGATTTTTAAGCTGTCTCTACCCTCTCCTTTTGTTTCCATACATGTCTTTTAACAACCTGATTTGTCTCTTGCCTTAAGGCCATCGAACACCAAACAATCATGCAACTAGAGCCTTAGATGATTACTTCCCTTTACCAGAAACACTTAGATAGCCTCTGAGAGAGATCTAACTGCCATTTTCCCCAAACAGCACCCCTTGTCAGCAAGAAACAGTTAATAGTGATTTTTGCTTCTATTCCTTTTTTTTTTTTAATTTTACTTTAAGTTCTGGGATACATGTGCTGAATGTGCAGGTTTGTTACATAGGTAAACATGTGCCGTGGTGGTTTGCTGCACCAATCAAACCATCATCTAGGTTTTAAGCCATGAATGCATTAGGCATTTGTCCTAATGCTTTCCCTTCCCCTGTCCCCCAACCTGACACACCTGGTGTTTGATGTTCCCACAGGAGCCAATACAGCACTAGGTCTCACCCAAGGCCTATTATAATCATTACTTCATTACTGTCTATGCTTGCCCAAGGCCCTAGGGCTCTGTGATCAGTGGATGGCAAAGCCATCCAGGCCTATGTCCTTCCCTTCAGGATGGTGTGTTCCCTCAGGTCTCAGGTAGGTCCAGAGGTGCCATCTGGGACTAGAGCCAACAACTTTAGAAGTCTATTTAGTGCTCCACTGTACTGTGGCTGAGCTGGCACCCAAACTACAACATATAATTCTTCCCACTCTTCCCACCCCTTTCCAAAGGCAGAGGAGTCTCATCCCATGGCCACCACCACCACAGACACACTGGAAGTGCTGCCAGACTACCACCTATGTTCCTTTAAGTCCCTGTGGCTCTTTGGTCAGCTTGTGGTGAATGATACCTCATCTGGGACTCACCCTTCAGGGTAGTGGGCTCCCACAGTACATCCAGAAATGCCATCCAAGTCCCAGGTTCTAGAATTGGGGGCTCCAAGCGCTCACATGGTGCTCTACCCATTTATGACCTAGCTGGGACCTAAGCTGAAAGACAGAGTCCCCTTTGTTTTTCCCTTCACTTTTCTCAAGGAGGAGTCTTGCCCCATGGCCACTAAAGCTCAGAATGTGCTGAGTTTCATCTGAAGCCAGCTAGTCTCAGAGTCTCACCCAAGACCTATGATGTACTACCTGGGTATTGTTGTTGATTATTCCGGGCCCAAGGGCTCTTCAGTTAGCAAGTGATGAATCCTGCCAGAGGTAGGTCCTTCTGTTCAAGGCAGTAGGCCCCTTTCTGGTGCAGGGTATGTGTAGAAATGTCTGAGAACTAGGACCTGGAAAGGGTGTCTTACGACTCTGGCCAATCCTGTTGTGGCTGAGCTGGTATCCAACGTGCAAAGCAAAGTCCTCCCCACTTTTACCTCTCCTCTCTTCAAGCAGAAGGAAAGGATCTTTTTTGAGCCATAAGCTGTGCAGACTGAGGTTAGAAAAGGGGTGATGCCAGCACTCCCTTAGCCACTCTGGCTGGTGTCTCAGTAGGTCATATTCCTACCTCTCCTCTACCCAGTACATGGGCACTGGTCCTAGTTCAGCACCAGGACTTACCTAGCAGTTCCAGGCTTTGTGGCCCAGATTGCCATTCAAATTAATTTAGGGCCCCAGAGCACTTTAGTCCATAATGGAGAGGCTTGTGGGAACTCAAGTTCTGACCACTGGGATCAATGATTCCTCTCTGGCTAGGGCTTGTTTAAATGCTCACTCCACGGGTGGATGTCAGCTGAGTTTGAACCAATTTTGCTTTCTGCTATAACAGGGCAGAACTGAGTTCAATGTCTCACAAATGCTGTGCTCTCCTTCTCCCCAGTATAGAATCATCCTCTGCATTATGCCGTCACTGCTGGGTATGGGGAAGAGGTGGCTTTGGTGATTCAGTACTGCTTTTCCTACCTCTTTGGTGCCTCTTTCAGTGATACAAAGTTAAAACCAGGTACTGTGAGTGCTCACCTGCATTTTGCTTCTCATGAAGGTACTTTTTTTTGGCGTGTAGATAGTTGTGAAATTGGAGTCCTTCTTGTGGGCATGATTGATAGAGCATTCTATTTTGACATCACACCCCATACTACGTCCTCTTGATCTGACTTCTAATCCTAATTACAGCTTTGGGTGTCCACTGTTCAATTTCCTTGGCATGAGAGGCAGCAAGCAAGGCAGTGACTTTTTGTTTCCATAGCTACAGTTACAGTCTCAAAGGAGTAGTTTCCATGATGGTTCAGTTTTATATTCCTGGGGATTATTCCAGGAAGGCCAGTCTAGAACCTGATCCTTAAGCCCCTCCAATGATTTTGAAAATATCTAATTCTCTGAATTAAGTCCCTTCTTGCTTAAAATTCTCAAAATAGTTTTTACTTTCTGAACTAAAGAATGGAACCCATAGAAAGACATGAGAGG
Organism: Callithrix jacchus; assembly: GCF_049354715.1. Lineage (NCBI taxonomy): Eukaryota > Metazoa > Chordata > Mammalia > Primates > Cebidae > Callithrix > Callithrix jacchus. The sequence continues at coordinate 84,483,907 of NC_133515.1, read as the reverse complement.
TGTTGCCTGGGAAAGGCCAACTGACCCATTATGAAGAAGCCTCATGTTGCCAAGTGGCATTTACCTTGGTGAATACACTGAGGTCCAGGTAAGGCCCTTGGCTTGCCATCTTAAGACCCAGCATACTAGAATTGGTGGGGGTTAGCTGCTGAGTAATGCTAACAAAGCTATTGAAAAGAGAATTTATAAACCCAAATGATTTAGTTATTTATAATGAGGAATGCACTATGAGGAAGACTAGAAGCATACTGGCCTGACCAGCACTTTTGTTGATTGTGATCAAAACACAAGAACTCAAATTTTCAAAGGAGTCTCATTGAGTAGGTTATTAGTTTGTTTTCACAATGCTAATAAAGTCATACCTGAGACTATGAAGGAAAAAAGGTTTAATTGGACTTACACTTTCTCATGGCTGAGAAGACCTCAGAATCATGGCAGGAGGTAAAAAGCACTTCTTACATGGTGGTGGCAAGAGAAAATAAGGAGGAAGCAAAAGTGGAAACCCAACAGATCTCATGAGACTTATTCACTATCATGAAAATAGCATGGGAAAGACTGGCCCCCATTATTCAATTACCTCCCCGTGGGTCTCTCCCACAACATGTGGGAATTCTGAGAGATGCAATTAAAATTGAGATTTGGGTGGGGACACAGCTTAATCATATCAGTAGGCAATGGAAGCAAAAGAAGAGCCACCATAGGAAAGAACTTGTCCTCTAGACCAGACTTACCAAGGGTCCTGGGCACTCTCTCCCCTGGACAGTGCTTGAATGAATTTCCAAAATGGTGTATCTGGCTTCCTATTTTTCTGTGCTTTCAGGGCAGATCAATTTTCCTTCTGATCCTAAACATGGAGGTGCAGGCAGGCAAGGGGGTAAATTGTAATGTGAACACTGATTGTGCCTGCCTATGTAATCTGCCAACAAGAGACTCAATGTGAAGAGTTTACTCCTCAAACAGGACTTCATCCTAATTTTTGTTTAACCCTAATTATCTTCAGATAAGTGTGCAACACCTGAGATAAGGTCAGCTTTGGTCAGGAAGACTAGGCTTAATATTGATAAACAAGAAATAAACTCTATATCTTTAAGAAGAGGCTGTATTTAACAAAACATTGGGCTATGCTGTTTTTTTTTGACATGAAAGGGTAGCCCTCAGAGAATTTCCTAGATTGGTTGGCATTAGTCAAAGAAGACTAAATTATTCTTCTCAAATAATAAAAGCAAAATTTTGAGTGTCCAAGGGCAACTTTGGAGCACACCAGGTGAAGACAGTGCCCCGCCCCCACCCCCACCCTGCCTCATGATTCCTCCCATCTTCCTCCCCTCACCAAAAACACAAGGAATAACCTAAGGAAAAGAGAGAGGATGTGTTGGAAAGAGGGCCTAGCAAGATGCACAAAACAGAGAAGAGAAGACAGATGAGAACTTCTATATTCAATCTTGGGGAGTTTGTCAGGACTGTGACTTCTCTGCTAGCCAAGATCTTCAACTGTGTGAATGATGCTTGGGGAATTTTTTTTTTTTTAAAAAGGACTGAGCTCCAGGTTTGGGTTTATGCAAGGTAGAGAAGAAAAGAGCTGAAAGAGGGAAGATATAGCAGAGAACAAGAATTCTGTGAAAGGAGAAAGTTGGGCCAAATGATGATCAGGAGAAATGTTAATGTAAGTCTCCAAGAATCATAGTGGAGGAAGGGTGCAGAGAGTTTGTCTTATGCAGGGCAGAGTCATTTAATCCGCTTTTAATTAAATATTTTAAAGTTTAAATCTCAAAGGATAGGGTGATTGGGGTGGCCTGGAAAACTTGGGCCAGAATCAATGCAGTTAAGGGAGAAAAGGGGAGTTAAGTAGAAGGCAATGTAATGTAGAGCCTGTGTCTTGCATGTAGAATGGATATTTCAACTTCTCAACATTCCTCTTGTCCACTTGAAGATTGTCAATACTTGACTTTCCAGAAGCCATTTCTTAGACTCTTTTCATCCACCCCATGTTGTCTGACTGGCTAATGTGGTTGCCTTCTAATTTCTAAAAGTATCTCTGCACGTTCTTCTCACTGTACACAAGGTCACATCACTTCATGCTTCTCTGACTTAAAAGAAAGCACGGTACCTCCTCTTTGTTCTTTAATTCTTAAAAGTATTCTGATGGAGAGCAATAAAATTTCAGCCCAGAAAAGATGCTAATTGCAGGGTTTTAAATACTTGATGAAAGGCCCTTTCTTTTGAGAGGAGAATATCTTCTTCCAATTAAAAGAAAAAAAGGCAAACAAACAGATTCTTAAGTTTAAGTCATATAGCTTCCTGCCTGGTGCCCACATGAGAGCTTCTATGGACTCCTCATGTGAGTGGTATTAATGATTTCTTGTTACAGAAGAGGATAAAGCTGAGCAGGAGTAATGGGAATTGTCAAACAGCTATGCGTGCTTTGGACAGCTCTATGAGGCTGCCAAATGCTTCCCCTGAAAGAGTGAAACAGAGTGCCTATGAGAAATCATGACACCAGGCTGTCTAAAGCTTTTAAGTGCCTTAGTCAGAGCCAGAAATTCTTATTCATCAGAAAGGATTTTGTGGTGAAAGGAAAGTTTTGGACTAAGTCTTTTTAAACTTCTTGAATAGGGCCAGAGTGAAATTTACAGTAAATAAAGTTTAGTTCCACAACAGCCAAAAGTGGAAGCAACCAACGTGCCCATAACAGAAGCATGGCTAAACAGAATACGGCATATACAATGAGAGATTATTCAATCCTAAAAAGAAAGAAAGTTCTAACACATGCTACAATGTGGATGAACCTTGAGGACATTACACTAAGTGAAAGAAGTCAGTCACAAAAAAGGACAAATACTGCATGACTCCATAGAGTGGTCAAGTTCATACAGATAGAGAGTAGAATGATGGTTGCCGGCAGGTAGGGGGAGGAGGGAACAGAGAGTTTTTATACAATGGGTACAGAGTATAAATTTGGAAAGGTGAAAAAAGCTCTAGAGATAGATGATGGTGATGGTTGCACAATGAGAATGTACTTAATGCCACTGAACTGTCCCCTTAAAAATGGTTCAAATGGTAAATTTTATGTCATGTATATTTTCCCACAATGAAAAAAAGCTTAGTAAAAATAATAGTGTTATTTTGTAAAAGTTTGCATTTAAAAAAGTCACATTTTTGGGGGAAGCCCTCATGAGAAAAGGTTTCTGTTGTTTGAATCAACTAGGAAACCCTTCAGGCAAAGCACATTCATCACAGAAAAGTCTCCCAGAAGACCTGCACTGAAATTACCCAACATTGTTTAACCAGCATTTCATATGTATATTTGACTCTAGGACACTTCTTTCTAAAGATTTCTTTTTTTTTTCTGTTTTACATATACATATTTTATTTACAATACATCTATGCTTCTGGGAGTCTCTATGCTATTCTCATAAAATCTGAATCATACAAATAAAAAGTTTAATTCCTGGCTGTTTTGAATGACTTGGGCCTGTATTACAAAATTCATCAGATACAATTATACTATCTTCACAACTACAATCATCTGCACTGGATTTGACAATGCACAAAGTACTTCCATGTATATTATTTCATTTTATCTTTACCACAAACTTTAAAGTGTGAAGATATGATGATCCCCATTTTACTGCCTAGGACAGAGGGACATGAAGAGGTTAACTGACTTGTTCCCTGAGAAAGTGGAGGAGCACAGACTGTAACCCCAACAGTTTAACTCCATACTGCATATGCATCAGGGCGTTAATCATGAGACTGTATGACCCTGCTGAGCTTGGGATTTGCTTGCAACTGATAAGGTATTCCCTCTTCTACCTCAGGCCCCTTCCATCTTTTCAAAAAGTATCCTTCACTGTAAATAATCTTCCTGGAGGCCTTAAAGGATCTGACCACCTAGATTTATGTAAAAAAATTGTTTTCTGGCCGGGTGTGGTGTCTAATGCCTGTAATCCCAGAATTTAGGGAGGCTGAGGCGGGCGGATCACGAGGTCAAGAGATCAAGACCGTCCCGGTCAACATGGTGAAACCAGTCTCTACTAAAAATATAAAAATTAGCTGGGCATGGTGGCACACACCTGTAGTCCCAGCTACCCAGGAGGCTGATGCAGGAGAATCGCTTGAACCAGAGAGGAAGAAGTTGCAGTGAGCCGAGATTGTACCACTGCACTCCAGCCTGGTGACAGAGCAGTGCTCCATCTCAAAAAAAAAAAGTTGTTTTCTTCATTTTCTTTTTATTATGTGTGTGTGTGCATATATATGTATATATAATTGCACTTTAGGTTCTGGGGTACATGTGCAGAACATGCGGGATAGTTGCATAGGTACATACATGGCAATGTGGTTTGCTGCCTCCATCCCTGCCCCGTCACTTATATCTGGCATTTCTCCTCATGTTATCCCTCCACAACCTTCCTACCCCCCACTGTCCCTACCCTAGACCTGAGTGCATGATGCTGCTCTCCCTGTGTCCATGTGTTCTCATTGTTCAACACCCGTCTATGAGTGAGAACATGTGGTGTTTGATTTTCTGTTATTGTGTCAGTTTGCTGAGAATGAGGGTTTCCGGATTCATCTATGTCCCTACAGAGGACACAAACTCATCATTTTTTAAGGCTGCATAATATTCCATGGTGTATAAGTGCCACATTTTCCTTGTCCAGTCTATCATCAATGGGCATTTGGGTTGGTTCCAGGTCTTTGCTATTGTAAAAAGTGCCACAATGAACATACATGTGCATGTGTCTTTATAATAGAACTATTTATAAAAAAAACCATGGGGCTGGGCACCGTGGCTCACATGTATAATCCCAGCACTTTGGGAGGCTGAGGCGAGTGGATCACGAGGTCAAGAGATAGAGACCATCCTGGTCAACATGGTGAAACCCCGTCTCTACTAAAAATACAAAAATTAGCTGGACATGGTGGTGCGTGCCTGTAGTCTCAGCTACTCAGGAGGCTGAGGCAGAATTGCTTGAACCCAGAAGGCGGAGGTTGTGGTGAGCTGAGATTGTGCCATTGCACTCCAGCCTGGGTAGCAAGAACGAAACTTCATCTCAAAAAAAAAAACATGGAGTGGTTAGCGAATTTGAGTGTCATCCTTGCACAGGGGCCATGTGAATCTTCTCTGTATCTTTCCAATTTTAGTATATGTTCTGCTGAAGCGAGCACCCAAAGCTTTCTTAAACACCCATCGGAACTGGTATTCTGCAAAATATCAGTTTGGAAAGCATCATTTTAAACCATCCTCCTATCTGTATAGTTAACTATGGCTAGAAAGTAATAGGAGGTTTTCTTCATGAACTTTGGAAGTGCAATTCTTTATTGAAAAACCTCATAAACTTTGTGATGGCAATTACAGATTATTTTGTTGTGTTTTATTGTTTCAATAAAGAGACCACAAGTCAAAACTCTCCATGGTGAAAGGTTCTCTGACTACCTCCTTGAAAATGTTTAGTTGTTACTTCAAACAGCTATTCAAAATTCAATCATTAATTAATAGTTGTTTGAATTTTGCTGATAATGGAGGCACCGCTGTCACCCTAGTGGCAACTACATGGATTTTAGCCATGTGACTTGCAAATAAAAACCAGTCCATTGATAGTAACCATCACACAACTGGATTTCCTTATCTTACATGCCAGGGCTTCCCTTCAAGTTGCCTGTTTTGAGGTGTCTATAGGTCTCAATTGGATGGAGAGGGTTATGGATGGAGAGGGTTATGTAAGAAACAGCTTCATTCTCATAGTTATTATTTTATGCTTAGATTTTTCCCTATATCTCCAATCATGAATAGTTGCAGAAAAGAAATTCTCCCACAGTGTATCTCATATTCGCTAATCAACAGCTTTAACAAGTCACTTTTACTTGGAAATAAGGTACTTGGACTAGATTACAGAAGTCACTATTACCTTTTAAAAAATCATTTTTTTTCAGATAATAATGTAATTTTTCTTCTTCTTGGCAAATCAGTATTTATTTAATTTGTTAAATTTCAAGGTCTAGATATTTCTTGTTGTGTAAGAATTTGTATTTTGAATACAGTGTCTTTTTTTTCAAGTTTCAAAAACCACTATCATTTAATGTCTACAACAATACTGTGTTATATTTATTTATTGAATTTTTTAAAAAATTAATTTTTTTGTAGATACATAGTAGGATTATGGGGTAAATGACATGTTTTGATACAGGCATGTGGTATGAAATCAGCACATTGTGGGGAATATAATATCCATTGCCTCAAACATTATCCTTTGAGTTACAAACAATCTAATTATACTGTTTAAGTTATTTTAAAATAAATACGATTTATAACTGCAACTAGTATTTACAATGAGGTTATTACTGACTATAGCCGCGTCATTGTGCTGTCAAATAGTAGAACTTATTTATTCTTTCTATTTTTTTGTACCAATTAACCATCTCTACTAACCACCACACCACCACCCTTCCTAGCCTCTGGTAACCATTCTTCTACTCTATATGTTCATGAATTCAATTGTTTTAATTTTTAGATCCCACAAATAAGTAAGAACATGTGATGTTTGTCTTTCTATGTCTGGCTTATTTCGCTTAATATGATGATCTCCAGTTCCATCCATGTTGTTGCAAATGACAGGTTCGCATTCTTTTTTATGGCTGAATACTACTCCATTGTATATGCGTATCACATTTTCTTTATCCATTCATCTGTTGATGGACACTTAGGTTGCTTCCAAATCTTAACCATTGTAAACAGTGCTGCAATAAGCATAGATCAGTATATCTCTTCAGTACACCGATTTCCTTTCTTTTGGGTTTATGCCCTGCATGGGATGCTGGATCATATGGTAGCACAATTTTTAGTTTAGAAACCTCCAAACTGCTCTCCATAACAGTGTACAAGGAGTCCCTTTTCTTCACATCCTCGCCAGCATTTGTTATTGCCTGTCTTTTGAATATCAGGAGACTGGTCTCTGTCTACCCAGATTCAAAAAGTTGTGGATGTTTCCTTTTCTCTGCAACCTTGCCAATATCTGTTTTATTTTACCTTTTAGAAATAGCCATTCTGACTGGTGTGATACTGTTGGTGAGAGTTTAGTTCAATCACGTGGAAAGCAGTATGGCGATTCCTCAAAGAGCTAAAAGCAGAACTACCATTTGATACAGCAATCCCATTACTAGGAATGTAAATCATTCTACCATAAAGACACTTGAAAGGGAATGCCAATTGCAGCACTATTCACAATAACAAAGACATGGAATCAACCTAAATGTTCATTAATGACCAGTTGGATAATGTACATATACACCAGGGAAAACTATGCAGGCATAAAAAAGAATGAGATCTTGTCTTTTGCAGGAACATGGATGGAGCTGGAGGCTATTATCCTTAACAAACTAATGCAAGAACAGAAAACCAAATACCACATGTTCTCACTTATAAATGAGAGTTAAATTATGAGAACTCATGACTGTAAAGAAGGGAACAATAGGCATTGGGGTCTACTTGAGAGTGGAGGGTGGGAGGAGGAGGGAAACAAGCAGAAAAGAAAACTATTGGGTTCTGAGCTTGATACATGGGTGATGAAACAATGTGTACAACAGATCCCAGTGACATGAGTTTGCCTACATAACAAACCTTCATGTGTACCTCCAAATCTAAAATAGAAGTTTAAAAAATAAAAATAAAATAAACAGATGATTAAGATTTAGTTCATCCAAGAGCTTACATACTATCTTATTGAGGAATGTAGATTGTACAAAACACACTCAAATTCATTAACTCTTTTGTTGTATCCTCAAGGATACTATAAAGTTGATAAAGCAGATTTTAAAGATAGACATCTCAGATAAGAAAGACAAAGATTGAATATTTATTGATTAATTCTCTCATTGAATCATATTCCAGGCACCATGAGATATAGTTTGGATATTTGTCCCTGTCCAAATCTCACAGGGAATTGTAATCCCCAAGGCAAGAGGTGGGGTTGATTGAGGTATTTTAGTCAGAGGGGTGGCTCCCTCATGACTTGGTGCTGTCTTCACAATAGTGAGTGACTTCTCACAAGATCTGGTCATTTAAAAGTATATGGCACCCACCCCCATACATTCTTCTCTTGCTTTTGCTTTCACCATGTGCTATACCTACTTCCTGTTTGCCTTCCACCATGACTGTCAGCTTCCTGAGGACCCCCAAGAAGCGGAGCAGATATTGGCACCATGCTTCCTATAAAGCCTGCAGAACCATGCGCCAGTTAAACCTCTTGTCTTCATTAAAAAAAAAAAAAGAAACACAATTTTTTTGTTTTGTTGATCTTTTGTATTGTTTTTTCATTTTAATAACATTTATTTTTGCTCCAATCTTTATGATTATTTTTCTTTTTCTAGTTTTCAATTTGGTTCGCTTTTGCTGTTCTAGTTCTTTAAGATGCATGATTAGATCATTCATTTGAAGTTTGGTACTGCTTTTGTTATATCTGATAGGCTTTTGTATGATGTATTTCCATTATCATTTGTTTTAAGAAAATTTTCAATTTCATTCTTAATTTCTCCGTTGAACCACTGGTCATTCAGGAACATATTATTTAATTTCCATGTGCTAGTATAGTTTCCAAAATTCCTCCTGTTACTAATTTCTAGTTTTAGTCCATTGTGGTCAGAGACTGGGCTTGATATTATTTCAATTTTGTTGAATATTTTAAGATTTGTTTTGTGACATAGCATGTGGTCTATCCATCTCTTGAGGAAAAAAAATGTGTATTCTGCAGTTCTTAGATGAAATATTCTGCAAATATCTACTAGGTCTATTTTATCTGTGGTGCAGATTAAGTCTGATATTTCTTTGTTGATTTTCTGCTTGGAAGATTTTTCCAAGTGGGATGTTGTTTCCAGCCATTATGGTGTTAAAAAGGCCTATCTCTCTCTTTAGCTGCTTACTCCAGTGTTGACTGCATATACACTTAAAGTTGTTAGATCCCCTTGCTGAATTGACCCTTTTCTCATTATATAGTTGCATACAGTATTTATATCTCTTGTATTCACAGAATACTTTTCTTAACATAAAGTTATGTTGTTCTTTAGCCACACTTTTGTTGCTGGGTTTTTGATAGATTGTTCTTGGAAAAGGTGAAAGTTTTAAAAGCTCAGCTATTTCAGAAATGAACAGAACATTTAAATAAAACAAAGTAAAATTTCAAAAACATTTTAAGTGGTAACATTAAAGGACAATCAATAAAAAAATTGAAGTAGAGTGTAAAACTTCCAGATCAAACATTCCACAAATGGAATATTTTTAAAAATAAGAAAAGAAAAGGCCGGGCATGGTGGCTCACGCCTGTAATCCCAGCACTTTGGGAGGCCGAGGCAGGTGGATCACGAGGTCAACAGATCGAGACCATCCTGGTCAACATGGTGAAACCCCGTCTCTACTAAAAATACAAAAAATTAGCTGGGCATGGTGGTGCGTGCCTGTAATCCCAGCTACTCAGGAGGCTGAGGCAGGAGAATTGCCTGAACCCAGGAGGCGGAGGTTGCGGTGAGCGGAGATCGTGCCATTGAACTCCAGCCTGAGTAACGAGTAAAACTCTGTCTCAAAAAAAAAAAAAAAAAAGAAAGAAAAGAAAAATTACAGAAAAAAAAGTACGATGGTAGAAACAAGCCCATATATTTTGGTAATCAGTAAAATGAAAATCAGTTAAACAGGCCAGTTAAAATAAACTTAGATTGGATTTGAAAACAGTAATACAAAATTCTGCCCTGTACTTTTATCAAAACATACCTGAAAAGGTTAAGAGTAAAAAGGACAGAAAAAGGTAAAATACCTAAATTCTAATCAAAAGAAAGCTGACAGCAAATATTAATCTCAGATAAAATAGTCTTTAAGACATAAAGCATCTTTAGGAGTAAATAGGTCTGTATATAATGTTTAAAGAACTTCAATACCTAAAAGATACCTTAACATATTCAAAAATATAAAGCAAAAATTGATAAGGTATCTAGAATTACCATGAGAAATGAGAAAATTCTGCATCAGAATGGAGGATTTCAATTTTATTTTGTATTTTTATTTTTTATTTTATTTTATTATTTTTTTTGAGACAGAGTCTCACTCTGTTGCCAGGCGCCAGGCGGGAGTGCAGTGGCACAATCTGGGCTTGCTGCAACCTCCACCTCCCAGGTTCAGGCCTCAGCCTCCCTAGTAGCTGGGACTACAGGCACCACCTGCACCACCACACCCAGCTAATTTTTGTATTTTTAGTAGAGATGGGGTTTCACCATGTTGGTCAGGTTGGTCTCGATCTCTTTACCTCGTGATCCACCCACCTCGGCCGGATTTCAATTCTAAAAAGTTCAATTTTTGAGAGGTGAAACAGACAAATATTAGGGTGTGGTTAGGATTAACTGATAATGTGTGTCAGTTAGTTTTTTAATTTGATCGAATGCCTATTTAGTGCTAGGCACTATTCCAGACTTTGGGTCAGAGTGGTGACATACAGATTTGGTCCTAGATCTCATGGGACTGACAGTCCAGGTCTTAGGGCTGACGGAGAAAGATGTTCATGACACCCCCTCACCATGACATTGAATTTGGAGGTATAGATTAGTGGTTAAGTTTGCATACTTTGGATGGAATTCTTGTTGGGCCTTGTTTCTAGCACATAGAAATTGCATGGTTTGGACAGTCTCTGTCTACTCATCTATAAAGCAGATGTAATGTCTATATCCAAGTATTGGTGAATAATATGATATAGGGTATTTAAAGCTCTAAGCACAAGGCTTGGCATAATCTCTCAATAATTTACCACACTTATCATTACCTGTCATTTTGCTAAAAGCTTTGAATCAGTAGTTGCTGCTGAACCAGATGGTCAGGCTTCGATAACACTCTGATTGATAAGTAATGGTACTTTGTGGATGAGTATTGAATGACTCAATCTATTTTCCAACAAATCCTAGTTTTCCAGTTTTTTATTCTTTTTAGCCAACTTCATAGTTTTGCATATTTGGGACTTGTGGTTGGTGAATCTAAATGCTATGATTACTTTTTTTTTTAAGATGGAGTCTCACTCTGTCACCCAGATTGGAGTGCAGTGGCATGATCTCAGCTCACTGCAACCTCTCCCTCCCGGATTCAAGTGATACTCCTGCCTCAGCCTCCTGAGTAGCTGGGATTACAGGCACCTGCCACCATGCCTGGCTAAATTTCTTGTATTTTTTGTAGAGATGGGGTTTCAACATGTTGGCCAGGCTGGTTTCAAAATCCTGACCTCAGGTGATCTGCTGCCTTGGCCTCCCGAAGTGCTAAGAATTCAGACGGGAGCCACCGCACCCAGCCTATGGTTGCTTTTAACAGTTTTTTGTATGCTCAGAACCTAAGAATCAGATTATGCATGTGGCTTACTTAGCATCCTGGTCAAAATGTCCACTTCCCACCCCCTTCCACATCTTTAGACATTCTAACATTATGTTTGCCTAAAACTCATAATTTGAAACTACTAACTTAAAAAAAATTCTTTTGTCATTGGCTACCTGGTTATGAGCTCCTACTTCATTTTAAGGGATCAGCACTGAATGTGGCCAGGAATCAAAACTTAAGCCATGTGTAATTCCTTTAATATATCAATAAATATTTACTAACTACTTCTGAAATGTCACACTCTTTTCTATTTCAGAAATGGTGAAGAATACAACTATGAATAAGTTGTGATTTTTACTCTGGAGAATCTTACTGTTTAGGGGGAGAAATCAGACGGGTTTAAAAAAAAACTCTGCCCCCACTAAGAGCAAGAACAAGGCAAGGATGTCTACTCTCACCACTTCTTCTCAGCATTGTTTCAGAGATTCTAACCAGTGTAATATGGTGGACATCACAAAGAAATAGAAGGCATAAATATTGGAGATAGTTAAATTTCTTTATTCTCAAACAAATAAAAACTACTGGGACAAATGAATTTGCCAGTGTTATAGGGTATGAGGGTATGCAAAAAATCAATTGTATTTCTATATATTAGCAATGAAGCATTGAGAAATAAAATTTTCAAAGCAATGCCACTTATAATAACACTAAAACATAAAGTACTTAGGAAAAATTTAACTGAAGATGTTTAAGTTCTTTACATGAAGGTTACATAGCATTGTGGAGATATTAAAGACCTAAGTAAATGAGAAGATATACCATGTCCATGGATTAGAAGGCTCAATATTGTTAAGATGTTAGTTCTCCCCAAATTGGTCTATAGAAATATAATCTCAAACAAAATCCCAGCTGAAATTTATAAGCTGATTTTAACACTGACATAAAAATTCAAAAGACCTAGAATATCCAAAACAATCTTGAAAAAAAAACAGCGTTGAAGAACCTTTACATTCTAACTTCAAGACTTATAAAACTACAGTAATTAAAATAATGTAGCCTGGGCATAAAAATGACAAATAGACAAATGGAGTAGAATAGAGAGTCCATAAATAGATCCACATGTTTAGACTCAATTGATTTTTAACTAGTTGTCAAAGGTATTCAAAGGAATAGGAAAGTTATGAAAATTATTTTTAAAAATGGTGCTGAAACAACTAGATTACTATATGGGAAAAATGAACCTCAGCTTTTCCTCATACTATACACAAAAATTAATTTGTTATAGATTATATATATATCTCAAAACATAAAAGCTAAGACTATAAGACTTCTATAAGAAAACAATATTTTGACTGCAAAGTTTGCCGTCCGGCTGCCTGGGGCCTGGGAAACTCGGGCACCCTCCTGCGCCAGCACTGCCGCTCCCACCCCTCTGACCCCCACTGTCGTGCTCCTCCAGGCTGGGCCTATGGCCGCGAAGCTTTTGAATCTTCCCCCATGGCAGAAACTAGCTGCTCGGCCCCCAGGAGGGCAACTCATCAGGAACGATGTGGAAGGTGTCAGCTCTACTCTTCATTTTGGGGAGCCGATGCTCTGGGTCCCGGCAGAGAGGAGCCAGCATGGGCCAGCCAGAAGATGACATTGAGACTCCAGGTACAGAAGGCAGCATTGTGATGCCAGGTGCCGAAGATGATGTGGTGACCCCAGGAGCTGGTGAAGACCTCTCTACGGCTGGCTTGACAACTCTGGTGGCAATGAGTGTCAAGAGTGTGACCGACACTGGCCCCGAGGATCTGCCAACTCCAGAAAGCACAGCACACACCAAAGAAGGAAGTCCGAGCACCACAACCTCAAACGTGGCAACCAGTCCCTCCAGGGAGAAAGTGGATGGAGAGACACAGATAACAGTTGACAAGGATGGTTTGGCAACAGTGACCCTGGTCGGAATTATAGTTGGGGTCTTACTAGCCATTGGCTTCATTGGCGGAATCACCGTGGTGGTTATGCGAAAAATGTCTGGAAGGTATTCGCCCTAAAGAGCTGAAGGGTTACGCCCTACTGCCAACACACTGAAAAAAAGACCTTTCTGTTCCTCTGCGCCCTGTCCCTGAGCTTGTGGGAGATGATCCGTGGAACACTTGCCCACCCCATTCAGAATCCATGGTGATCTCTCTGCTTGCCAAAGTAACTGAAGGAAAGGCGGTTCACCAGGCCTGGCTCCTCTAAATATTTGCCTTTCAAACATGTTTTCGAATCTACATTCTATAAAAGATGATTCGAAAGACAAGATTCATAGAAAATGGGGCAAAACTGTATAAACTGCATTCTAAAAAGACTGGACCATTGGATCGATGTTAGATGCTGTAATCATGTGTCTCTGTCTGACCATTCTCTGTTACTGTTCAAGTGCAAAGGAATCTGGAAATATTTATAACCATGGAGTCCTTGGATCCAGTGCCATGTCAGTAAATAGCACCAGCCTTTTGCAATTGCTGATCTGTTGAAATGTACACATTTCAGTCTAGTTTGGTCTGTCTTTAAAGCCTGATATGTATACCACATAATCAAGTAGAAAATCTTAACTTGGATAATGTGCGATAAGCGACTGCCTTTAGCTGGTCCAGATTAATCATTTCAAAGACATCCGTCTTAGAACGCAAGTAGGAAGTCTGTAGTCTCGAAGGCACTTGTTTCTCCCAAGTAGGCCACGGGCAGCCTCTAGACTTAGCTTTACCCAAATCCTTCTCCAGCCATGACTTGGTGACTCCCAGACTTGCCCCCTCCACTTCCCTCGGATGATGGGGAGCTGGGGTGAAGGGGGCAGCCTTCCCTCTTCCCAGTAATTCATATCCTTTGGATTGGCTGCTTTGTTCCAGGATAAGGATATCTCAGCCTGGACACTGAGGAAGCTGCTGGATGTTTAATGGTGCTAGAGGCTCAAGCGTTTTCGAAACCAAGAGCTCCCATGCAGAACGAAATCCTATGTGAGCCTTTGGTATGAGAAATAAAACCTGCCACTTACATTCGCTTTCTGCCTTAAAGGAAAGATACGGGGAACAAAATTCATTTTCTACAGTCTTAATTTTAAAAGCAGCTGGACGTAAATATCTGATTTTAAAAATAGAAGGTATCTCTAGTCTTCATGACATACCACAAATACCTGTGGGTCCTATTGAAAAGAACAAAATAAAGGATCTCAAGGGATCATTCTGTCTCCACACCATCCAACCTGGCACTTCTCTTCCCATATAGCCATTGAATTTTTTTTTTTTCTAAACAAAGTTTTTATACTGAGCAGATGCTCTGTCATGATTTCGATTGTGCAATTCTGATATCCTGTAAACTTGTAAGCATTCATAAAACAGGAAAAAGTAAAAAAAAAGAAAAGAAAACAATATTTTTATCTTAGTGTAGAAAAAAAATTCTTCAATAGAATAACCATTAACCACAAAATAATTGATAAGTTGTGCTAAAAAAATTGAAAATATCTCATCAAGAAATGTCTTTCAGCAAGCGACAGACTAAGAAAAGCTGCTTAAGAGGTATGCATACTTCAAGCAGCTACTTGAATTCAGAACACAGGTAGAATTTTTACAGCTCAATAATGCAGACAAAAATCTCAGTTTAAAACAGTGCACAAAAGTAGACACAGAAAAGGTTAATAAGCACATGAAAACATGTTCAAAATCAGGGAAGTGATATAAACCACAAGACACTACTTGACACCTACTCAAATAGTTAAAAGGAGAGATTGATGACAATAAATATTAGACAGAATGTGGGGTACTAAAATTCTTATGACAGCGAGCATATAAAATGTTATGCCCACTTTGAAAGACTACCTAGAAATTTCTTATGAAGTTAAACACATGCCTATTCTGTTACCCAGCATTACAGAAGAATGGATAAATAAATTGTGGTGTACTTTTACAATGCAATACCATTCAGCAATAAAAAAGAATGAATTACTAAATGAATGAACCTCAAGAACATGCTGAGTAAAAGAAGCCAAATACAAAAGAATAAATACTGTATGATTTCATTTATATGAAATTCTAAAACAGAAAAAAGTAATTTATAGTGATAGAAATAAGAATGGCAGCTGCTACTGTTGGGGACAGGGAAAGGATATGAAAGAATTCCCTAGAATGACACAAATGGTAGAGGTAAAATGAGTGTACATATTTGTCAAAAATCAGTGAACTGTATGCTTAAAATTTGTGCATTTAATGGTATATAAATTTAAAAAGAAAGAACTCTATTACAAGGTAGCCATTTATAATTGCACCAATGCTTAAATCACAAACTCAAATACCCTATTCTCCGATTACATTCTCCTTGGCCTCAATTCTCCGATTACATTCTCCTTGGCCTCAATTCTCCAATTACATTCTCCTTGGCCTCAATTCTCCAATTACATTCTCCTTGGCCTCAATTCTCCAATTACATTCTCCTTGGCCTCATGAAGCGCTCCACTTTGATGACCCACCACTTTTTCTGTATCTACCACCTCATTTTGCCTTCGCTTCCCTCTTATTCAGGTACAGGTCCACTATGGGCCCTCCCTTGAAGATACCCTCAACTCTCTCACCTCTTTCCTTCGATTACATGTACCTGTTGCAACTCAATTCTGCGTAAACCTATTTGCTGCCTTTTCCATACCTGCCTGCATGCAGTTAAAACTGGGTGAAAATCCCACAACTGGGTAGACTGATGTGACTTTTCCCTTCCATGATTACAAATCTTACTCTAGGCTTATGATTTCCAGCCTCGAATGGGAAATTGGCACTGCCAGTCACCACACAGCTGAGATAAGCCCATTCTTTGACTCTCCTCAAGGAATATTTGTACATTCTCCAGTTTTCCAGCTGCATTCATCTTACCATATATTGCTCTCAGCTAACAACCTTGTCTCATATTAATTAAAAACAAAACACACAAACACCACCTCACCCTCACCTCAAATCCCACAATGTACGAGTAGAAGCTCTACCTGTTTCTCCCCACTACCAAATTTAAACACCTGGTGGCATCACCACCCAATTGTTCTCCTTCTCTACTGTTTCTGGGAAGAGGTTTCATTTCCTCTGCAAAGCCAGGCTCCCCATTTGTGCTCTGATCCCACCCCCTTTTTGTCATTGTTAGCATTTCCATCTTTACTCTCTATTGGATTTATCCAATAAATAATCAAACATTTGTACACCAGCCTCATTATACTAATCATCCCCAGCTATTGCCCCAATGTTTTGCCTCCCTTAACTGTGCTCCTTGCAAGAGTTGTCTGCAATCTCATCCTCACCTCTCATTTATTCTTCACTGTATTAAATTTTAGTTTTTGCCCCTTCCATTTCATAGAAATGGATTTTGCAAAGAGCACTGTGTGCTGCCAAAGCCAGTGGTAGTTTCTCTGCCTTCATTTTACTGGACCTTTCTGTGGTAGTCTAGGCTTTTAACCACTTCTCTCCTGAAACATGCTCATCTCTTGGCTTCTATGACATCAGACCCCCAAGTTTTCTCCCAGCTTTCTGGCATTCTCAGACTCTTTTGCCAGCAGCCCTCTCCCCCCATATCGCATATGAACTCTAATATTTGAGTTATTTATGGAACAAGCAGTCCATCATGCTCTTCTCTTCTCACTTTAAATTCTCATTCCACCCATTCCCATGACTTTGGATTTTACTATATACTCTGGCCCTTAAACAAATATTTGTAGCCCAGATCTTTATTCCAGGCCCCAGACTCTCAGTTTCAATTACTTATTCCACATTTCTAACTTGGAGGGCACACAGAAATCTCAAAGCAAACATATCCCAAGAACACTTCTGATTCCTTTATTCCCACCCCTTCATCATTCTTTCTTTTCTGAGTGAATTGAACTTAGGAAGAACCAACCCCATCTTTCTTGCTACCTTCTTCTGACTCATTGCTCCTCCTGAAATATTCTAATTCATTACAAATTGCTATCAATTCTGCCCCTACAACATGTTTAAAAATTATTATGCACATGTCCATGTCCATCTCCACAGATCTAACCCAAGCCATATCATCTTTTGCCTGACTGATGCCTGAACAACTCCTGCCTCTCTTCAATCCACTCTCCATGTGGTAGCCAGAGTGATTTAACAAATGGATGTAGGATAATGTCTCATGCTCACACACAAACTCCTCCAGCCACTGAACACTATCGATGTCTTATTTCATGTAGAACATAACCTAAAACTCTTAACAGGATCTCAGGTGTGCTTTGGCTTTCGTCACCAACCTCCCCTTGAATTGCTTTTCTACTCACCAGCTTCAGTAATGTCCCTCTTCTCACTGATCCCTCAGGCACACCAAACTATTTTCATCTCAGGGAGTTTGTACAACCTGTTCACTCTGCCCTGGGACATTCTTTCCACCACCCTTTGCCTGGCTAACTCTGAGTCAGCACTCAGTTCCAACAGTACTTCCTCAAAGTGGCCTCCTCTCTGTTATTCTGTCTCTGAAAGAGTTCTGAGAGCCCAGTCTTTCCAACTGTAACCTGTAGACCAGTTTGCATTAATAAATATACATTTATTTGTGTGTTGATTACAAATAAATATGTATTTTTTGACAATAAATATATATTTATTTAATGTTAGCTTTCTCTAGAGATATTTAATCACAAGACCTGTTTTGTTTACCATTGTATATCAGTGGGTATACTTCCTGGACCTTAGTAAATGCTTAATAATTATTTGTAGAATGAATTTATTGTTGAGTATGAGGTAGATGAGGATAAATTCTCCAACCTCAGGCCTGAATCAGTTGTCTACTTTTCTGAGTAACTGTTCCAAATCCCCTTCAGGCAGGGTATATGGTTTACCCCACAAAGTTCTTTCTGTTCAATAGCCCTCTGTGTTTACATTTACAGCACTACTAATGATAGTGTCCCTAATACCCTATGCCCCTCTACTTTGAGTTACAGATAGGATTATACTTTCTCGCTGAGTTAGATTAAGTTTTGCCCCTGTAACTGCTGCCCCTCTGTGTAATATTATTCTACTTCCCTATCTTTGCCATTAATCTTGGCCACTTGGGAGGTGGTGCCTCTCTACATAGGAGGATTATGCGTCTCTGAATCAGATATTGGCCATGAGACTCATTTTGGCCTATAAATAGAAGTGAAGTATGCCACTTCTGAGCAGAAGCATCAGAGCCATTGCATTAGTCTACAGACTTTCTTTTCTATCTGTAAGGAGAATGACATTTTCCCATATAGAGGCTGCTCCATCAGCATGGATCCCAGGGCTTTAGGTGACTACAGGATGTATGAGAGAGGAAAAAAAATAAATCACTGTTTCTGTAAACCCTTGAGACTGGGGGGTTGATGATTCCCACAGTTTAACACAGTCTAAGCTGACTGATTGACTTGCCTCCTTAAGGTTATCTGAGACTGGTTTTGCCAACAAAGTGTGAGATCACTTGCAGGCAGGTTTCGCTTGACTGAGTCTCTCCAGGCTTGAGAAGTCAGGGCCTCTGGGCCCAAATGCAGTGAGATGGTGAAGAATCTAAAACAAAACATTAAGCATATCAGATATGTATGTCTTAGGAAAGAGAGAGAAATGAGAATACAGCTGTGCTTTGATGCTCTAACCCAAATCCTTACTGCTGGCCTTTGGGCCAGCATTTTTTTAGATAGGACCTGATCTGTAAGGGTCCTGAACCCCTGGATATCTGAGACCACTAAGTTCACAAGTGATATGAAGGAGTACTTACTTCTACAGTTTGGTCCAAGACAGGCCTCACAGGAGGAGTTCATAGTCTCTCTCTCTCTCTCTCTCTCTCTCTCCCTCCTTGCTGGTGGCCATTGGTATGTCTCAATGTGGGATTCAGAACCTTTTCTTTAGAAAGTTCTGAGAGACCATCATTACTTTATTGGTACATGCACATGGCCAAGAAGTTTTTGGGAGAGTGGCATAAAACATGGTGTAAAATACCGTCAAGCTCCAACTTCCACTTTCAGAAACACTTCTTGATACCTGCTCTAATCCTGGCATTAACAAACATTGTCTTCTTACAACCACCAGGTAAGGAAACTATTACTGTCTCCATTATATAGGTGGGGACATAGGTTCAGAGAGTATAAGGATCTTGCCAATGGATACAGCGGTAGTGAGCTGGGAACCTGGAGTTTACAAATATTTGAATTTTTGCTGCTTCTCTCTCTCCCTTCTCTTTTGTATGTTACTGACAATGCAGAGACCACTACTAATCTCTAATATCTCCTTCTCTAAATCTCATCCCTAGGATCTTTTTCTTTGGATGCTCTTCCTTCTGGTCTGATATTAAAGGATATTTCTCAGTCTCCTGAAAATAGTTCCTTTGTGACAAAAATTTGTTCTTACAAGTGTAATGGAAGACCTCTGAGCGGCAAGTTTGGGAGTCAAAACAGCAGAACCTTCTTTCCCAAATCCTGTTGGTTACTGCGGTACTCCGGGCACAGGTTGTGCCAACAAAAACAAGCTTCAGGCCCACATAAGAAACCAGGGACGCATAGGGCTCAGTTGAAGCTCCTGGCCTGAGACCTTTGTAGGTATCACCTAGCGTCCATCTGTGTACCACAGGTGCTGCAGAAGAGAAAAAGCCTGAGGCAGGCCCCTTTCCCCAGAACATGTCCCAAAACTAACTGTGAGTGACGCCTCCTGAGTCAAAGAGCACACCATAATTAGGGGGACATGCTTGGGCAGTCACAGGCACCACATCTTAGATGGTGCCACCCACTGTGCCTGCTGGCTGCTGCGATGTCTCTTCTCAAGCTGATCTACCTGCTCTTGATGGTGACTAATCATCAGCTTGTAGTTCTTCTGGGCATTTCAGGGCTTGTCATAGTTGGGCCTTGAGGAAGTTCCTGGTGGGAATTTGAATGGCACATTTGAGTTCTGTTAAGCTTTGTACAGAAGTGGTGTCTTCCCACCTCTTCCTTGCTGTTTCCTCCCCTTTAGTGGGCGCTGGCAGGAAGGGAATGAAACTCCAGGCCCTAACTGAAGGAGAAGGCAGGTTCTGTGCATGTGAAGATGAGTCTTTAATTTAGGTCAGACAAATGACTGATTTTTGCAGTTGATATCTGATTCTCATGCCTTATTCTTTAGCTCTGGAAAACTGGGCTTCATGGACACAAGTTGGTATTAACGTAGGTATTCCTTCTCTGGTTCTACAAATGCTGATGCAGCACCGTGCTTCCAACACAACGTAAAAGTGAATCTCAGCTGCCCTATCGCACGTCTGAGCAGCAAGGGACTTGAGTGTGAGGCCTTTGCTTTCCGAAGGGGCAGAGAGGAAACCTGGGAAGAGCTTTGCAGGGGAAAGGGACACTGCTTCAGCATCAAGCAGAGGGGCTTCTTCCTTTCTTGGCAGGAATGTGAGAGACAGTATCTCACTTTCCAACGCTTTTGGTGGAGTTGGGGAAGACAAGCCCATGGTCTGGCCCATTCTAGTGACTTCTTACCAGAGCTGACTAACCTGACTTGGTGTAGAATTAAGTTGGCATCATGCTACAGGAGACCACAAGGCCTCAGAGGTGGGCAGGAGTGCCTGGCTCACCCTCCCTCTGCCTGAGATGGGCTTTTTTGAACTACTTTCTGACTTCCTCTTTCATCCTCACCCAGACCATTTTCCCCAACTGTCCCTTTCTCACCCCTTCCTATGGATTCATTTGTCAATTTCTGGACTACTTCCTTCCTTTAGCAAGCATTTTTTCCAAATCCCTTCAGAAGTGTTCCTTGTGAGATAGTTTCCAGGAATCATTACCTAAGACAGAGGTCCAAACATTGAGTTACTCCCATGTGACCTCCCGTTTTCTGGAAAGTCCTAGTTCATTTAAGCCAGCATGTCCAATGATTAGGGTTTATTTAGGTGAAACTCATTTCCCTGTCCCTCGCTCTTCATTGTTGGTTGTTGTGGTTTTGTTTTTTAAACATTGAGTATTTCCTTCATGACTCTTCCTTCTTGGCACCAATCCACTGCTGATTAAATCTCTGTGTGGGTGATTCACCAGGTCCTGTGTGAGCTGCTCAGTCCTGAGACCCAGCTGGGGGGCTTAGGTCTGAACCTCAGGGATCTAGTGGAGTGGAAGGAATGCCGATTCAAGGACTAAAAAGTGGGTTTCAAGTGCAAGTTCTGCTGCTTGGTCACTCTCAGCACCTATTTCTTCAGGAGAAAATGGGACTTATCATATCATATATGAAGCTGCCATGAATTGATGTCTATAAATAAACCAGAATACAATCTAAACCATAGTGCATGATCATCATAGCAGCAAAGAGGAAGAAAAAAGGAGAAGAGTGATGACAGAATAAGCACAAGATGATTTACTCTTCTGGGTGGGAGGGAAGCAACTTTAGGTAGACCCAGGGTAGAGAAGAATCAGTGGCTTTGCTTTATTTGAGCAGAAGTTATTGAGCAAATATTTACTGACCACTACTCCATGTTACTGTGGATTCAAAAACAAGTAAGATCAGGTTTCTGTGTAATATACATGATAGACATAGGTATAAAATAACAATGGACATGAGTGAGAGACTAATGAGTTTCCCTAGGTTCGGTTGTGAGGAGGAGTCCAAGGCCATAGGCTTTCAACAGCCGGTTGCATTTAAACTGAACTTTAAAGGGTTTTATTAAAGGAAAGGAAGTTCTAGGCTGAGTAAATGACCTGGACAAAAGCATCCAGGTGTACAGCTGGCAGAGTTTACAGTTCAGGGAGCAGAGTAGTCTACTGTGACCAAAGATGGTTTGTGTGGCTGAGGTAGTGGGAAATGAGGCTGGAAGGTAGGCCTACAACTCTAAGGAGGAACTGAGGTGAAACTGTGTCATTGCCCATTGGCTGGGCATTTGACCTCACAGTCTTTGGCTTCACTGATTTGCTAGTTCATATTTAGCACGCATGGGAAGGGTCAAAGGGGGAGGCTTACAAGGACTGGACAAAGGCTTAAATCATCATTTGGCAGAGGCATTTCCAGGAAGGGGTCTGGGTTGTGCAAATGTGGAGTATGTGACTAAGTGCTGGGGTCTGGTGGGCAGCAGGGATAGCATTCTTTGCAACATTTTCAAGGTTTACAGATAACTTAAACACTAGTTACCCCAGGAGGGAGTTACATTCCTAACCCCTGGGTCTCACTGTGGCCTAGCCAGTGGTGTCAGTGAGTGACCTGACTGCTGATTTCGACCTCTTGGTATTTTATTTCTCTTACACTCCCTTCCATTTGGAGGGTGCAAGACAAAGAAATGGGGGCCTCCAAGAGCCTCCTCTCTCAGTATTGTACTCTTTTCCTTAACATTCCAGCTATACCAATGCTGGACAAGAATTGGGAAGATCCTGTAGCGTGAACACAACCTGCTCAGAAATGGGTGAGGCCCAGAGGGTGTGAATAAAAAGGTCACCAGAAAGAATGATGCAAACACACACACACACACACACACACACACACACACACCCCTGTTATCTCATGCCATTATACCCGTAAGTGTCGGAGCTGGAAGGGTCCTTGAAGTTTTGCAGATGGGAAAGGGGCTTGCCGAAACTGACAAAGACTGACAAAGAGAGGAGCAGATCCTTGGCTTTCACCTGAGTCTCTCTTTTCCTAGACTGGGACTCTTTCCACGGTTTCATCACAACCTCGCGTTTGGTTCCAAAATTCTCTAGACCAGTTAAATGGTGCCTCTGTCTTTATAACAAAGGCATGGGGAGGCTGACGAGATTTTTCCTAGGAAAAGGTACTCTTTTTTTTTTTGTTCCTGAACACATTCACAATCATTGTTCACAAACCCACCATTGAAGGATTCACATTTAGCCCCGGGCAAGTCACTCAATGTATTTCCAGGGAGCTGCTGCTTCATTGTCAGCACAGTCACAGCTACGGGGCCATGGGATGCATTCGGGGGCGGCCAGCACCAAGATTCTTGTCACCCCAGTTCCTACTTCCACATGGGATTCTCAGAATAATAATGATGATTAGATAGAGAAGATGAATAGAGGAAGTTTGATACAGTGAAAGTATTGATAGTGATCAAGACTAGAAAATTATAGTTGCCAGATCACTAGAATTATTGACTCTTCTGTTCTGGCTACTCAGCTGCAGATGGGAGACAGCCAAGAATCACAGGAAGAGGAAGCTCGACCAGGAGGCAATGAGCTGATCCCTGAGGTGACTATGGTTACCATTCTGTGTTTTCCATTCTTTGTGCCCACCCCTCCTCTGCTGCTCCTCATTTGGGTCTTCTGCCTTCCCGTTCCTCTCCTTATGTGCTAAGTCTATCAATTCCTCTGCTCAGATCCACAGACATGACATATGGAGGGTCAAAACCCTCCCCATCCAGCTCCATGTTTCTTCCATGTTCCAGGGAGCTTCCAAGCCACCAGGGTCACTGATTTCCAGAAGTCTCTGGTCCTCCTGAGAGAATGAGGGGCAAATTTAAGCACTGGGCAGATCCAGCAAGAGTGCCACACCTTCACCCTTCTCTGCACATCCTGGGCCCGGGGAACTGGGGGGAGTTGGCAATGGCTAACAAGTTCTGTTTCATCCACTCCTTCTGGCAGAGTGGACCTGGAACCTAGGTCCCTTCTCTAGGTCTCCTGAAGCCAAACAATCAAATGGGTGGCAGCTAAGATTCTATTAACTTCCCACTGTCTGGTTCTTCTCTTTCCCTGTGACAGTTTTACATTCTGCATTTTAGTTTGGGTTTGCAGAATTTCACAAGATTCTTGTTCATTGGGTGATTTCCTTCCTCAAAGCACTTTATTGTGGTCATAACATTAAAAGCAGAGAAACAAACCAAGTCCATGTGTTTTTTTTAAGATAGGCCTGAAAGTCTCAGAGCCTGCTATGTCACACTACATGCTGTTTCATTCTCCACCCTCCTCACTCTGATTCTTTTAAGGCCAAACTTTCTCACTGCTGCTACCAACCCCATGTTAGTGAGACTCAATAAGATGGTTTTTCCTCTGCCTTCCACTCCTATAATGTGTAAAGGGGCCATTCTGGGTGGTGTTCAGCTAGGAAAGCCCAGCCTCTGCTCTCTATTACTGTCAGAAGATTCTAGAATCACAAGGGCTTGGGTTCAAAACTTGATTATACCTTGCCAGCCATGTGACTTTTTGTGACTTAATTTCTCTGAGCCCAGCCAGTTTCCTCATTTATTAAAAAATAAATCTATCTCACAGGAATTTTCTGAAAAGCAAGTAAGATAAGTATGGAATGCCTGGCACATATTACTGTCGTCACAAACTTTTGCCTTCCTCAAACTGTCTCTCACTATGGAGGCGATTTTGGCTTAACCAGCAGGCTGGAGGACTCCTGGGGAAGCATTGAAAGCAAGAATTTGTAGTCTCCTAAAAGAGCTTTAAGTTACTTGCTAGATCAATAAAGAGATATGAAAGTCTTCATTTACTCAGTCCTCATAAAATGCACTAAAATAAAGCTAATGACACAAGAAATCCCCTTAAAATTCTCAACAAAGTTTACTCAGCATGATGAGAGGCAACTGCATTATTGTACCTCATTAGATAAAATTTATGTTTCATAAAATGCTAAATATCATGTCATGAACTTTCAGAATTACTCATGAATAGCCACAATCTCAAATATTAACCCATAAATGCCAAACATCAACTTACTTTCAAAGCTCTGGAGAGATGGGCAGACGTTTTCCAAGAGTGTGAAAAAGGATGGAAGGAAAGGTCCCACTAGTAGGAGACAATATTGTCCAAGCATGGATAAAACCACCAGCAAGTGATTCCTACAGCAGGGAAGACTCTATGGACAATGTCAGTCCAGTTTCCATTTCCGCTCCTTGAGTGTCGGAAAAACTAAACTTACTCTAGAGAAGAGATCTGAGGTGGTCAGTTTGCTCTCTGTCCCTGATTGCTTTGGGGACTATGCTCCTTTGGGGTGTTATATGCCTAGGGATGCAAACAGTAGTTTAATGAACTTCTTTTTGCAGGAGAAAAGGGGTTATTTTCTTTTTAAAAGAAAAACAAAGAAAATAACAGCATTAGCAATACTGAGTTCCTGTGGAGAGTTCCAGTACAAGAACAGCTTTAGAACAGGAACAGCAGGTGATCTTCCTGTAGCCTTTTGTGCTCTGAATTGACTTCTTAGAGGCCATTGTAATAAAACTAGGAAGTTGGCTTAAGAGATCTGAAGGAAGTACTCAAGTTTTCATATTATCCCTATTTCAAATATATCAATATATCAGCCTGCATTTTGCATCTCTGTTAGGCCATTCTTGCATTACTACAGAGAAATACCCAAGATTGAGTAACTGATAAAGAAAAGAGGCTTAATTGGCTCATGTTTCTGCAGGCTGTACAGAAGCATGGTGCCAGCATGCTCTCAGCTTCTAGAGAGGACTCAGGAAGCTTCTAATCATGGCAGAAGGATAAGAGGAACAGGCAGGACAAATAGTGAGAGCAGGAGCAACAGAGAGAGAGAGAGAGAGAGAGAGAAAGAGAGAGAGAGGCTCCACACGTTTTAAAAAAGCTGGATCTCATGAGAACTCCCTCACTATCATCAGGTCAGCAGCAAGTCATGAGGGATCTGCCCCCATGACGTAAATAATTCCCACCAGGTCCCACCTTCAACACTGAAGACTGCATTTCAACATGAGATTGGGGGGGTGACAATTATCTAAATCATATTGTTTCGGAGGGCAAGTAAAGAGCTTGGGTTCAGTTTTTGCAATGTTGGCTCAGGTCATGAGCCAATATTTGCATGTTTTGCAATACTGGCTTGGGTCATCATGAGCCAACGTTTACTTATAAACTACAGTAAGGATATACACTTTAAACCTCTTTGCCCCTAGAGTTTACTCAACTCTCAGCATAGTGCCTGACATATGGCAGAATCTCACTATGGTTGATCAATAAATGGATGTGTAAATGTTGTCTAGTGTAGAAGTTGCTCTGGAGTCCATCCTTAAAACATAGTATGGAAAGGGGGACACTTAAGATTGAAGACCTGGAGATGAAAACAAATTCTTCTGAGGAGCCTACAAACCCCAGTGATACCATTTCCACACACAGCTTTGCATGTCAGCCAAGCCAGACAGTCAAGCTATGATCTCTTGCCTTTAACTAAAACCTGGTTCTGTTATCATTTTCATTCATTCATTTGTTATTCAACAAGTACTTCTTGAGTATAATAGTATGCCAAGCATGTCCAGGCAGAGTTTAGCACTGAATAAAACAGATAATATCTCTGCCTTTGTGGAATTTATTGTATTAGTGAATGTAATACTAAAGGCTATAATAGATAAACCCAGAAATCTCGGTGAGCAAGCACAAGAGAAATTAATTTCTTGTTCCTGTCAAGTCAATAAGCAACAAGGGTAAGGGGAAATGTTCAGCTCATTGTATTCATTTAAGCTCTTGAATTTATTGAAAACTCTGCCATCTTCAATTTATGACTTCCAAAGTCACCCTGGTCATTGATATCAGTTGTCAAACAGTAGAAAAGAGAATGGGAGCCTGGACATTGTACACATCACTTTTACCCATATTACATTCGTCAATATACAATCATGTGGCTTTAGCCATATATAAGAAAGCTGCAAATGTAGCTCCTGGCTAGGTAATGACTTCCCAGCAGAAACTCTTCTTTAGAGAAGGAGAGCATGAATATTTGGTTGGAAGATTGACATTCCTGCTACATTTACATTTTATTGGATGCAGGAAGACAGACAATACACATATTAGTGAGTACACTATGTAGCATTTCAGATAATAATAGGAGAAATGAATCGGGGAGGGAATTAAGGGTGCAAATAGTTGTGGTAATAACTTCCCCCAATGGCTATTCATTGGTTTATATTATCTGCAGATCACATGTGAGCTGATCCTTGAATAAGTGAAGAGGTAAGGACTTTCTTTCAAAATTGCACAAGGGCAGCTCAGATTGGAAAGAGAAACTTAACTGTGTACAGCTAGCCACCAAACCCACATGGTCATTGCCACACATGACTCTGTGGTGACAGAGTTTATTGGGTGAAAAAAAAATTATTAAAAACATAAGGATGATGCAGACAGATTAAAGTGAGTTTACATTTGCTTCTAGGCCTTTTCTATTCCCCGGGCCTTTGTGTATTTACAGTGAAGACCCAGGCTGAAGTTTACATGCTTTCAGTTTTGACTCCATGTCCATTTTATTTTCTCTGCTAAAAATTCTTATATTAGAGAAGAAGGTGAAGATGAGTACCAGAAAATAGCCAGCAATCACTCCCACTACAACCCTTTCTTTATTTCTTTTTTTAAATTTATTGTACTTTAGGTTCTGGGGTACATGTGTAGATCATGCAGGATTGTTGCATAGGTACATACATGGCAAGGTGGTTTGCTGCCTCCATCCCCCCATCACCTATACCTGGCATTTCTCTCCCCATTATCCCTCCCCCTCCCCCCAACTGTCCCTCCTGTAGTCCCCCAACAGACCCCAGTGTATGATGCTCCCCTCCCTGTGTCCACATGTTCTCATTGTTTAATACCCGCCTATGATTGAGAAGATGCAGTGTTTGATTTTCTGTTCTTGTGTCAGTTTGCTGAGAATTATGTTTTCCAGATTCATCTGTGTTCCTATTAAGGACCTCTGTGTCCATTTTTTGATAATCCTGTCTTCCTGATTATAAGAGGATTTTCCCAGATGTGTATATGATTGATTGATTTCCTCAATAGTAATAAAGTAATGTGGCCTTTATCTTAAAGAATACTAACTGGTTAACTAATAAAAGTTTAGCTAGAAAGGAACTGATAAAGGAAGTTAAAGGATGCTAAGAATATATGAAATGATGGAAGAAACTTCTGTGTTTAGTAAAAGGCAGGTGCTTAGATATTTGTGAAAACATAGCTTATCCCTTGCATTGTGGACACAATTCAACAAGCATTTTTTTTTTTTTTTGATACTTCTATAGATCTGGCTCTATGCTAGGCACCAGTGAAACAGTGGTAAACACAGCTCTTCTCCTAATCTCAGGGACTCACTACCTAGGCATGAGAGAAAGACACTTTATCAAAGAGAAGGCTGGATTTAAGCCAGACTAACAAGGGCCATAAGTGCTAAGCTAACAATCCTGATTTTACTAGTGAAAAACCATCAAAGAGATACTTTTTCTGCTAGAAATGGGTGACAGTTGTAGAAACTGACATTTGCTTGCCATGCAACAGTTGGCAAGTCAACCTCTCTGACCCTCACTTGCTTTGTCTGAAAAGGGAAGATTATAACAACTTCCTTACTTACCTCACAGGGCTATTACAAGAATCAAATGTAATCAAGTTGTGTGAAAGAAATGTTATTCATATGTCAAGAACTATTATTAAGATTAGCTAACTTTTTTTTTTGGAGACAGAGTCTCGCTCTGTTGCTAGGCACCAGGCTGCAGTGCAGTGGTGCGATCTCAGCTCACTGCAACCTCCGCCTCCTGGGTTCAAGCAATTCTTCTGCTTCAGCCTCCCGAGAAGCTGGGACTACAGGCACATGCAACCATGCCCAGCTAATTTTTGCATTTTTAGTAGAGATGGGGTTTCACCATGTTGTCCAGGATGGTCTGGATCTCTTGACCCCGTGATCCACCAGCCTTGGCCTCCCAAAGTGCTGGGATTACAGGCATGAGCCACCATGCCCAGTCTAGGATTAGTTAACTATTATTAGAATGTCTGTGAGAACAAAGGAGTATTCGGTGTTGGGTAGTAATGTTCTGAGAATATGGCAAAAATCTTTTACCCAGAGTGGAGCATTTGTAGGAGTGAAACCAGTCTTGGTTAAAAAAATCTGAACAATGGAATATATTGAAAAATTTTTCTTTCTCTTAAAGTAAACTTTGTTGTAAATAAGAAATAATAAAGAACATGAACAAGGATGCCCTTTGGTTACAGATAAGAATGTACATCTGGTTGAAATGAAAAGGACAGAACATGGAACCCAGGAGGCAGAGGTTGTAGTGACCCGAGATTGTACCACTTCACTCCAGTCTGAGCAACAGAGCAGGACTCTGTCTCAAATAAATAAATAAATAAGTGGACCAAGCAGACTGGGGAAGAAGCTGCTGCAGAGGCAGGATAAAGGCCAGCTGTGACTTCTAAAGGGAGCTGGAGACCTAGCCAGGGCACAGAGGGCCAGGGCATGAATTCAAAAGCAGTGAAGACTCCACACCTGAGGGCGCAGCTCTCACCAGGCCTTCAGGGAACCCTCCACAGTCTGTCTTCAATAATTTTCCTCCAGGAATTACTTGGCCCTGAGGGAGCTGACTTCAAAAAACAAGCTATGACTCTTGGAAGCATTTTTACTTTTCTTACCTCTTGTGATTTCCTGAAAGCGTAGCTTGCAGTGGGAAGAGGCTTGTGTCCAGGAGGCCTCAGGGCTCATCTGGATTTTCTGTGAATCTTAATACCTCACATGCCAATGCAGTGTATATTAAAAGCCAAGACATCTCTTAGGAGAATAAGGTAAGTTAACATAATACAATGTAAGTTATAAGTTGGTCTAGTCCCAGGTGGTAAAATTCCATTAATTCAGTCAAAATGTCGGAATTCATTCCTAATGTGAAAGAAAAGCATATACAGTAGGTATTCAGTTTGGTAAAAGTTCTAACTTTAGATTTTTTCCCTTCTTTCATACTATTTTGAGAAGTTCCAAAGAGGAGCCTGATGTCAGTAAGATGGTGGAATAAGATTTTCCAACATTCATCCTTTTGCAGAAACATCAATTTAAACAAATATCTATGTGAAAAAAAGAAAAAAGCCTTTACGAGAGTTACGAATACCAGGTGAGAGATTATAGCACCTGCGTACAGCATAGAAATAAGAAAAGATGCATTGAAGTATGTAGGAAGAACAGTTTTACATTATCTCTGTTACCACTTCCCCAACCCTAGGCAGCACAGTGGAGAGAGTTAGCCTTCACTTGGATATCTCTCCAAGATATCCAAGGAGATATCCAGGGAGAGGGAAGTAAGTACTGAACTTTGCCTTGGATACAACACTGGGTCTGCTAGAGTAAAACCCAATGCCAGGCAGGCCCCCATGGCCCCAGACTCCAAGCTGGGACTTGGAGATTAAATCTCCAAACCCACTCTAGTGCCAAGTGGGACCCCACAGTCTCATGTTCCACCTCTGCACCCTGAGCCAGCCCCTGCATACTCAGGTTC
The DNA here is from genome assembly GCF_049354715.1 of Callithrix jacchus. NCBI lineage: Eukaryota > Metazoa > Chordata > Mammalia > Primates > Cebidae > Callithrix > Callithrix jacchus. Next base: position 84,453,426 of record NC_133515.1, on the reverse strand, counting down.
AAGGCTTATCCCAGCACCAGATCCATGCATACAGAACCAGACTTCAAGCATCAGTGGAAATAGGCTCCAGGCTTGATCTCATAGATTCAGGCTCCAGGCCTACTGCCATGAATTCAATCAACATGTCTACCCCAGTGGATACTGGCTCTAGGCCCACTCACCTGCTGAACTAGACATCAGGCCAGTCTTTCTGAAGACTACAATGGAAAGCCACCTTCAGATTATACCAGACAGCCTGCCCCAAATCTCTGGATGGGCTAATTGGTTAAAAAAAAAACTTTTCCAGACAAAGCCAGTTTGCAAATACTGAATAAGTCACTACTTATTTACATGCTTGGATGTCAACAGAAGACAGAAAGAAACATGAAAAAGCAAGTTGATAGAACACCACCAAAAGAATAATCTCCCAGTAGAGATTATACAAGGAAATAGAGATATACAAACTGCTTGACAAGAATTTCAAAATAATTGTTTTAAGGAAGTTCAGTGAACTTCAAGAAAATATAAAGAAATTCAAAGAAATCAGGAAAACAATGCACAATCAAAATGGAAAATTTAACAATTATATTGAAATTATATAAAAACACAAGAATTCTAGAGCTGAAAAATACAATGAATGAAATAAAAATGCAGTAGATAGCATCAAAAACAATATTGATGAAGCAGAAGAAAGAATCTCTGAACTTGAAGACAGATTATTTGAAAACATACAGCCAAAGGAGAAAAAAATGATAAAAAGGCATTTTTAAAAAGCTTATGGGTCTTATGGGACAACCTCAAAAGTGCAAATTTTCAGTCATAAAAGTTCAAGAAGGAGAAGAGAGAGATAATGGGGGTATAAAGCTTATGTAAAGAAATAATAGCAGAAAACTTTACAAATATGGAAAAGGATATAAATACACAGGTAAAGAAGTTCAAATGTCTCCAGTAAGTTTTATTAAACAAAACTATACCAAGACACATTATAATCCAACCATTAAAAACCAAAGAGAGGATACTGAAAGTAGCAAAAATAAAGAAGCAAATAACATACCAGATAGTTCCAATAAGGTTAGCAACAGATCTATCAACAGAGACCATACAGGCCAGGGATAGTGGTATGATTTATTCAGGATGTTGAAGAAAAAACTTTGCCAACCAAAAATATTGTACCTCAAAAGCTGCCCTTCAGAAATGAAGGAGAGATAAACACTTTCCCAGAAAAATGCTGTGAAGGAAGTTTACAATGCTAAGCTTCTCTTACAAGAAATGCTAAAGGAAGTTCTTCAAGCTGAAAGACAAGAACACCAATTAGTAATACAAAAACATATGAAAGTATAAAGCTCACTAGTAAAAGTAAATACACAATCAAATTTGGAACACTCTAATTCTGTAATGGTAGTGTGTAAATTGCTTATATATTTAGTATTAAGGTTAAGAGACAAAACTATTAAAAATAATAACTAAAATAATTTGTTAAGAGATACACAATATAAAAATATGTAAATTGCAGCATCATAAACATAAAATGTGAGGGAGAATGGAGCAAAAGTTTAGGGTTGAGTATGCAATCAAAGTTAGGTTGTTATCTGCTTTAAATGGCCTGATAGTAAGATGCTTTATGTAAGTCTCATGATAACCATAAGGGAAAAACCTATAGTGGATACACATAAAATTAAAAGTAAGCAATCACAGCATAACAGTGGAGAAAATCACTTAATCACAAAGGAGGACAACAAAATAAGATAAAAACAACAAAAATCTATAAAACAACCAGAAAACAATGAAATGACAGTAATAAGTCTTTACCTATCAATAATTATTTTGAAAGTAAATAGATTAAATTCTTTGATCAAAAGACATAGAGTGGCTGAATAGAAAAAAATAAGTAAAACAAGACCCAACTATATGCTGCATACAAGAGACTCATATCACATTTAAAACACACATAGACTGCAAGTGAAGGGATGAAAAAATAATACATGCAAATAAAAAACCAAAAAAGAGCAGGTTGGCTATACTTATATCAGATAAAATAAACTTTAAGTCAAAAACTATAAAATAAGGCAAAAAGATTATTATATAGTGAAAAAGGGCTCAATTTATCAAGAGGGAATAACAATTGTGAATACATATGTACCCAATATAAAGACACTTAAATACACAAAATGAGTATTAAGGAGAGATAGATTGCAATACAGTAATAGTAAGGCACTGTAATATCCCACTTTTAGTAATGGACAAATCATCCAGACAGGAAATCTATATGGAAACATCAGATTTAAATTACCCTTTAGACTAACAAAACTAACACACGTATACAAACATTCCATTCAATAGCAGCAGTACACTTATGTGTACGTAGAACATCCTACAGGATGGACCATATGTTAGGCCACAAAACAAGTCTTAACAAATTTAAGATAGAAATCATATCAAGTATCTTTTCCTACCATAGTATTAAATTAGATATCAACAATAAGGGGAATTTCAGAAAGTTTACAAATACATGAAAATTAAGCAACATTCTCCTGAACAACCAATGCATCAATGATTAAATTAAATAGAAATTTAAAAATATCTTGAGACAAATGAAAATGAAAACACGACATACTAAAACCTATGAAACGCAGCCAAAGCAGGTTCTAAGAGGGAATTTTACAGTGAGATATGCCTACATCAAAATATAAGAAAGATCTCAATCAGCCTAATGTTATACTTTAAGACACCAGAAAAAACAAAAAACTAAACCCAATGTTAGCAGAAGGAAGGAAATAATAAATATCAGAACAGAAATAAATAAAATAGTGACTAGAAAAGCAATAGAAAAAAATCAGTTGAGTTTATTTTTTAAAAAGATAAAGAAAATTAACAAACTTTTAGCCAGACTAAATAAGAAAAAAAGAGAGAAGTCTCAGATTCAAAAAAATCAAATATGAAAGAGGAGACCTTACAAGTGATGCCACACAAATGTCTATCATATAAAACTACTATAAACAATTGTACACCAACAAATTGGGTAACTTAGAAGAAGTGTATAAATTCCTAGGGATATATAATGAGGGAATACTCAATCATGAAGAAGTAGAAAATCTTAACAGATCAATAATGAGCAAGGAGATTAAATTAGTAATAAAAAAACTTCCTTTAAAAAAAAAAGCTTAGGACCTGATGCCTTTATTGCTGAATTCTACCAAACATTTAAATAAGACCTAATAACAATGCCTGTGCATTTTCCCAAAAAATTTAGGAACAATAATTTCTAAAATTTTTATGAGGCCAGCATTACCCTGATACCAAAACCATATAAGGATACTATAAGAAAAAAAAGCTGCAGGCCAATATCCTGATGAACATGGATGCAAAGATAACAAAATACTGTGAAACAGAATTCAATAGCACAGTAAAAGGATCATTCATTATGATCAAGTGGTATTTATCCTTGGACTGCAAGGATGGTTCAATATACACGAATCTATAAAAGTGACAAATTGTATTAACAGAATGAAGGATGAAAATCATATGATCATTTCAACTTGCAGAAAAAGCATTTGACACAATTTAACATCTCTTCATGATAAAAACTTGTAATAAGTTAGATAGAGAATAAATGTACCTCAACATGTTAAAGGTCATATATGACAAACCAACAGCTAATATTATATTTGATAGTGAAAGTTGAGAGCTTTTTTTCTAAGATCAGGAAGAAAACAAAGATGCTCACTCTTGCCACTCCTATTCAAGATAGTACTTGAAGTCCTAGCCAGAGCAATTGGTCAAGAGAAAGAAATAAAAGGCATCCAAATTGAAAAGGAAGAAGTTGAAATGTCCCACTTCACACATGACACAATATTATCTACACAAAATGCTAAAAATGTCATGAAAAACCATCAAAACCAGTACATTAATCTAATAAAGTTGCAGGATACAAAATCACCATACAAAAATCAGTAGCATTTCCATATACTAGCAATGAACTCTCTAAAAAAGAAATCAGGAAAATAATTTTGTTTAAAATAGCTACCATAAAACCTAAGGAGTAAATTTAAAGATACATAATGAAAACTATAATACATTGATAAAAAAAATCCCCCGTTCATGAATTGGAAGAATTAATATTGTTAAAATGTTCATATCACCCAACGTGATCTATAGGTTTAATTCAATCCCTATCAACATTTCCATAATATTTTTCATGGAAACAGTAATTCTAAAGTTTGTGTGGAATCACAAAATACCCTAGACAAAGCAATCTTGAGCAAACAAACAAGCAAAACAAAGCTGGAAGCATCACACTACATGACTTGAAAATATACTATGAAGTCATCATAGTACTCAAAACAGCATGATATCAGAATAAAAAGACACATAGCTCAACTGAACAGAACAGAACCCCGAAATAAATCTACACATTTATGATAAGTTGATTTTTGACAAACGTACTAAGAACACACAATAAGAAAAGGACAGTTTCTTCAATAAATGACAATGGAAAAACTGGATATTCACATGCAGAAGAATAAAATTGGACCCTTATTTCACACTATATACAAAAATCAACTCAAAATGGATTAAAGGTTCAAACATAAGACTAGATAAAATAGTTAAAAGAAACACAAAGGACAAGTGCAATGACATTGATTTGGACAATATTTTTTTGATATGGACCCCAAGCCACAGTGGAATTCATCCATGGAATGCAAGGATGTTTCAACATATGCAAATCTACAAATATGATATATTCTATTAACAGAATGAGGAATGAAAACCACATTATCATGTCAACACAAAGTGCTGGCAAGGATATGGAGACAAGAAAAGCAAAAACAGACAAATAAGATTACATTAAACTAACAGGCTTCTGCACAGCAAAGGAAACAATCAACAGAGTGAAGAGACAACTTATGGAATAAGAGAAAATATTTGCAAACCATGTATCTAAAATGCAATTTAAAAGCACAATGAGATATCACCTCACACCTGCTGGAATGGCTATTACCAAAAAGATGAATGATAACAAGTTTTGGCAAGGATGTAGAGAAGAGGGAACCTTGCAGGCTGCTGGTGGGAATGTAAATTAGTACAACCATTATGGAAAACAGTATGACAAATCTTCAAAAACATTAAAAATAGAGCTACCATATGATTCAGCAGTCCTATTACAGGTTATATATCCAAGGGAAATGAAATCAGTATGTCAAAGAGATACGTGCATTTCCACATTCACTGCAGCATTAGTCACAATAGCTAAAATACAGAATTAACTTAAGTGTTCATCAACAAATAAATGGATAAAGAAAATGTGACATATATGAGTAATAAATACTATTCATCCCTATAAAAGAAGAAAATCCAGTTATTTACCACAACATGGATGTTCCTGGAGGACAATATTTCTATGAAATAAGTCACATACAGAAAGATAAATACTCAATGATCTCACTTACACGTGAAATCTGAAAAGGTGGAATTCATAAAAGTAGAGAGCAGAATGTTGGTTGCCAGGGGCTGAGAGAAGGAGGGTATTGGGGAGATTTTTGTCAATTAATACAAAATTTCAGTAAGATAGAATAAATTCAAGAGATCTATTGTACAACATGGTCACTGTAATTTAATAATGATGTATATTTTGAAAATCTCTAAGACAATCTGAGTGTACTCACCACAAGAAATGATAAATATGTCAGGTAATGTGTATGTTATTTGGTTCAATGAAGCTATTTAACAATGTATATATACTTCAAAACATCATATTATACATGACCAATATGTATAATTCTAATTTATTAATTAAAGAAATCAAATAAAATCAAATCATGGAGAAATAAAATGGTGACAAATATTTTGCTAAATAATAAGTAAACATACTGATTCAAAGTTTTTATCAAATTTCAGTATTTGGGATTCCAGGTGGTTATTACAGAGCTGAAAATTCTGCATGATAACACAAACCCTTATTAAAAACGCCTTTCACCTTTATCTTTCAGTGCGCCATAGTAATTGAGAGGAATTTCACTGCTAGATAAGACAAGGGGTTGAAGATTTGCTGAGCTTAGTATCTCCTACAGACAACACATTTAACCTATGTTTTCTTTCAGTCTCATAAGAGTTGGTTGTTACAAAGGTTGTGGGGGAGGTATCCTACTTAGGGAAGGCTGGCTGAGTGGTGGAACTAACATTCAAGCCAGTCCATGGATTCCAAAGCCTGAGCTCTTTCCTCAGCCCTTCCCTTTAGATTTTCCTGGGATATTGGCTGGGGACTGCCTTGGAGGAAGGGGAGGGCTTGTTAAACTGGGTATATTAGTGCATAGAGGAAAAGCCTCTCAATCAAAGAGGTGTGAGGGTTTGAAAGAATTGACTAATTACAAAGCATGCCTCAGACAGCCTCTATCTCGCTCCCCAAGTCCTTCCTTCTTTCTTTTAGGGCAGAATTTCTCCAGCTTGGCTCTATTGACACTTTAGGAAGACTAATTTGTTGTTCATTTTATTGGGGTGGGGTTATCTTGTGGTTTTTAGGATGTTTAGTGGTATTACTGGCCTCTATCCATTAAATGCCAGTAGCATCCCTCTTCAATTGTCACAAAATATATCCCCAGACATTGCCAAATGGCTTCTGAGGTAGGAAATCTCCCAGATTTAACAACCAGTTTTGTTTTTGTTTAAGTTTTTGAGATGGAGTTTCAAAACTCTGTTGTCCAGGCTGGAGTGGAGTGGCGCCATCTCAACTCACTGCAAATTTCCACCTCTTGAGTTTAAGCAATTTTTCTGCCTCAGTCTCCAGAGTAGCTGGGATTAACAGGTGGGCCACTACCCCTGGCTAATTTTTGTATTTTTAGTAGAGATGGAGTTTCACCATGTTGGCCAGGCTGGTCATGAACTCCTGACCTCAGGTGATCCATCCACCTTGGCCTCAAAAGTGCTGGAATTACAGACATGAGCCACGGAACCCTGCCAACAACCAGTTTTATAGTGACCAGTCATCTCAGTTTGCCTTGGATGGAAGGATTTGCTAGAATCTCTGAGGCATTTTTCAGGGATTCCAGGCTAAAACTAGGATAGTCCAGGGCAAACTAGGATATTTGGTCAACCAGCAAGTAAAGGTTCTATCTCCTGTTTAAATTAAGGCTGTGGTGGGAGGAGGCATTGTGTTGATTTCGTGGTTAACCTGGCAGTCTTCAGTTTCTCTAAGCTGTTACTGTACCAAGTACATCTCCCTAATACTCCTTTCTTCCCCCTCAGGTAGCTTGCTAGGGTTGCAGGGGAGGTGCCCTACTTAAGGAAGGCTAGCTGAGTGACTATATGGGTCATTACAGGACAGAAGAAGACCACAGTGAATGCTGGCCTCTGTGTGTGTGCATGTGTGTGGAGTGGGTGTACGTTGAACTAAAGAGCTGGCAGGAGCAGTTGGGAGGGTGCAGAGAGCCTATTAGTGCTGCTCCAGTGGACATGCACATCTGTGTTTATACTGGGAGTTAATGAATATTGGATGAGGAAAGGTTTTCAGCCATGTGATACTACAGCCTCTATGTGGTATAAGCATTTTAATTTCTTTGGTGTTTCGAAATACTTTTATGAGTTACTCTGACAACTTGTCAAGGATATTTTCCTGAGAGAAACAAATAAAAGACAAACCTCAAAAATAGTTTGCTATTAGGATTATATTTGTTGAGTTGTTGAAGATGTCTTTTCAACAGTAATAAATGTTTTGTTCGGTTCTTTGCAAATTTACAAGGCATTTTCAAAATGTCATTTGTCCCTCAGCTTCCTATTCTTGATGTCCTTTTATGACCCTGTACAGGATGAAAACAACTGAGTTCTGAAGGTCATAAGTAACATGCTGAGGTCATATACTAGGATTTGAGTCAGGTTCACTGGGTTCCATGTCTTGTGACCTCTCTACTCCACCAGGCTGTGAAAGAATGACTTCCATTCATGCCCTTAGTTTGTGTTGCTGTAAACCTGAATGGTGAAATGACAACTGTCGACACGGAGGGTGTGAATCAGCTCTATTAGCAGTGACTCTGACAATGGTCCTTCCCCTCCTCTGTCTTCCCCTTCTCCATCTTGCTGCAAGTGGGAGGACGAAGCAGTTTCCATAAGAGCAGTGTCCAAGACCCACAGTCACCTGGTGCCAAGACAATGACTCTACTGCTTTATGGATGTATTTTCCTGTGCTCTTTGACACAGGTGTGGAGATTATAATTAACTGTGTCTGATTGTTTGTGCTTTCCTTTATTACGTAAACCAGTGGCTTTTGCCAAGAACTCTTTGTGCCCTGAAGCTCCAAGCTGGTTCCCTCCCATTGGACCTCATTTTATTTTATTGGGAGGTGTATCTTTCAGGTTGCAGAGCAGTGATAATTACCTGCCAGTGTCTTTTAGGAGTGAAGTACCTGGAGTTCAGGGACCCCAACCTGTGACAATGACAGCGGATGAGTTGGTTTTCTTTGTGAATGGCAGAAAGGTAAGTAGGATCTGATCTTTGGTCTGGTGTCCCTGCTCCCTGGTAGGGGACATGTGTCTTCTGAAACAGCTGTATCTGGTTCTCTCTTTCCTGTCCCCTTTTACTTGTTCTTCTGTGTTTTTCTCTCTCCCTTCAAGGGTGTTGCTGCATTTTGGTAACAGTGGGGAAGAAGACTTTCTTTCTCAGGACTAGAGCATAGACAAGATACTCAGAGGGCAAAGGAATAAGGGAGAGAGAGGCAAGAAGAGAGGCATCTGTGAGCTAGCTGCCAATTCTCTGCAGTAGTGGAGACTGGCACAGAATGAGAAAGGGGAGTTGAGTTCTAGGTGAGATTTGAGGTCATTACCACACTTTGATTTCTGTGTTTAATCAAATATATCCTAATATTTATGTTGCTCTCTTTACAGAGAGAAGGAACAGGAATGTATTTTCGTGCTAATATCAGGATATAAGATGTACACAGCCTTTGAATCTAATATGTGTGTGTGTGTGTGTGTGTGTGTGTGTGTGTAGCAGGTGTAGCACTCAGTACTGATTCACTGTATGGTGACATATACTGACACCTTGTGGCAAGCCACAATTTTTTTTTTTCATAAAGGGCATCTCCGGCATTCCCCCTACTCTCCACCCCCACACACTTAGTTCTACTTATGTAAGTTGCAAATCTCTTACCTACTTGAATTTCTTTATTGGTACACAGGGACTTAGAGAAGGTGACACAGGTACCAGCCCTTGGACAAGAGTGAGAATCTTTGTAAATTTTAATGTGGTGCAGGGAGAGAGGGAGCAAACATATTACATGGTCTCCAGCCTCCATTTGCCCTCCTACAACTGAGATGCTCACACCTGTTCAACTCCCCACTTGGGAATGAAAATGATGGCGAAAGAGTAGAACAGAGTGAATTCTGGCCTCTGTATGTGTGTATGGGATAGGGGGGTATGTTTACCCAGCACATTGTAACTGGCTGGGTGGACAGTGTGTGATGAATGTGCCCGGTGTGCCTCCAATGAAGGGCAATTTTATTTGTCTTGCTATGTTGGCACTTTTGCATTGAATTGAGGAATTTTTGATGTAATTTTCAAGAACAATAACATGCTTCACAGGACTCCCAGGTCTGAAATTTCCAGGATGTCTTTTGGTGACCGTAAAATAAATTTCATGAGCTGTTTCAACATCGGTACTCCAAAGATTGACGTGTTCCGTTTGAGTGGTGCCATTGGGAGGTGCTGGGGAACAGGGTCAGCCACATTCTTCTGGGTTCAGAGTTGCCTCTATGAGCTGCATCCTTTTCAGAGTTGGAGACTGGCACCAACCCAAGAAGTCTGGCAAAGCTTTCAGGTTGATGGTAGTAAGATTTTGCATCCAACATTTCAAAGAACTTCTTTGATTCAGCAGTTACATTGTACAAACTTAGGAAACCATTGTGCAATTGGCTTTCTAGGAGAGCTACTTACACAAAGACATCTCTGGAATTATTATTAGTAATTTTTACATTGGGCAAACAGCTGGATTCAATTACTTCCAAGGTCATATCTTACTCTAAGATTTTATTATTTATTAAACCAAACCATTGGTTCAGGTGTGAAAGTGTAAGTTTCTGCTCTTTAGGGATGGCTTGCTGTTATGCGCTAAATCTAGAAAGAAGCATTTCACGGTAAATCTGGCTTGGAGAAAATTATTTTTCCCTTGCATTTTACTTTCACTTTAGGAAAATAATTTTAAATTTGTAGGTGGCACCATCACATCAAACCCTATTATTTTTAGAAGCTTCTACTACTGACAGTTTCTGTGATGAATATCCATGTTTGTAATTTATAAAGACGTAGCATCTTCAGAAACTGCAGGAAAGGTGGAGGGGCAATGCAGAAAGTAGTCATTTGAATGCAATGCTACAAAAACAAGACCAAGCAAGGGAATTCCTGGGCAAGCAATGGCAGCTGTGAGAAAGTTTCTCCCAGTTTTATTCGCAAGATGTTACAGACGTTTCGTTATAGGAATTGTGCAAAGCAGTTATCAAAGAAGCCGTAAAAACGTAGTGACTCATTCTCAAATGTGAGCCTCCTCCTCTCCTTGTTTTGCACCACCGCCGAAGACTCTGTCTTCACTAACTGGGATCCTGAGAAGGTGTTAGATGCAAAAAGTTAAACACTTCTAGGGCTTTCTGTGTGGCCTTGATGACTACTGTTTTCACATCTTCTTTGTTCTAGAGTCAGAGTCAAAGGAATAGAGCTGTCCAGTATTTTATTATTATTGTAATGACAGCCCTTTTGGAAGGCAGCATTCTATCTTTTCTGCATAGTCACTCTCTGTCTAGTGGAGATTGTGGCACCTGAAGGAATCTGGGAGGATTTGGCAGGTAGGGTGTGACTGAAGGTGTCGTGATCCCCACAAGAAGTGGGTGTTGGCTACAGAGAGCTTCACAGTGACTTTCACTCACTGACTCATCATTCACTTGCTCACTCTCCATATAGTCAACATTTATCAAACTCCTTCTGAGGCCTCAGACAATGGGACACACACTGGAGGAATATGATCTTTAAGACCAGGCATTTGCCATTTTGGAGCCTATAGACTAGTTGGAGAGATGATTTATAATTAGACAAAGTAATATATTCTGAAACGTATTTCACAGAAAACTAGAGGCATGAGATGCACTTCTTGGATATTCTTAAACCACTTAGCACAGTGCTTGGTATACAGTAGGTGCCCAACTAATGTGGATGGAATAAGTGAATGAATTTTTAAAATTTTGAGAAATCCTGTGCTAAGTAAATTACTTCTCTAACTTTGTGTTTAACAATTATTTTATATTTTTAAAAATTACAAGAAGAATACAAGGAAATATTAAATACCCTTTATGTATTTCACCAACTGCTAACATTTTGCCACATTTGCTTTATTATTCTCTCTTTCTCACTCTGAACACACAGATACACATGTATGTATTATAAGTACATAAATCATTTTATGTATTAATGCATATAATTGATATAAGTGAATATACAGTATAAGATGTTCTTTCTGAACCATTTGACAGTAAGTTTCAGACATCATGTTCCTTTACCTCTTATTGTAAGAATAGATATATTCTAACAAAACTGTAGTCCATTTATAGAAATCAGGAAACTTAGCTTTATGCAAATGTACTTCACTTTTTCCAATGCTGGCATTTATAATTCTCCAGCCCCGGCCCAGAATCCAGCCTTCTGCCTTGCAGTTGGTTGTCATGTCTCTTTAGTGTCCTTTAATCTAGAACAGCTCCTCAGCTTTCCTTTGTCTTTCATGATGTAAGTGTTTCTATAAAGAACAGGCCAGTTATCCGGGCGCGGTGGCTCAAGCCTGTAATCCCAGCACTTTGGGAGGCCAAGGCAGGTGGATCATGAGGTCAAGAGATCGAGACCATCCTGGTCAACAAGGTGAAACCCCTTCTCTACTAAAAATACAAAAAATTAGCTGGGCACGGTGGCGTGTGCCTGTAATCCCAGCTACTCAGGAGGCTGAGGCAGGAGAATTGCCTGAACCTAGGAGGCGGAGGTTGCGGTGAGCCGAGATCACACCATTGCACTCCAGCCTGGGTAACAAGAGCGAAACTCTGTCTCAAAAAAAAAAAAAAAAAAAAGAACAGGCCAGTTATTTTTTAGAATGTTCTTCATATTGAGTTGGGTTATGCTTTTTTATAATTAGAGTGAGAGTCTACATTTGGAGCACAGGTATACCACAGAAGTAACGTGTCTTTCTCAGTGCTAATGAAAAAAAAACTTTCATTAGTTTTTTTTGGGTTTTTTTAAACATCAATTTTTGGGTCTTTTTTGTGATGCAAACTTTGATGACTTGGCTAGGTGTTATTCACCAAGTTTCTTCACTGTAAGAAAAGTTATCTTTATCTTTATAATTAATACAGACTACGTAAGAAGATACTTTGGGATGATACGAATTCTTTTTCATCAAATTTTTACCCACTAGTTTGAGTATCCACTGATATTCTTTTCAAAATATTTTTTATTGTGGTAAAATATATATAATTTACCATCTTAATCATTTTTAAGTGTACAGTTCAGTGGTATTACATACATTCATAACAACTTCCTATTCTACCTTCCTGGCAGCCCCTGGAAACCATCATTTTTTCTGTGTCTATGAATTTGACTAAAGTACCTCATTTAAGTGGAATCATACAGCACGTCTTTTTGTGACCAGCTTATTTTATTTATCATAATGTTCATCTCTGTTGTATCATATGTGAAAAATTTCTTCCTTTCTGAGGCTGGATAATATTCTCTTGTACGGGATGTACCCCATTTTGCTTATTGATTCGTCTGTTGACAGACACTTTGCTTGCCTTCACATTTTGGCTACTGTGAATAGCGTTGCCATGAACTCTGGTGTACAAATATCCGAGACCCTGATTTCTATTATTTTGGGTATAAATTCAGAAGTGGAATTGCTGGATTACATGCTAGTTCTATTTTTACCTTTCCGGGGAACCGTCATACTATTTTCCCACAGTGACTGTATCATTTGGCATTCCCACCAACAGTGCACAAGTGTTCCAGTTTCTCCACATCCTTACCAACACTTATTTTCTGTTTGTTTGTTGGTCATAGGCATCCTAACAGGTATGAGGTGGAATCTCATTATAGTTTTGATTAGTGATGTTCAGCATTTTTGCATTTACTTGTTGGCCATTTGTATATCTTCTTTGGAGAAATGTCTATTCAAGTCCTTTGCCCATTTTTGAATTGGGTTTTATAGTTGCTGAGTTTTGAGAGTTCTATATTACACTTGTTCTCATAGTCATTGATGGCTCATTGCAACATTTACATAAAAACCAGAAGAAAAGAGAAAGAAGGGGAGATGGAAATCCCCTTAATTTTTAATTTTTGGGGGTACATAATAGATCCACCTATTTATGGGGTACATGAGATACTTTGATGTTGGCATGCAATGTGTAATAATTACATGATAGAAAATACAGTATTCATCCCCTGAAGCATTTATACTATGTTATAAATGATCAAATTATACTTTTAAAGTTATTTTTAAATGTATAATTAAATTATTATTGACTATAGTCACTCTGTTGTATTATCAAACACTAGGTGTTATTCATTCTGTCTATTTTTTGTACCCTTTGGCCATCCCTACTTTCCTCCTGCCTCCTGCTACTTTTCCCAGCCTCTGATACCATCCTTCTACTCTGTCTCCATGAGTTCAATTGTTTTGATTTTTAGCTCCCATAAATAAGTGAGAACAGGTGAAGTTTGTCTTTCTGTGCCTTACTTATTTCAGTTAATGTAATTACCTCCACTTCCATTCATCCATGTTGCTGCAAATGACAGGATCTCATTCTTTTTTATGGCTGAATAGCACTCCATTGTGTTTATGTACCACTTTTTTTTAATCCATTCATCTGTTCATGGATACCTAGGTTGCTTCCAAATGTTGGCTGCTGTAAATAGTGCTGCAAAAAACAGAAGTGCAGATACCCCTTTTATATACGGACTTCCTTTCTATTGTGTATACACTCAGCAGCGGGATTGCTGGATCGTGTGGTAACTCTGCTCTTAGCTTTTTGGGAAACCTCCAGACTGTTCTCCATAGTGGTTGTACTAATTTCTATTGATGATTCTTAACTGGATCAATTATTGTGCTGATTACAAGAAGGCCAATCATATTTATTAGATGACATTCTTCTGTCAGGAAGAGCTTTTCTGTATCTTCCATTTGTTTATTTGTTGACTATCAATTTGGACTCATAGATTTTAATTAGATTTAAAGTAATGTAGCCCGTTATGGTTCTTATTTCTTTTGATGCCCGAATTTTACCAGAGCAATCTGCTTAACTCACCATTTCCTAAATTCACTTCCCTACAAAATGTTTTTCCTCAGGACACTCTTTAGTATCCTGTTGAGAGTGTTCAATGGAGTGTACCTTGGTAATCCTGCTGCCACACCTTGAGAGTGGCACAGCCTTCTCTATAGCAATCCACTTGTGGCTGAGGTGATATGGAAAGTCTTTACTAAGAAATTGTTTGAGGTCTTCTGATAAGTCAAGATACAGGTGGAAGAGGAATGGCAGGGTCAAAGGCACAGGAGTTAGAAGATATAAAGTGTATTATCAGTGCAGTAAGATGACCAGCTTGGCAGGAAAGTAGAAGGGAGAAAGACTGAAAATGAAGATTGGGAATATATTGAAAAGGGCCTTGAAAGACAGCCTAAGGAACTTGGATGTGACCTTGATTATGCGGGTGGTCATGAAAGGCACTGAGCTGGGAACTGATGTGATGTGATCAAAACGGAACTGCAGTACAGGAGAAACAAACGATGTGGGAGTAAGTAAGTGAGTAAGTAAGCTAACAGCCTCCTACTGCGGGAGTAAGCTAACAACAGCCTCCTACCGCGGGAGTAAGCTAACAACAGCCTCCTACCGCGGGAGTAAGCTAACAGCCTCTTACTGCGGGAGTAAGCTAACAAACCGCCTCTTACCGCGGGAGTAAGCTAACAGCCTCTTACTGCGGGAGTAAGCTAACAACAGCCTCCTACTGAGGGAGTAAGCTAACAACAGCCTCTTACCGCGGGAGTAAGCTAACAGCCTCTTACTGCGGGAGTAAGCTAACAACAGCCTCTTACCGCGGGAGTAAGCTAACAACAGCCTCTTACCGCGGGAGTAAGCTAACAACAGCCTCTTACCGAGGGAGTAAGCTAACAACAGCCTCTTACCGCGGGAGTAAGCTAACAGCCTCTTACCGAGGGAGTAAGCTAACAACAGCCTCCTACCGCGGGAGTAAGCTAACAACAGCCTCTTACCGCGGGAGTAAGCTAACAACAGCCTCTTACCGCGGGAGTAAGCTAACAACAGCCTCTTACCGCGGGAGTAAGCTAACAACAGCCTCCTACCGCGGGAGTAAGCTAACAACAGCCTCTTACCGCGGGAGTAAGCTAACAACAGCCTCCTACCGCGGGAGTAAGCTAACAACAGCCTCTTACCGCGGGAGTAAGCTAACAACAGCCTCTTACCGCGGGAGTAAGCTAACAACAGCCTCTTACCGCGGGAGTAAGCTAACAACAGCCTCTTACCGAGGGAGTAAGCTAACAACAGCCTCTTACCGCGGGAGTAAGCTAACAGCCTCTTACCGGGGGAGTAAGCTAACAACAGCCTCTTACCGCGGGAGTAAGCTAACAACAGCCTCTTACCGCGGGAGTAAGCTAACAACAGCCTCTTACCGCGGGAGTAAGCTAACAGCCTCTTACCGCGGGAGTAAGCTAACAACAGCCTCTTACCGCGGGAGTAAGCTAACAACAGCCTCTTACCGCGGGAGTAAGCTAACAGCCTCTTACCGCGGGAGTAAGCTAACAGCCTCTTACCGAGGGAGTAAGCTAACAACAGCCTCCTACTGCGGGAGTAAGCTAACAACAGCCTCCTACTGCGGGAGTAAGCTAACAACAGCCTCCTACTGCGGGAGTAAGCTAACAACAGCCTCCTACTGCGGGAGTAAGCTAACAACAGCCTCCTACTACGGGAGAAAGCTAACAACAGCCTCCTACTGAGGGAGTAAGCTAACAAACAGCCTCCTACTGCGGGAGTAAGCTAACAACAGCCTCCTACTGCGGGAGTAAGCTAACAACAGCCTCTTACTGCGGGAGTAAGCTAACAACAGCCTCTTACTGCGGGAGTAAGCTAACAACAGCCTCTTACTGAGGGAGTAAGCTAACAACAGCCTCTTACTGCGGGAGTAAGCTAACAACAGCCTCTTACTGAGGGAGTAAGCTAACAACAGCCTCTTACTGCGGGAGTAAGCTAACAACAGCCTCTTACTGCGGGAGTAAGCTAACAACAGCCTCTTACTGCGGGAGTAAGCTAACAACAGCCTCTTACTGAGGGAGTAAGCTAACAACAGCCTCTTACTGAGGGAGTAAGCTAACAACAGCCTCTTACTGAGGGAGTAAGCTAACAACAGCCTCTTACTGAGGGAGTAAGCTAACAACAGCCTCTTACTGCGGGAGTAAGCTAACAAACAGCCTCTTACTGCGGGAGTAAGCTAACAACAGCCTCTTACTGAGGGAGTAAGCTAATAAACAGCCTCTTACTGCGGGAGTAAGCTAACAACAGCCTCTTACTGCGGGAGTAAGCTAACAACAGCCTCTTACTGAGGGAGTAAGCTAACAACAGCCTCTTACTGCGGGAGTAAGCTAACAACAGCCTCTTACTGCGGGAGTAAGCTAACAACAGCCTCTTACTGCGGGAGTAAGCTAACAACAGCCTCTTACTGAGGGAGTAAGCTAACAACAGCCTCTTACTGAGGGAGTAAGCTAACAACAGCCTCTTACTGAGGGAGTAAGCTAACAACAGCCTCTTACTGCGGGAGTAAGCTAACAAACAGCCTCTTACTGCGGGAGTAAGCTAACAACAGCCTCTTACTGAGGGAGTAAGCTAACAAACAGCCTCTTACTGCGGGAGTAAGCTAACAACAGCCTCTTACTGCGGGAGTAAGCTAACAACAGCCTCTTACTGCGGGAGTAAGCTAACAACAGCCTCTTACTGCGGGAGTAAGCTAACAACAGCCTCTTACTGAGGGAGTAAGCTAACAACAGCCTCTTACTGAGGGAGTAAGCTAACAACAGCCTCTTACTGAGGGAGTAAGCTAACAACAGCCTCTTACTGAGGGAGTAAGCTAACAACAGCCTCTTACTGCGGGAGTAAGCTAACGGCCTCTTACTGAGGGAGTAAGCTAACGGCCTCTTACTGTGGTCTGTAAGAAAGGTGGTAAAGATTGCGATTTCACATTTGTGATTTCTTCTATGATTTGTAACCAGGATATTGAGGAAGCTGGATTCATGGGGTATAATCATATTAGAAAATTAATTTTATCTACTTTCCTTTAAACTTATTCAAATGGCAAATTCTGGCAGTTTCATGAACTTTTTGTTAATCTTAGTCAATAAGAAATCTTACAGTTATTTTTAAGTTGCCAAACAGTCTCAGTTCAGGATGGTGTGGTGAGAATAGCAAGAAAGCTCTCCTTTGATCGGTACTGTTGTAAGATAGCTTCCGGTTTTCTGAGCCTTTAAGGTGTTTAGAGATGACCCTTTCATTCCTTCTGTGATGGCTTTCAAGGATCTTCAAGGGCCACCACAGGGAATATTTGCATGCATGTCTCATGATATGACTGATGCACTTTTCTTAGGCTGCTGTTCTCCATCAGCCTCCAGTTTTGGGAAGTCCACTTCACAGAGTCTCTCTCTACTGAAGGCTCTTTCCTATATTTTGGGAAATGATTGAAAGACCTCCAACCCATCTCTTTTTATCTCATGAATGGTCTGCAGTACATCCACAGCCAACACTTCCGCATTCTTTGCTCTACCAAGCTCTGGGGGTATGCACCAACCCCAGCGCAGCTACTTCTCCAACTTAAGTTTAAAGAGGAGTTTAAACTTGTCATTGTCAGTTATTAATTTCATCTTGTCTATATCTTCCGCTATGCTGCAAAGGTGGCACGTTAGCTTTCTATGTAGCACAAAGTGAGCCCCCTCACTAAGTTTGAGGTAGGAAGCAGATACTCTTCCCTTTCTCCTTTAGGAAGGTGTAGGTATTATAGTTCCCTCTAAAGAAAACCTTATCATGAATTCTTTCCCTTTATTATTTCAATAATCCACATCCCTTTAAACTTTGGTAATGTATGAGGAGTACAGAAATGGGTTTTCATAGATTTTTCACAGTAGAAACTGACATAGCACTTTCTAGACCACTCTCTCCACCTTATTGAACCTAGTGATGGGTCTTTAGTTTAAATTTCTCTTCCATTGCCGACATGTGTTACTGTTGACTAATACCCATCACATGTAACACTCTGCTCTGAGCACAGGCCAACAGACTGGCTTTCCACAGTCATATGCAGGGTCTGAGACTGTATACTCAAAGAGGCAAAGCCAGAGATGTATATGCCATGCTCTCCGAGGTCCCCAGAATGCACAGGTGTGACCTAGCAGTTGAAATGAGATGACAGGTTTGATTTGAAGGGGACTTTGCCTTGGTCGACCCAGCATGGAAGGTGCAATGCCTGTGTGTTCTATGGTGGGTCCCAAGCTGAGCACTGAGATGCAATTTTAGAATTTGAGGATTTGAGCATATACATAGCCTGGCTGTAGTTTATAGGTTCATTTTTATGGAATTGAGGATAAAAATACCTTAGTTTTCATGATTCACTTTGTATTCAGCACTTTGTATTAGGCCATTCACGCAGTGCTATAAACACCCAAAGCTGGATAATTTATAATAAAAGAGATTTAATTGGCTTATAGTTCTGAAGGCTGTACAAGCATGGCGGCAGTATGTTCTCAGCTTCTGGGGAGGCCTCAGGGAGCTTATATTCATGGCAGGAGGCAAAGTGGGAGCAGGCACATGACATGACCAGAGCAGGAGCAAGAGAGAGAGAAGGGGGTGATGCCACACACTTTCAAAGATCTTGTGAGAACTAATTCATTACTAAGGGGATAGCACTAAGCTATTCATGAGAAATCTGCCCCCATGATCATATCATCTCCCACTAGGCCCTACCTTTAACATTGGGGATTACAATGAAACATGAGATTTAGAGGGGTACCATCCAAACTGTATCACCCATCCCACCAACTCTACAAATTTTTAAGTGAGACACTGAAGGAAGAAATTTATTGCAGAAGGATGACTAAGTATACCTATGTCATATTTTTCTTTCATTTCTTTTAATAGGTGGTGGAGAAAAATGCAGATCCAGAAACCACCCTTTTGGCCTACCTGAGAAGAAAGTGTATCCTGACTTTAGAGTGGGAGTGATGGAGAAGGGGCGTGATGGTGACCGATTCTCTAGGCCTCGTGTTTCCTAGTGACCGGTGGGGTGGCCATGAGGTGTGGAGGGAAGAGCGCTGGATTAGGACGTGGGATACTTGCATTTTATTTGCTGCTGTAATCTGAAACTCGCAGCTACTGAATGAGAGGATTGTTTGTGATGATCTTTGAGGTGTCTCCCAGCTAAGACTCTAGTAATGCCAAGGTTTAATCCAGGGCTTGTAGAAAGGCCCTCATTAGCCTTGGTGAGCTTTATGGTCATTTGTCTGTGGTAAGAGGGGGCCTTCCTTAGGTGACATTTGCTTAATACATAAATGGAGTTCCTGGGGAATATTTCCAGCTCTGCCTAGGTGGAGGGAAGCAAGGGAAAAGTATGCCTGAGATAGGAATACCATAGAGGTAGCATTCACTGTAAAAACAACAAACAGAGAGCCATGGAGGGTGGGGGAACTCCCTAGAGGGACTAGGGTGCTGCTCTTCACTCAATGTGGGGAGGGCTTCTAGAAGAGCCCCTATACCATTAGTTCTGAGTATTGGAAGTATTCTGAGATCCCAGAACTAAAACAATGATAATAATTGGAGTTAACATTTAATGAGCACTTCCTGTATACAGGCAGGATTCAAAGTGATGTGTGCAGCTCACCTCAGTCTCCGCAGGAATCCCACGGAAGTGTAACACTCTCTTTTCACAGGGGAGGAACTGAAGCCTTGGTGTGTGACGTAACCTGTCTTTTACTAGTGCGTTCTGGGCGAATAGTGACAGAACCTGCACTAAAGCCTAGAGCCATGTTCCTAACCCGTGACCGGCACTGGAAACTCTCCCGGGGACCTGTCGACAGGCCTATGCTCATCCTGACCTCTGCAACAAAACCCTCCTTCTCCCAGGGGGGTGTCTAGTGGGTCTTTCCAGTGACATATTTGGGGACAGCAAGGATTATTTCAGCATCCACAGAAGTGAGCTGGAGCCCATGGCCTTCACTATGGTTTGCTCCCCTCCTATCAGACAGTACTGTGGTGGACTTCGCTGTACTTTGTTCTGGATTTTTTATCTTAAGTGGGTATGTCTGCAGGTTCACAGAAGATAAACCTGGTGGTGTTGGGGAATGAAAGTGTCACTGCTTCAGATCAGGTGAATGCATGGAACTCCATTTAAAGTCTATCTACTTGGGAGATCTGGGAAGAGAAGCCCATTCTCAGGATTATTGAGATCAATTTTAGCTTTCTAGTAATACAACTAATTTTTGCTTTTTAATCATTTCTATTGTAGTTTTGAAGGCCCAGAAGCCTCAGAAATTCCTTGTCATAGCAATTGGCTGTGTCACATCTTAAATGAAATGCAAAATTGAAAGGTGGCACATAAATAGATATTCTTGCAGCTTATGGCTATATGTGCTGAGTCAATTTATGGGAGATCCAGGTGGGGGCAGAAACTCCAGTCTTGACTTTTACCCTAGCTTCCAGAAAGATCTCCAGGCTGGAAGAAGACCTTGCTAGACTTTGGACTGCCAGCCACCATTTATCTTCAGGTGCCCCCAGAGTTGTTTAACTTGCTGATAGCTGCATATATCCTGAGGAGGACACAGAAAGCCTCCCCAAGTGTGCTGGGAAGGAAGGAGCGTGGAGAAAGGAGCACACCCAATCTGGAGTCAGATGGCTGTGATGGGGCCCACGCCAGCAGGGAAACATGAGTTCCTGTGTCATCTTGTGTGGCCCATGTTACCTCTTGGATCTCAGTTTGTTGCTTTTTTAGATCTGTTAGGAAGTTTCTTTCCTACCTGCTAACCAAGTCATTCTGAAGATCAAACAGATATCTAGGTACAAGTGCTTTTCAAATGTAAGATGTTATACCATTGTCTTTAAATCTTGTCTTGAAAATGAGAGAAGTGACCAGGTGACAATACCCTCAGTTCCCTCCATCCTCAGTAGTGGTGGGTGGCTTAGAGGCCTGCAGGTCTGAGTAAGAAGCAGCATTGGAGCCCATGTGACTCAGGGAAAGTGACCTCCACAATAGCTGTTCTCTAGAATAGCATACTAGTTAGGCACTTTAAAAACTCAAAGTAGCAGATGATCTTTCTGCAAGTATATGTAAGAGTGTGGCTCAGTATTGGTCACTGACCTAAAAAAAAATCACTATTTTAATTTCCATTCACATATTTCCTGGGTCAAATATTCAAAAGCCCTTGGTCTAGCTCTAATTTTGATTCTTGGGGATTTATCAGCCTAAAAAGTTCAGAGTGAAAAGCAAGAATTTAGAGGTTACAAAACAGATCAATGTCTTATTCTGGCCCAAGCAGCTTCATGGTGTGCTCGGCTGGGAGTGATGTGGCAGCTGTGCCATATCCTCCCTCACAGAAGACCTCAACACCAAGAGAAGCCTCTAGGACTGACCAACCCTAGAACTCATGTCCCAAGAGATGCTACTTGGGTGCTGTCCATGGGATCTTGATGCCTTTGCTCTTCTGTGCAGTGGATACAGCTCTGTTCCCTGCCTCCCTGGGGTGCAGTCCAGCCCCTCTGAATAAGGAGGCCTGTGGGGCTGCTGTCTTCCTGGGTTGAGGGGCCTGAGCCCATGTGGGAATGAATGGCTCTACCCACATGGCTCTGCCCAGGCATTTCCTAGCAATCCAGCAGACTCCTCTCCCTGAGTTCATTCTCCTTAACTCTTGACCACCCAGTGGGGCTGAGTGGAACCAAGCTCGGCTGTGGAGAGGGGGGCTGCGGTGCTTGCACAGTGATGCTCTCCAAGTATGACCGTCTGCAGAACAAAATTATGTATCCTTTGCTTGCTGTCTGACTGACCACGTGAGGGCTGCAATGCAGGACCAACTTGCGAGGGAGTAGATGAGTGTATGTGTGTGCATGTGCATGTGTGTGAGCCCCTGTTTCTAAGGAGAATCTGTGGACAGGAAAATTGTAGAATGATCTCTTAGCAAGTATGTGCTAGGCTTATAATATTGACCAGGCTCCAAACTGCTGATAAGATGACTTTTCTAAAATCCAGGTTTATACCACATTCCATAAAATCCTTCAGTAGCTCTTCCTTGCCCGTAGGACAAAGTCTCTTAGCTTAGTAGTAAAGCCCTGCACAGTATGCCCCAGATTTCTTCTCCAGTTTTCTTTCTCAGCATGCCACCAGCACGCCACTTAAGCAGAGTTCATTGTGAAATACCAATGATACAGGTCCTCTAATTGCTTGGTCTTTGTTTAAACTGTTTCCCAAGTCCTGAAGTTCTCCTGGGATTTCTCCACCCAGCTAACTGTTACTAGCTAGTTAGAATTGGGCAAAAATACCACCACCTCCAGGAAGCCATCCTTGATCTCTTAAGACTGGGTTAGGTGCCCCTTGTCTGTGCTGCTTCCATAGTGCCCTGTGCACAACATTCCCAAGGTAAACTGAGGCATGATGCAATTTTTTTTTACAGTTTATTTGAGAAAACAACAGTTCATGAGTCAAGCAACTCCAAATTAGAAGCCATTCAGGAACTCCACCAGGAAAAGGCAAGCAGGAGGTTTTTGTAGGACGGACACAGGCATAAAGCAAAGAAATTATTTGATTAGTTACTATTCTACAGTTGCCTTATTTGGTCTATCCCACTGGAAACTCCATAGTTCTATAACTAGAAGTTTGTTGACTACTTCTGATTGATTGATCTCTTAAGGCTTAGTTCTATTTTTTAATAAAGATATTCATAAGAAGTAGCTCAAGTTAAGTTTCTCCTGCTAATCAAGTGGAGTTCAGGTCACTAATGAGGCCTAACTGATTTTGTCTGCTGAGAGATTCTTCAGACCTTTACTAAAGTAAAGTTTTAATTTACTTTAACAAGATTTAAATTGCACCTTCACACGGGCTTCAATTTTCTCGGTTGACTGCAAGCTATTGAAGGGCAGAGCTTTCCTCTTATTCATTTTCATTTCCCCAGCCCTCAGCAGAGTGCCTGGCATATGGTTGGCACTCAGCAGCTGACGTTGATTGTAAGTGAATGAGTGATGAATAAGAGAAGAATGCAAGGAAGTTCTAGCTAAGGGGTTGGTGTCTCATGTTGTCTGGGGATTTCTTCTCTGTTTCCCCACAGAGGAATGAAAGCAATAGAGGTGAGGAAAAGCAGGGAAGCAAAGTGATTGGAGGTTCTGACACTGAGACTAAGGGAGAGCCCTGCAGGCAGGAGCATGCTTCAAGGCTGCAACCTGCCTGAGAAACTTCCTCTTGACTCAGCCCCCAGGGTCAGGCTGAGTAAGAGGCAACTGAAAGTGACACTGGCTCCCTTGTTGCAGCTCAGAGGCTGAGGGTGTGCTGATGCCTGATCCCACAGGACCCTGAAGAGGCTCAGCTTTACTTACAAGGAGAGCTTCCTTTGTTCCTTGCCCAGAGTCTTCAGTGGAGAGGTGAGGGCACCAGTAGAAAGAGACAAGAACATAAATGAGAGCAGAGAGACATAACATAAAGCTTCACGACGTCCTCCAGAACCCACAGTCAGGCCCGTTCTAATGATCTGAGTGGACAGTAAATGGAATGACCTTAATCTGGGGTTCTAGCCACTTTTCTGTCAATGCCTGCCTGGCCCCCATCTGCTCCTTGCACCATGTGGCAGTGACAACTGTGGAAGGAATAGGAAGCACCAAGACAAGGCTGCATCCTGTGCAGGTAACTAGAGGAAAGGGAGCTGTGCTCCTAAGATCAGGCTGTTTCTTCTACAGGAAGGCTTATGCCAAGGCTGCAGATTTGCTTTGGGTTGTTGGGCAGAGTGTCACTGTTTAATTTAAGGAGGTTTTGCTCCCTGGCCACCTCCTTATCTCCTCTGGGTACTGCGAGGTCAAAAGAAGAAACACCCAAGCCTGAAGCTCCTTCCTGTGAGCTGGTTGGTTATAACATTGCATGGTCTCAAGGGACCCAAGAGGTCAACTGAATCTGGTGGCTAGCCCAGTCCAGTTGTATTAGAACTTGGAGGAAGAGATGCAGGGGAGTTTCCTCACTTTGTTCCAGAGTGTGTTTAGAAAACCCCCAGCCTTCCCAGATTTGAATTTTAATTCTCTGTGCCCTTATTTAAAAGCCCACCTACTCCCTGCAATGGTAATTCTGCACCCCTTACCTCCCACCCACAGATGGTACAAATGTGAACTGCTAGGCCTTCACTTTCTTTAGAATGGAGGTTAACAGGTGCTAAAGAAGATAACAGAGATTTAATGCCTGAGCAAGGCTCTTTCCTTGATGGTATCAGACCACCTGAAAATGCATTGAAATCAGAAACACTTTTGGAAAGAGTGGGCAGTAATAATCTGGGGGGTTTGGGGAGAGAATCAGGATGCTCTTAGGCCAAGTGGAAAGAAAGAGGAGTAGAGCCCTGTTGGAAGGAAAGGCCATTGTCCCTAAAGCATTTTGTTTGAGAAAACTTGGGCTCTTTGGGAGATTATAATAGAAGTTACCAGACTTTGGTCAGGTCTTAATTCTCCCTTGTTTATTTGAGGAGACATGCCATTCAGGCAATCCTGTCTTCCTTGGGGGCATCTTTCTTTCTTTTATTTATTTTTTTTTTTTGAGACGGAGTTTCGCTCTTGTTACCCAGGCTGGAGTTCAATGGCGTGATCTCAGCTCACCGCAACCTCCGCTTCCTGGGTTCAGGCAATTCTCCTGCCTCAGCCTCCCGAGTAGCGGGGATTACAGGCACGTACCACCATGTCCTTGGGCATCTTTCATTACATCATGGAGCCAGATCCTCTTGCAGAGTGGCTGATTCTATTCTTTGGAATGGCATCTTGGGCCAGTCATGTGAGGTCAGCTACGCGTGGGTGGCATTGCTTCCCATCTATAGATTTGTTTCTTAGGCAGGAAGAAGGGAAATTACCAAACTTGTCCAACCTGAAGGAGATGTGAGAGGGTTAATTAAGGCTTGTTATTTTCTTTGAAACAAACGGATGAAAGTAAGAATAAATAGTTTAAACACAGGAGTCAGGTATTAGTCCATTCTCACACTATTGATAAAGACATACCCAAGACTGGGTAATTTATAAAGAAAAAGAGGTTTAATGGACTCAATTCCACGTGACTGGGGAGGCCTCACAATCATGGCAGAAGCTGAAAATCATGTCTTACATGGTAGTAAACCAGAGAGAAATTAGAGCTAAGCAAAAATGGAAACCCATCAGATCTCATAAGACTTATTCACTACCATGAGAACAGGATGGGGGAAACCACCCCCATGATTCAGTTATCTCCCACAGGGTCCCTCTCCCAACATGTGGGAATTATGGGCGCTTCAATTCAAGATGAGATTTGGGTGAGGATACAGTCAAACCATAGCAGGGCTTATCTGTATAATTAGCCTAAAATCCTCCCTGTCCAATGGTACAGGTTCTTATTTCTAATGCTCTTATTTTGGCTACAAACAGGCTGCAGAGCCAGTTTCCACTTCTTGTCCATTTGTTTGCTTTACTTGGTTTCTGTGACACTGTGGTTCTGACTTTTCCTTCTCTCTTCTCTCTGGTTCCTTCTCTGCTCAGTCTCTAGTCACTACAGTGCCCTGGACCCTGAGCTGGGCTCCTCCCCTTCTTCACCATTCACTCTCCCTGCATGAGTTTGATGTTGTTCACATGCCAATGGCACTTGTACTTACAACTCCAGCTTTGACCTCTCCTCAGAAGTTGGACTTCCTTTTCCAGTTGCTTACTTGACATCTCAATACGGATGTCTAATCTCAAACTTAAGAAAACCCCACTCTTCTCCTAATGGCTTCCCTCCCCAGTCTTCTTCCATCTGAGTCAATGGCAAGCCATCCACCTGATTGCTCAAAACAAAAATCTAGACATCACCTTTGAGTGTTTCTCTCATATGTCACACCCAATCCATTCAGAAGCTGCCTTCTGGTTCTGATAGTCACTGTCCTTTGAAAGGATCTTCCTAGTCATAGCTAACATTGTCTGACTGCCTGCTATATGCAGGTGCAGTGTTAAGGGTTTTACATGAATTATCTCAGTTAATCCTCATCACAGCTCTAGAGGTAAGTACGAGGATGATCCTCATCATACAGATGGGGGGAGAACCTGGCCAAGGTCACAGTTGGCAAATGGTGACATTGGGGATTGACTCTGGGCAGTGACTGCTACCCCCTCCCCTCACCCCGCCATTGTCTCTCAACATAGGCTGGCTCCAGTCAAGTCCTGTGGGGAGCCTGGGAGGGTTCTGCCATCCCAGGTGTCTATGTCATCTGTTCCTTTTAGGAGAGAATTGCCAAAAGCCATGGCTCCCAGTGCGGGTTCTGCACCCCCGGCATCGTCATGAGCATGTACACACTGCTCCGGAATCAGCCTGAGCCCACCATCGAGGAGATTGAGAATGCTTTCCAAGGTATGGGTCTTCAGGAACAGCCTAGGAGGTGGAATGACAAATGAGGCCCTGTGGAGGTCAGGACAAGTGCCAGGGAGAAGAGCATGAGGGACTACTCTTTGGAGGAAGAACTCAGCATCCCCCCCCGCCACAATGTGGTGGCTAAGATCTGCTAGAAAGCCAACCCTCTCTTAGTTGGGAGAACTCCTGGTTGCTGTGGAGAACTCCTGGGGTCTCCTGTCTTTGGGTTAATCTTCCTGAGGTGTCTGTCTGCCTTCCCCCAGTGTTGGAGTAGAGTTGGCAGTGCGTGGCTGGTGCAGGAAGACATCCTTTGGAAAACTCCTCAGGGGCTAATGATATGACTTCCTTCCCTCTCAGTTTTCACCAGAACAGGATTCTGCATGGCAAAGACCACCTATGTATCTGTTCCTCTGAACTGAATAGAGAAGCCTCCCTATCTATTCACCATTTCCATCATGTATTCAGTTATTTTGGGAAGACACAGTCTCTGCTCTCAAAAAGTTCACAGTCTGAAGAAGAAGAGAGTTTATAATGTAGTCCAATAGGCTAACTGGTAAAGCTATGACCAGCCACTGTGGGAGCACTTAGGGAGAGGCACCTGACTCAGTCTGGACATTCCAGGAAGGCTTCCATTCTAGGAATGACTCCCTGAAGTCATGATAGATGTTCTGAAGGATAGGAGAAGGTCAAGAAGCCTTCCAGACAGAGGTGACAGAATGCAGCCTGGTAAAGAGAGCACCCAACTAGGCTGGGAGCAAAGTCACAAAGCCCTCACCCATCCCAGGGGCTTGCACTGACATTGCAGCTTTTTTCTTGGCCCACAGGAAATCTGTGCCGCTGTACAGGCTACAGAGCCATCCTCCAGGGCTTCCGGACCTTTGCCAGGGTAAGTGGAGACCCAAGAGCATCAGCATCTCTGCTCCCAAAACAGCAACACTCAGAAATCACTGTTGGGAGGGGGACCAAGGGCCTCTGGTCTACAAACAAGGATGATAAGACAGTCAGTTAGTAAGTCTTCCCTCTGGGGACATCTGGCATGGGGAGTAGAGTCTGCCATTCTTATTCAGGGAAGGGTTCTTATGAATAGCATGGGACTTTCTCCCAGTAATGATCTGGAGACCTGCTTCCTGGAAGAGGCTCATCGCCCAAGAACTAGCTTCCTCCAGTGCCTTTGGGCTTGGCAGCTTTCCTTGGAGACTGGCAGGCTCAGCCCATTGCATAGGTGCTGAATGTAGCATTTGCTAACAACCCAGACTTGCTCAGCACTTGCATTTCTCCTCCTTCCCTCTCCTGGCTGCTTTCTGTGGTTGGCACTCTTTTGGGCTTATGCAACTAGTAATTAGATCTCCAGATAGTTTGTGAACCCCTGCAGTGTTCCTATAACTCTGAGTGAGAAGTCACAGCTGGGTGTGTGGGCATTGATTATATAAACACAGACATCCACCTGCTATCTGGCAAGGAAGGCAGAAAGTTGGCACCTCCTTTCTTGGCTTAATCTCCCCCCAGGTTATACCTGACTTCCCAATTGGGTCAAGTCAATGCTGAATCCAATCAAGCCATCTCATTTCAATTTGATCCTGGGTCCAGGGGAGTTACAGACTCCTTTGCTTTTCACTCACCTTTAGGGTTGGCACATCATGCAAAAGAGTATTATGTCTATATAATCCAGGAAGGGGTGGGTGGAAATGGAGACAGGACCGTCTAAGTATGGAAAACACCACACTCTGATTAATGCTGCTGCTGCTGAACTATTAGCAAGAGTGGACTTAAATGAAAATGACTGAAAGCACAAATTCAGATTCCACAGACCTGGGTTCAAATTCCATTCCATTACTTAATTGATGCATGACCTTAGGTAAGTCTGCTTGTTTTTATTAGATTGGTGCAAAAGTAGCTGTGGTTTTGCCGTTAAAAGTTTGAAAAGAAAAACTGCAATTACTTTTGTACCCACCTAATAAAATGGTGATCTTATTGGGTGATTACCTTAGAATATCTACCTCACTGTGTTTATAAAGATTAAGTACTTCTTGTAAAGCTTTCAGAACCATGCCTGGCACATTTCAGTTGTTCAATAAATGGTAACCTTAAATTATAATGCTGATACATTTCTTCCATTAGCAACTATATAATCTTCATGAGTTACTCAGTGTTTTCTGAGAATCAAGGATTGTTAATCTTGCCTCTATTTACTTCATAAGAACCTGCTAAAAGTTATATAATGTAACCAGTCCTTTTAGTTTTTCAAAACAGAAGCCTTTTTGAGCATAGCAATTGCCTTCCCTCCTGAAGCTGAAATGGCTCCTTGATTTCATCATGCAGCACTTACCTCCCTCAATTCAGCTATCCAGCAGTGTAGAGCAAAGCAAGGCTGAGAGCTCTGAGCAGCCAAAATGCCTGACACACAAAAGGTGCTCAGAAGCTAACGCACGTTACTCATCAGAGGTCCCTGAGATGTTTCTTCAGAGCCTTTTTACTGTTAATTTACACAGAGCTCTAACAAAATCGGTTATCTGGTTTTCCTGTCCATAGCACACACTAGAAAGCATGTGGAGGGTCAGCTAGCGGTGGGCACACTGCTCACAGCAAGAAGTGACCATGTCTATCTGGCAGCAAGGAAAGAAATAGAGGAGCTATTAAACGGGAACAAGCAAGACTTCTAGTTTCTGGTCTGGCATGTAAGCAGCCTAGGAGTTTTTATTTTATCTAAGCAAGAAGAAAAATGCTGAACAAACTGAAGAATCAACAATGTCTTCAGATCCATCAGAGGAATGAGGTCAAGGACAACTCATTGTCCAAAAAATTGGAGAGACAGACACAACATGTGAGAGCAGAGACACAAAATCAGAAACTTCTGCAGAAACCTTTACCAGGGTAGAAAATGTAAATACTAACTGATGAATTGCTGGAGGCATAACAGGGATATAAACTCCAGAGGGAGGCAGAGGGTGCTCCGCACTTTTGTGAGTTTTACCTCCGGGAGCTCTAGGTCCTCACAGTAAATGTTGGAGAAAAATCCCCTTGTGTTTCTGAGAGGGAGTGGGAAAAGGAACCATTTTGAAATATGCCAGAGCATTCTGTTCTTCTTGAGAAGACCTGCCCTCAGGAGAAATTATTTTACCACAGCCTAAACTTCTGAGGTTATATTAGAGCCTAACCTACCTCAGGAAGGGGAAATATGCAACTTCAGGACCCTCTAGTCTTTCACCTGTGGGAAAGGAAATACACAAGTCCAGCCCCCTCCAGCCATCCTGTCCCACCAAATGGAGGGAAAAAAACAATCTGAGAAGCACTTGTGAAGTTCACAGGCCAGGGCACAAGCTCACCAAAAGACTGAGACTAGTCTTAGGACTACAGAATACTTCTCCTTCATGTCTTACCCATACATTAACTAAAGGCCTATTTATATCAGGTCCTTCTAGGATCTTATATCATGTGCTTATATCATGTCCACCTTTCGACTGAAAATTATAAGGCATAGTCAAAGGCAAACAAAATTTGAAGAGATTGAACAAACAGGAGAACCAGAATCAGATAGGGCAGGAATATTGGAATTACAAATGAGGAATTTCATAAAGCTATGGTTAGTATTCTAAGAGCTTTAATGGAAAAATAGATAAAACACTAGAACAGATGCATAATGTAAGCAGAGAATGGAAATTCTGAGGAAGAATTAAAAATAAATGCTAGAGATTTAAAATACTTATAACAAATTGAAGATTACCTTTGTTGTGCTCATTAATAGACTGGACTTGGCTGAGAAAAGAATCTCTGAGCTTGAGGATATGACAATGCAAACTTTCAAAACAAAAAAAAACAGAGAAAAGGGAGTGAATGGAAACAGAACAGAAACAAATAAGCACTGTGTGATAACTACAAAAGATGTAACATCTATGTAATGGAAATGTCAGAAAAAGAAGCAATATTTGAAGCAATAATGACTGAGAATTTCCCAATTTTAATGTCAGACTTTAAACCACAGAGTCAGGAAATTCAGAGAACAGCAATCAGGATAAATACCAAAAAACAAAACCCAACAAAAACTTTCCTTTCTCTCATCCTCGAAAGCATCCTGGGTCAGGGAGACCGCAAGAAGATAGACCTGCAGCATAGCACTTCCTAATAGAGTAGGATGGGTTCCAAACTCCCAAAATTCCCTGAAGATCCCAGGAGTCAAAGACTTGAAGAAGAAGTTAAAGTTTTTAGTTTCTGCAGGCAGGATCACACCTGAGAGGGACAGAGACCAGGGATTTCATCATGCGGGAGCTGACTGAGCCCCAGATCTGCATGCTTGTACATGCAGTTAACTGAGCCCCAGGCCAGGTGGGGCTCAAACTTCAAAAAATCAAAGGTAAAGAAAAATGACTTAAAAGAAGACAGAGGAAAACACCCTTTAACTATAGAAAAGCAAACATAAAATTATATCTGACTTTTCCCAGAAACTATGCAAGCAAGAAGCATGGAGTAAAATACTTAATGTATTGAAAGAAAAAAACCAAAGCACCTACAATTCTGTAGCCCAAAAGTATCCTCAAAAGCCAGTGAGAAATATTTTCTCAGATAAACAAAACTTGAGAGAATTTGTTGCCAGTAGACCTGTCTTGCAAGAAATATTAAAAGAAGTTCTTCAAAGGGAAGGAAAATGATGTAGGCCAGAAACTCAGATCTATATAAAGAAAGGAAGAGCATCAGAGAATGAATAAGTAAAGGTAAAATAAAATCTTTTATTTTCCTTAATCTTAATTGGTCTCGCAGATAGAAATTTGTTCAAGATATTCATAGCAACAATGTATTTATTTATGTGTGCACGTGTGTGTATATGTGTTTGTGTATAAGTAAAAGGAATAACAGCAATGATAAAATAAACAAGAGGAAAATTAGAAATACTTTGTTATTGTTAAGATACTATCACTACCTGTGAAGTGGCATAGTGTTATTTAAAAGTGGACTTAGATTAGTTATAAATGTGTTCTGCAGACTCTAGGGCCACTACCAGAAAAAAAAGTTTAAAATGAAGTATAATTGATATTTTATGAAAAGAGAGGAGGTGGAATTATATACAATGCTCAGTTAAAACCACAGAAGTCAGAAAATATGTGAAAGACAAAACTGGGAACAAAGAACAAGGGCAACAAATAGAAAACAATATCAAATATGATAGATACTAATTCAACTGTATCAATGATCACCTTAAATGTCAGTGATCTAAATATACCCTTTAAAAGACAGATTGTTAGAGTAGATGAAAATAACAAGACTCAACTATATGTTGTCTACAAGAAACCTACTTTAAATGAAATGACACAGATAGATTAAAACTAAGTAGATGAAGAAAGGTAGATCATGATATACTAATCAAAAGAAAGTGGAAGCAGCATATTAATTTTGGACAGAGCAAACTTCAGATCAAGAATAGTTAACAGAGAAAAAGAGGGGCATTAAAAATAATAAAGGAATCAATATTCCAAGAAGACATAACAATTCTTAATGTGTATGCACCTAACAACAGAGCTTCAAATACATAAGACAAATCTGACAGAACTGCAGGGACAAACAGATTAAGCCATTATTATATGTGAAGACTTTGACACCCTTATATCAGAAATGGAAAGAGGCACTAGGCCAAAAATCAGTAGGGACATAGTTGGACTCAAAGGCACCATCAATTAATTGGACATAATTGACATTTATAGACTACTTTAGCCAACAACAGCATAAAAGACATTTTTCTCAAGCTCATGTGGAACATTCACCTGGATGGACCACATTCTATGCTATGAAACATACATTTACAAATTTAAATTGCATGAATAGGAATTATATAATGTTTGCTTTCAAATGAAAATGAAATTAAACTAGACATTGATAATAAAAAGATAGCTGGAAAACCCCAAAATGCTTGAAGATTAAACAACACAATTCAAAATAAGAGAAAATCTTGAGGGAAATTTTTAAATATTTTGAATTAAATGAAATTGAAAAAACAACTTATCAAAATTTGTAAGATGAAGTGAAAATAATGCTTAGAGGGGAAGTAAAGTATTGAGTGCATACATTAGAAAGAAAGATTTAAAATCTATAATCTACTGGGGGCAGTGGCTCATGAGTGTAATCCCAGCACTTTGGGGGACCATGGCGGGCAGATCACAAGGTCAGGAGTTTGACACTAGCCTGACCAACATGGTGAAACCCCATCTCTACCAAAAATACAAAAATTAGTCAGGTGTGGTGGCATGCACCTATAATCCCAGCTACTCAGGAAGCTGAGGCAGGAGAATTGCTTGAACCTGGGAGGCGGAGGTTGCAGTGAGCCCAGAATGTGTTATTGCACTCCAGCCTGAGTGAGAGTGAGACTCCATCTCAATAAATAAATAAATAAAACTAAAACACTATATAAAATAAAATCAGTAATCTGGATTCCCACTTTAGAAAACTAGAAAAAAAAGGCAAATTAAATTCAAAGTAAGCTGAAGAAAAATAAAATTTGGAGCAGAAATCAGTTTCATTGAAAATATGCAATTAGTGGAGAAAATCAACATAACTGAAAGTTGGTTCCTCAAAAAGATCAATAAAATTAATAAGCCTCTGGCCAGGCAAAGAAAAAAAGAAGATACAAATTACTAATATCAAAATAAAAGGATCTCAATATAGATCTCACATACATTAAATGGATAATAAAGGAATATTAAGAACAGCTCTATGTTCACACACTTGATAACCTAGATGACATAAACCAGGTCCTTGAAAGATGTAAGCTACCAAAACTCATACAATGGTCAAGTTCAAAACACTGACAACATCAGATTCTGGTGAGGATGTGGAGCAACAGGAACTCTCATTCATTGCTGGTGAGAATGCAAATCGCACAACCACTGTGGAAGGCAGTTTGGCAGTTTCTTACAAAACTAAACATGTTTTACGATGCAACTCAGCAATCACCCTCTTTGGAATTGACTCAAATAAATTTAAAACTTACTGCCACATGAAAACCCCTACAGAAATGCTTACAACAGCCTTACTCATAATTGCCAAAACTTAGGTGCAACCAAGATGTCTTTCAATAGGTGAATAGACAAGCTGTAGATCAACTAAACAATGGAATGTTATTCAGTGCCAAAAAGAAAGGAGCTGTCAACCTATAAAAAGACATAGACAAACCTTAATTACTACTACTAAGTAGAAGTCAATCTTTTTTTTTTTTTACAATACCTAATGTTTGGCTTATTGTAGTTATTATAATCATTTTTGAATAGTACATATATATATCTGTAATAATGGATTTTATTTTATTAACTCGAGTAAGACATATTATGTAGAAAAATAAACTTCCTATGCTGTATGTAACACAAATGTATTAAACAATTGTGCTAAAGTAAGTAAAGTTAAAAAGTATATGATTCTTCATAACAAAACTACATATAATCATTTCAAGAACAGTCAAAACATATGCTAGTCAATGGAATGCTAAAAAATGTTTGGTATCATCTCTTTCAGAAAAGCGGTAATGTTTTGCTTCTTAAAACTTAAAAATAATGGATTTAGAAATAATATAATATATTTTTTCTATATGGGTAAGTATAGACCAGTAAAAGTGAGTCTATGCATTGAGGCAATTACATGTACATTTTTTAAAAAATGAAGTTAATTTAATAAGGTCTTTTCTCATCTAGATATTTTAGCTCAAATACCTCAGGAATAAAGTATCTCCTGTAAGCACATCACCTATTCCCTTGTCTTTACTAATATAGTTTTTGCTTATTGTTTGTTGTTTTAAATCATACTTTAAATTCTGGGGTACATGTGCGAACTTGCAGGATTGTTGCATCGGTACACACATGCCATGGTGGTTTGCTGCCTCCATCCCCCTGTCACCTACATCAGGCATTTCTCCCAGTGTTATTGCTCCCCAACCTCCCCACCCTCTGCTATGGACACAGGGAAGGGAATATCACACACTGGGGTCTGTTGGGGGATTGGGGGGCTAGGGGAGAAGTCAATCTTAAAAAGCTACATATTGTATGATATGAATTCTATCAAATTCTAGAAAAGACAAAACTATGGAGGCAGTAAAAAGATTAGTGGCGGCAAGTAATTAGGGGAAAGAGGGATGAATAGGCGGGGCACAGAAGTTTTTTTAGGGCAATATAACTCTATTCTATAAGATACCATCAGTGGACATGTTTCATTATGCATTTGTCAAAACCAATAGAATGCACAACACCAAGAGTGAATCTTCATGTAAATTATGGACTTTGGGTGATAGTGATGTGTCAGTGTGGGTCCACTTCTGAGGATGTTGAAGTGAGAAAGGTTTTGTGTGTGTGTGTGTGTGTGTGTGTGTGTGTGTGTGTGTGTTGGGATAGGGGATATTTGGGAATTCTCTACATGTTCCACTGAGTTTTTTTCTGTGAACCTTAAACCACTCTTTAAAAAAAAATTTTTTTTTTAAGGCACCAGCCCAGAAGTCTTCTATTTAGTAAACTAGGAATCTCAGGAGGGTGGGGATGAGAAAATTAAGTCTTATCCAACCTCAATAGATCTTGAGGGCAGTGACGCATGATTGCACATCACAGTAATTTATGTCATTAACGCACCAATGAATTACCAAGAAAATAGATCTAGGTGATAATGAGGCGGCACTTTGTCTGGAAAAGGTCCTTCTGAGAAATATGTTCTTCTTTAGAAGGGCCAGATGAGTGGGATGCAGGACCTTCCACTTCAGGTAGGGCTGGGGCATTTCCCTGTTTCACTCCTTCTCC
This sequence comes from Callithrix jacchus, assembly GCF_049354715.1. Lineage (NCBI taxonomy): Eukaryota > Metazoa > Chordata > Mammalia > Primates > Cebidae > Callithrix > Callithrix jacchus. The sequence continues at coordinate 84,418,063 of NC_133515.1, read as the reverse complement.
AAGAAAAAAGATGAGAAGAGGCACTAAGAAACCTCTCTTTTTTCCTTGCTTTCTGTCTAAATATAGAGGGGAAGTGCAAGGTGGCTGGCTGCAGGGAGGCTCAGAATGGACGGAGCAGGTCTGGCACCCAGTGCTGGAACCATGAATGCAGGAAGAGTCTGTAAATGAAGCAGCATGCATGTGCAGGTGGTGAGGGGGGTGAAGGGTCTCTCTCCTGATGCCATCGCCTGCCTGCTTACAAGTTGTCCAAGATCACACCTCCCGCATCCCAGCCCTGTGAGCACTTTCTTGGGAAAGACAATGGGTTGTGACACAGCTTCTGGGAAATGCCAGCATGCTATGGTGTCTCCTGTGGCCAACATGCAGGAGGACTGCTCCCAGCCTGCTTTTTCAGGAATTGACTGCCCCATAAGAGTGCCTGGGGCAGAGCCTATAAGTTTTCTCTACTTTTTCATCTCAGCACAACTCCAGCACTCGGTCTCCTGAAGCCCTGAGCTGCAGATCAGTCAGCTGGGCACCGTCCTTCGCCACCCTGCAATGCCTCGGTGCTGGGAGGTAGTGATTCTAGACTCTGTGTGTGCTCTGCCGCTGGCATCCTAAGAGGTCCTGAGCAAGTCTTTTCCCGGAGATGCTGAGTGATGTGACCTGCATACTTCCTCCAGAACAGGCCCACAGCGAGTAGTGAAGAGTGTTTACCTTTCTGGGAAGAAGTACCTAATAAGCAGCAGGGAGGCCATTGGGCACACTGGCTGGACATAGCACTGGGCCCAGCATCCATCTTGGACATCCTCAGCAGAGTCCCACAGAGACCCAGACTGGGAGACACCAGCCAAGTTCCCTAGAATCTTGCTGATCTGGAAGTTAAGCCTCTTGAGTCTTGAGAGAGTCAATGGGAATATCCCTCATAGAGGCTTCCTGAGGAAGCAGCACTGAAGAAGAGAAATGGGCATAAAGGATAGGTGTTGGTAAAGCAGGACCTAGTTTTTATGGAGACAAGTTCCTGAAATTCAGTAACCTTGTTCCTCCTATTTGTTTATCCATGAGTCGTTTAATCTATGTTAGCCAAGAAAGAGGGAATGTAGCTGAGGCCTCCACTCTGCACAACTGGCAGGTAGGGTGTTCCTGCTGTTGATGCTGGGACAGGCATCAGAGCTGGAGTGTTCTATATGTTAATAATCTAGATTCCTTAGCTTCTGCGAATACTCTTTGTAAATACTCTTGTGCAGATGTTCATCCTCTCTCTAGGATGGTGGATGCTGCAGAGGAGATGGGAACAATCCGAATTGCTGCATGAACCAGAAGAAAGACCACTTGGTAAGTGAGTTCTTCTCCTGCTGGAAACCTGGAGGTGATCTGAGACTTAGAGGAGTTGGTGCACAGCTCATGTCCCTGGCAGTGGGGACTGGAAAAGGATGCTACGGTGAGTCAGTGATGGCAGACTGTGGGGTTGGTGATGGTGCACGTTAGCCCCGGGTCCTCTAACTGAGACCCTCTCATTCCTGCTTCCCAGGGATTACCTGCTTCTCTTGCAACCTTCAGTGGGGCTGGCAATGAGCTTGCCTCTTGGGCATTTGAAAGGAGGAGATGCTGTACCACCTACTTGTTCTCTTTCCCCATAGGTTAGTCTCTCGCCATCTTTATTCAAACCAGAGGAGTTCACGCCCCTGGATCCCACCCAGGAGCCCATTTTTCCTCCTGAGTTGCTGGTAGGTGATGCCTCAGGGACAGGTCCAGCATACTGCGAGTCCCTGGAAACCTGCTTAATTTTCATACCCACTGGGAACCTGTGTCCTTCCAGTCCTTTAGGTTTCAGCTTAAATGTCCCTTCCATTTTCTGACACCCCACTAGGTTGAGTCTCTGCTACATGTGCTCACAGCCCCTGCACTTCTGCTCATGCGTGTCACACTTACAGTTACTGATTTGATGTCTGTGTTCCTTGCTAAATGGCAAGCCCCATGATGATAGGGACTGGCTCTCCGGGCACATTGTAATGTAGCAGGTGCACTATAACCATTTGTTGACCTCCTGGCTATATCTAATATAGAAGCACCCCAAGAAACCTATTTCCTCTATGAGCAATCCATTTATTTAAGAAAGAAACAAACAAAACTCTCTTCAAAGGACATGACCTGTGGCTTGCAGCTCTGTCTTAAGGACACCCCTCACACCCACTTTATCACTATCACTCTAATATTTATGGGAATGAAAGCAAGCCACTTGGAGTTTCTCAAGAGCACACTTCTCAAGATGTTGTGCTCATGAAAACTTCCTTGCAGCTTCAACAGGCCAGAGAGAATGGCTGTGGAGCTGACCACCAGCAGATCTTTCTCTGAATTGTGAAACTTTGAAAATAGATAGCAGTTTGATTTGAGGGCTTCGTTCAGCCCAGTGTCACCCTGCAAGCACTAAAGCCAGCCTTCCTAGGCATCACCTTGTAACAAACACCTCTTCTTACCTTCCTGTCCTCCATCTCTTCTCATGCCTTGTCCTTGGTGCCCCCCAGAGACAGTATGGGGCACTGCAAGGAACCTGGGCTTTCAGCTAGGTCTGTTGGGGACTCTTCATGGCAGGTGACCTTCAGCAGATCCCATAACCTCCTTGACCCTCAGGATCTTCTTTCGCTGGTGAAAATGAGGCTTATAATGCCTCCTTCATGGAGGTCTTGTAAAGACTAAGCATATATTTAATAGTCCCAATTGAGTTCCTGCCTCTGAACATATTACTTCCCCTTACTTCTCCCTGATAGATATTTTCGTTCTGAATGTCAGTAAGACATCCCATTGCTGACTTAAAGCAATTTATCAGGGGAATGACAGTAGGAAGAAAGAGACAGTGTAGTAAGAAAACTACATTTCCCAGAGGCTGAAAGATACTCCTCGGAAGCAGCTGCGATTTGAAGGGGAGCGTGTGACATGGATACAGGTCTCAACCCTCAAGGAGCTGCTGGATCTCAAGGCTGAGTACCCCGGCGCCAAGCTGGTGGTGGGGAACACGGAGATTGGTAAGGACTGGGGAGGCTGCCCTGGGGCTGCCTGGGGCCCTGGGGGTGTTGCTAGGTCCTCTTGCACATTCTCACCTCCCCCTGTCCTTACTTGCCTCTGCACCCGACCCCTGTGCCCCGCTGACTACCTGGAGCCCACCAGAAAGCCCTGGAAACTTCGGTTCCTGCAAAGACCTCTGGCTGTGGAGTCCCACAGATCTGGCTCTGTTCCTTGCTGGATGTGTGACCTCCAAAGAGTGGCTTGTCCTTGTCTATCCTCATGTGTCGTTTTTTATATGGGGATACTAATAACTCCTTAAAGGATTGTTCTGGGTGTGAAATGAGATTCTTGCATGTAGTTGACTTTTTTCCCATAAACATGAACAGAGTGCCAAGCATGAGCCAGGTACTCTGGAAGGGGCTTGGGAGACGAGGATCAATTGGACATGGTTCCTTGCCCTCAAGGGCCTTCTAGTCTAAGGGAGGAAGAAGTAATTCAAGCATAGTGTCTAGGCTAGTGTCTGATGAACACTAGAGGTTCCATAAAAGTCATGCTTTTGAGCCCACCATCCCACTTTTTCTGGGGAATGATGTGATAAGGTAAAGAAGAGGAGAGCTCCAGGCATGACTACAGCATAGCAGTTAACTATAACCATTTGCTGACCTCCTGGCGATATCTAATATGCAAGCACCCCAAGAAACCTATTCCCTCTCGAAGCAATCCATTTGTTTAAGAAACAAACAAAGAAAGAAACAAACAAAGAGAGCTCTCTTCTAAGGATGTGATCTGCAGCTTGCAGCTCTATCTTTTTTTTTTTTTGAGATGGAGTTTCGCTCTTGTTACCCAGGCTGGAGTGCAATGGCGCGATCTCGGCTCACCGCAACCTCCGCCTCCTGGGTTCAGGCAATTCTCCTGCCTCAGCCTCCTGAGTAGCTGGGCTTACAGGCACGTGCCACCATGCCCAGCTAATTTTTTGTACTTTTAGTAGAGACGGGGGTTTCACCATGTTGACCAGGAAGGTCTCGATCTCTTGACCTCGTGATCCACCAGCCTTGGCCTCCCAAAGTGCTGGGATTACAGGCATGCGCCACTGCGCCCAGCCCGCAGCTCTATCTTAAGTTCACCCCCTGCACCCACTTTATCACTGTCACTCATCACTCTAATATTCATCGTAGGCAGTTTGTGCTGCCTGTGACCGTGGCCACCTGCCCTGTCAGGGCTACCACCTGGGATGTGAGGCCCAGAATCCTGGAACACGCTGGGAGACTCAGAATATGCAGCTCTCAGTCCCAGTGCTTTAAGAGATGGGGAGAGATGGCAGAGGTTCCCAGGCCTCTGCTAATCTCTATCGATTTCTAAACCTGGCATGGTCTATTTCTACTTTGCTGGGTCCCAAGTCTAGTGCGGATCTAAGGAGGAGACCACGGCCCAGCTGAGGACCTCTGCTGTGGAGGGGCATGCCATCCTTCTAAGCAGTCAGGTCCAGCGTTGGGGAGACACCTGGCCCTGGTTCTGAAGGAGCTGCCAAGCCCTGGGTTCTGGTTGGCTCCTCAGCCACAGAGAGGAGAGCCTGACTTGGGTCAGTGCTTATGGAGTCAGAGTGGGCGCCACCCTCATGAGCACATATACACACAGTAGAGTCCCCAGCTGTGGTTTAGTGACACACTGAGGCAGCAGGGTGGGCTGAGACACACTTCAAGAAATGTGATCTTGATGGCCATGGCTCAACAGGACTCACGGTTCAGGTAGCCGAGGTGTAGCTTGATTTAAGGTGGCTGGGGGAATCTTAGAAGATCCTTCCTTTTTTTTCTCAAAGACAAGGTCTCACCCTGTTGCCCAGGCTGAAATGCAGTGGTGCAATGCTACCATAGCTCAACTCAAACTCATGGGCTCAAGTGGTCCCCCACCTCAGCCTCGAGGGGATCATTTCACACTTGCATACTCCTTGCTCTGAGTCATCCAATGGCCTGGGCCCAGTTGGATTCCAAAAGAAAGGAATTTACAAAGATTACAGAAGCTCCACAATTAGGAATGATTTCTCAAGACCACTTCCGTCTGTGCCACTCCTCCTCTCTTACGCATACCCCAGTAGTATAGCCACCTCCAGTCAACGCAGGGTGTTGGGGGAAGGCAGAACAGAGAAAACCTTATCACGATAGGACTTACTGCCTCAATCTGTATTCTTTGTCCTGGAAGCTGATATTCAAAAGGGACTGATATTCAGGTGCTGTTTAGGATTTCTGAAGGGAACTTTGAGGATTTCTGGAATCTGGGGACCCTCAAAGCCTAGGGCCCCCTTCAGAAATCCTAAATAGCACCTGGGGCTGGGGGTCAGGCAAGGAGGTCACAGGTATTTCTTTTTTAACCTTTTCCATCTATATCCTGTTGGCAAGGCTGGGCGAGGTGCTGGGCCAACTAGGCTTAAGGAACAGAGGCGCGTTCGTTTAACAGAGGCTTCTGACTCATTTAGTCAGGAAGGCCAGAAACGATACACAGATGTGTGGCCCCACCAAGCCAGAAAACTTGAAGAACTCAGGCAGATAGTGGGGACTTGAAGGCAGATCTGAAGTTTCCCCCCCATTTTCCTTTTCTGCTTTAATGTTAAACTTTCATGTTTTTGTTATATTATACTCCAACACGAATAATCATTCCATTAGTAAAATTTGCTTATTCTTAGCTGTGTGATTTGGGCAAGAAACTTAATCTTTCTGTGCCTCAGCGTCTTCATGCATAAACAGAAAAATCAGAGTTCCTCGTGGGGTTGTTGTGAGGATTAAATAAGCTAAAACAGGGAAAGTGCTTTCAAGGTCTCCTGACATACCTTCGCTTCCTGTGTTTTCTTTTATTTTCTTTTTCTTTTTCTTTTTATTGAGATAGAGTCTTGCTCTGTCACCCAGGCTGGAGCACAGTGGCCTGATCTTGGCTCACTGCAACCTCTGTTTCTCTTGCCTCAGCCTCCTGAGTAGCTGAGATTACAGGCATACACCACCACGCCCAGCTAATTTTTGTATATTTAGTAGAGATGGGGTTTCACCATGTTGGTTAGGCTGGTCTCGAACTCCTGATCTCGTGATCTGCCCACCTCAGCCTCCCAAACTGCTGGGATTACAGGCGTGAGCCACCATGCTTGGCCTCCTGTGTTTTCTAATGTTCACACACACACATGCACACACACACACACACATGCGTGCGTGCATGCACACACTCTCTCTCTCCAGTGAATTCAAACTCATTTCATTTGAATTCAGATAGTTTTTTGAGATAGTTTTCGGACTGATGTCCAAAGACTAATCCCACCCATGTTCTACTGAGTTTCCTATTACCAAACACCTACAGTCACCAGGGAGCATACTGTGATTGTGGTTATGTCACATATCCTGTGTGTAACGGTGGGAAAAGCTGCTAAGGCCTTCCCTGGTGGTACAACAACGGATCTACAACTTGGGCTTCTTGTTTCCATCTAGGCATCGAGATGAAGTTCAAGAATATGCTATTTCCTATGATTGTCTGCCCAGCCTGGATCCCTGAACTGAATTCAGTAGAACATGGACCCGAGGGTAAGGGGAGGTTCACTCCAAGCTCATGGAGGGGTTGTGAGGCTGGGGATGGGTCACAAGGTTGGTGGTAGGTGTCAGGGTATCCTCCTCACTGACTCTGGCTGCCCCTGCTTCTCCTGGAGCCCACCTTGGGAAAGGTGGGAGGGGACCCAATTCATTGCCTTTTCTCCACTAAGCATCCTGGTAGGGTGCCAGTCAACAAGAGGCTATGGGATCTTCAATCATTTTTCTCATTTCTGGCTACACATCAGAATCACTCATGTGGGGGTGGGAAGGTGGGTACTGTGCTTGAGTGCTTTTGAAAAGAATGCTAGTACTTCACCCCAGAGATTCTGATTTTAATGAATTGAGAGCTACTGGTTTAGAGGAAAGAGCATTGGTTGTAGGATCAAGAGGTCTAAGCTTGAGTACTAGCTCATTTATGAGCTGTGTGGCATTGGTTAAGTCACTCAACCACTCTGGGTCCTAATTATCCATGTAAAGCTGAGAGTCCGGATTCAGCCTTGCTGGGGTTGTTGGAAAGCTTCTGCGGAGCTGTGGATGAAATCGTCTTCTGAACTGTGGGAAGGATTGCTGTTATTCCGAATGTGTATTCCCAGGTATCTCCTTCGGAGCTGCTTGCCCCCTGAGCATTGTGGAAAAGACCCTGGTTGATGCCGTTGCTAAGCTTCCTGCCCAAAAGACAGAGGTGTTCAGAGGGGTCCTGGAGCAGCTGCGCTGGTTTGCTGGGAAGCAGGTCAAGTCTGTGGCGGTGAGTTGATGTCAGAGGCAAGTGAGGCCTGCAGGACAGAGCTTTCATCCCAAAGCAGGGTGGCCAGACACTCACTTGCGTCAGTGCAGTGGGCATCCAACGTTAGTGCTTAGAGTTGCCTGGGGGTGGGAGGAGCAGTGCTTGTTAAAATGCAGATTCCTGGGCCCACCCTCAGAGATCCTGACACATGGGTCTGGATGTAGCCCAGGTCTTCAGGTGCTTCTGATGAAGGTGGTCAGTAGGGCACCCTGGGAAACGCACTCTGCAACTCGTAGGCCTCATTCTGTGGTTGCAGAAATGCAGCTTCCCACCTCCCTCCCTCTTCCTGAGCTTGGTGGAACCTAGCAGTAGATGAATAAGAGATATGCTAGGGAGAAGCCAAAATTCAGAGGGGAATTTCCTTTCAGAGACAGAGCCCTCTGACAGGAGGAAGGAATCCACCTGTGGTTGTTCACAGTCAGCCTTCAGATGAGCCCCCACATCCCGTTTGCAGGTGGCATTCACACATCCTGTGCCAATGGAAGCTCTTCACAACAGTTTGTGGTGTTGGAAGAAAAGCTATCCCTTCCATTTTTAAATTATTATTTTTTAAATTAAAACAAAACAGCCTACTCCTATTCTTCTCAGCCCCCACCCCAAGTACCTATCACTTCTGATTATAGATAAGGAGACATAAACTCAGAAACTCTGCTGAGTTCCCCAGTTCTGCTACAATCTACTTCCAGGAAGAATTTTATTTTCATTGTGCCACCAATTTTCTTCCTGTTTTCTAATAATGATTAGAATATCTGATTCTTCTTGCATTTTTTTTTGCCATGTTACCAGGAAGTTCAGACCCAAATAGAGCAAATTATTCAACCTGCAGTCTTCCTCCTCTCTTTCCTTGATCTTTATCTTCATTTTACTAACTCTACATGGCCTCTGTGATAAATCACCTCAATCCTTTCAGGAAAAGGTTGGGTGAAATCATCAATCAAACAACACACTTAAAGGAGCTTGCCTGCTAAATTTCAGAGTTGGGATCCAATCCCAAGAGTTCTGATTTCAAGTTTTGCACATTTTTCGGAATGCCCACGTTCTCACAGTGCTAGTATTGTGACCACAGTGGGCACAGGTCCTCAGGGGTCTCCCTACAGCAGGTGTCACCTGTTGGGGTCTGGCACGTCTGCCAGCGGGCTACCGACCTGCGGGAGTCCCCGAGACCACCAACATAGATGTCTTGTTCAACCTGAGGGAGAGAGTGCGCGGAAGTGAAAGGAAATAGTAAAGCAGTCTGGAGGTCTGCGTAACCTATGGTCAAAACGCAGCAAGTTTATTCTTGTGGGTTACAGCTTTGATACCTTTTTTCTTGTTACATTTACTTTATCTCAGCAGAAAAAGGGGTAAACAGAAAGGAAATAGAAACTCCATAAAAATAGTTATCAGGGGCTTGTGATAACCGCTCACAAAGCAGTTTAAGGGGGCTTGTGATAATAGTTTACAAAGCAGTTTGTTTTTCAAAGATACACAGTGCAAGCAAACAATGGTGCCCTTAAGGTGAATTGTTAATCCTGTTTTCCATCAGGAGGTATAACAAAGTCTTAGCTCCTGGGAAAATATGGGCAGGGGTCTCTTGTCCCTCTTAGGCATCTCAATTGTAGCAAGTTTATTGCTTACACAGAGACTGATGGGGACATGAAAGCAGACAGCACAATGTCCTCATAAACCACAGACCTTTGCTTTATATTCTGTTTTTGCCTCAGTGACTCAGCCCGCTACCTTTGTCTCAGCTCAACAGCCCTTGAGAGGGGGGAGTGCAGATAGGTCCAGCATCCAAGATGGGGCGAGTCACGCTAACTGTCTCAAGCCCTTGGCGCGAACACTGCACTGTCACCCTGCTGCCCTGTGTTCAGGAGCCTGCTGCATGACCAGGGGTTTCCTGGAGTGGTCTCTCACTGCATACTCTCTGCTTGTTTTAGTCCATTGGAGGAAACATCATCACGGCCAGCCCCATCTCCGACCTCAACCCTGTGTTCATGGCCAGTGGGGCTAAGCTGACACTTGTGTCCAAAGGTAAGCTACCTGAAGCAGAGATCCAGAAAGAAGGACCTGGGGGAGAAAAATCTCACTAGACAAGTCATTTTCTGGAGAAACAGAACTCGAAGTTCAGTGACCCAGCTGTCCCTAAGGTTTGGGTCCAGGGAAACAGGAGAATGTATCTGGTTTGGGAGACAGGAGAGCTGGGCCTTTTCTTTGTAGTGACTTAACAGCAGGAACTGCTACCTGCATGCTTTACCTAGCAGGGTGATGGGGCTGGGATGCACTAGCTCACCACAGCCTGCTGTTGGATCTTCAGGAATTCTGTGAGTCATTTGTGAAACAGAGTTATTAATAAAAATCAGGCCAGATACGGTGGTGGCTTATGTCTGAAATCCCAGCACTGGGAGGCCAAGGCAGGAGAATTACTTGAGTTCAGGAATTCAAGACCAGCCTGGCCAACATGGTGAAACCCCATCTCTACTAAAAACACAGAAATTAACTGGGCATGGTGGTGTGCACCTTTAGTCCCAGCTACTCAGGAGGCTGAGTCAGGAGAACCACCTAAACCTGGGAATCAGAGGCAGTAAGCTGAAATTGCACCACTGTGCTCCAGCCTGGGTAACAAAGAGAGAACCTGTTTCAAAAATTAAAATAAAAATAAGAGTGTGTAAACTTACAATGAAACAAATTATATTCAAAACAAAAGGAATAAATACTCAAAATGAATCACTTCCTGATTAATTCATTTTGCTGTTATCAGTGCTCTGGGAGTTATTTGCATCTGTTCTGTCTGCACAGTGGACATTCTCTACAATTATGTGCTCCTGTGCATCTCTGCTTTGTCAGAGGGTCCCCAAGACCACCTTGGCTCTGATATTCATTGGGAGGATTCAGCATTCAGTCATACTCTTGGCTATGACTTATTATAGCAGGAGGACACAAAATCAGCAAAGGGAAAAGATACATGGGAACAAAGTCTGGGGAAACCAGGCAAAACCTTCCAGAGACTTCTCCCAGCACAGTCACACAGTGCATGTTTAATTCCGCCAGCAATGAATTGTGACCACACAAGTGAGGTCTTGCCTACCAAGGAAGCTTATTAGAGGCTCAGCGCCTGGGGTTTTCTTGGGAGCTGGTTACACAGGCAGCCTCTACTGGCATGTGCCCAAAGTCTAGACCCCCTTCTGGGAGGGGTTCAGCAGGGGAAAGCAGGGGTTCAGCATAAACAATTGTTTGTACAAATAATGTAGGCACAGTGAGCTGCTCTATCATGGAGTGCTGGGAACCCTTCTGAAATACAAGTTTCCAAGGGCCAGCTTTGTAAGCAGGCCCTACAGAGGAGAGAAGTCAGGGTTGCTGTGCTAACATTCCTGCTCTCTTCCCAGCTACAGATTCAGTGATGCAACGCTGGTAGCCTGAAATTGGCTATTGGAAGTATTTACACCACAGAAATTGGCAAATGCTGTAAACTAGGGCTTTTCCCCACTACATGAAACTGGTTGTTAAAGATTTACCAGCACACCATTGCTTAAGGATGCTTAAGGATTTCAGATGGAGGATTTGGCCCCAATTGTGCCAGTTATTCACTCTGACTGTGGGCACTGGAGACCAGCATGAAGAATCCCACTGATAGTTGTCCTTTGCTCCCCAGGGGGTTCCCAGCCTTTCCCTTACTTTGGCTCCTCTTCATCTTGCTTCTGTACAGGCACCAGGAAAACTGTTCGGATGGACCACACCTTCTTCCCCGGCTACAGAAAGACCCTGCTGAGCCCCGAGGAGATACTCCTCTCCATAGAGATCCCCTACAGCAGGGAGGTGAGATGTTGAGGGTGTTGCTCAAATGAGTCCTACTGCCAGGCTCTAGACAAAAAGACCAGGGTCTGCCTCCACCAACCTGAGCATCTGTCAACTTTTACATTGGCTTTTCTCTCCAAACATTGCCTCTATTCAACCAAACATACTCTTTTCTGGACAATGAGAAGTTGCAGGATGAGAAGTTGCAGTTGAGGAGTCCACATGGTAGGGACTGTGAACCAGATAGCTAGGTACTTGGTCCTGAGAGTCATTTCACCTTTCTGAGCCCTAACTTCTTCATATGTAAAATGGGCACCATGTTACTTACCATATGGGTTATTGTGAGGACTGAAAATAAATAATTAATAAGGTTCCTGGCGATGCCCAGAAGCCAGTGAAGATGACCAGTAGCTAACAACAGAATTCCAAGAACACGTGTAGCTGTCGAGGATTCCTGCCCACATCAGAGGAAATTTGCTTTCCTGTGGTGAAGAATGCTGCATGAAGAAGCTGCCTGTGGCTCACACCCTCATACGCTGACCTGAGGCTTGACAAGACGTTGCTTCACTGAGCTGGCTGTGGGTTGGTGTGGATGAATTCCTGCTTCATGGGTGGCTCTTCTGGCCTGTTGGGGCAGGTCTGGGCACCACTGGCTGCCGTACTCTTTGCTTCCTGGGGCCTGTAATGTCTTGAGCTGGTGGGTCTCTCCTTTTGTGGCAGCTGCCAGCTCAGAACACCCAAAAGGGCCTTTCAGAAAAGGCATCTGGAGAGTCTTGGGGAGCCGCTGTCAGGGAGAGAGTGAAGGTTTCCCACAGCCAGCGCTTTAGCGAGTATTCTGAGGCATGTTTTGCCCTTGGTAATTTTGACCTCCTTAATGAGAACGCTAATTAAATTAAAGCAATTATATCCCTGAGGTGGTTTCTTAATGGTTTTCTAGCTTGTCTGTATAGACCATTTCGTGCAGTGATTCCCAGAGTTTTGAATTTCACACTTCAGTAATTTTTTTAAAAATTATGAGCGATAAAAGGGAGGGGAAACAGGCATAGCTCTATTCAGCTTTTCTTAGCCAGGTATGATCATTAGCAAAACATATTCTTCCATTAAAAAAGGAGATTTTAATACCCAGAATGAAAAGACTCTCAGGAAAAGATACTGTCAATGTGACACTGACAGTTCACTTACCCCAGTGAGAATGTCCCTGTGGACGGGCACAGTCCTGGGAGTGAGCATCTGGGACCTCTGTTCCAGAAGAAAGGTCAAACTCTGGGCTCAGTGCCCCAGAGCCATGCTTGACATCCAACCTGAGCTGCTTTATCATCAGGAGGGGGCTCCATGGCTTCTTCGGAGAAAAGCCTGTGGCCATTTGGTTGCCTCCACTGTAGGCCTCGTGGTGCTTTTTCCACCAGCTGTTCTCTCCCTAAACCTGCTACCTTTGGTGTTCAACACAATTTGTGGTGCCAGAGTGAGCACAGACCTCAAAAGGAACCTGACACAGAAAGGGCTTGAAGTCAGGTGGCTCTTACCTGGAAAGTAGCTCATGCTGTCCCCCCATCCTTAAAGACAGATCCTGACTCAAACTCATGAAGGAAAATGCGTTTAAAGCACAAGGGCAGTGATGGTTGCACAGTGCAATAGTGATTCTTCCTTTTAGCAAGATTTCTTTCTTTCTTTTCTTTTTTTTTTTTTTGTTTTGAGACAGAATCTCACTCTTCCTGCTGGCCCAGGATGAAGTGCAGTGGCATGACCTCAGCTCACTGCAGCCCCAATGTCCCAGGCTCAAGTCATTCTCCCACCTCACCCTCCCAAATAGCTGGGACCACAGGTGTGCACAACCACACCTGGCTATTTTTTTTTTTAAGAGATAAGTCCTCACTATATTGTCCAGGCTGGTCTTGAACGCTTGACTTCAAGCACTCCTTTCACCTAGGCCTCTGTGATTATAGACATAAGTCACTGTGCCTGGCCTCTTTCACCAAGATGTCTGAACGATGCCAAAGACTGGTGGGAAGGACAAGTTGGAGAGAACACTGTGGAGACCACAAGCAGAGGATGCCAAGGGCCAAACAGCCTCAGTCCCCAGAGAAGCCGGGTGGGTGCTGATAGTGGGCACCAGGATGGGGAAGGTAAGAGGGCTGAGGTGTCTCTGAGGAGCCTTTGCAAAAGCACCCTGCAGCTCTTGTTCAATGGAGACCACGCAGTTCCCTTTTGTCCCTGACCCTCAGCTTTTCTGACTAGCAGGGAGAAATCCAGGTGTTTTTCCAGCTTCTGGGAATGTTATGTGGAACCTCTCCTAAACAGGTGGTAATCAGTTACGTTTGATCTTTGATTCCTGGGGCCAGTTACCCCAGTATTGTGTGATAGTGTTATCCCCTCCCTTCACAGCCCTATGATTTGGGTCTGCCATTTGCAGCCCTTGCAGAGCAATGTGGAACACAGGCACCTTTCTGTTCTCTTTTAGGGTGAGTATTTCTCAGCATTCAAACAGGCCTCCCGGAGAGAAGATGACATTGCCAAGGTAACCAGTGGCATGAGAGTTTTATTCAAGCCAGGAACCACAGAGGTAGAGGAGCTGGCCCTTTGCTATGGTGGAATGGCCAACAGAACCATCTCGGCCCTCAAGACTACTCAGAGGCAACTTTCCAAGTAAGAGCTAACAGCAGAATGAGACTGCTGCTGTTGCTGCCACTAATAGTATCATTGCTACTGTTGCTGCTACTATGACTACCAGTAGTATTACTATTGTTGCTACTGCTACTATAACTACTGCTACTGCTGCTACTATTGCTATCACTTCTACTTCCACTATAACCACAATTGCTACTGCAACTATTGCTAATGCTACTACCAGTATTGCTACTAGGAGTATTGCCCCTGCTTACTATTACCATTGCTCCATTGCTACTACTACTATTAGTAATACTGCTGCTACTATTACTGCAGCTATAATTAATATTATGATTGTTACTACTCCGGCTGCTTCCACTTTACAACTGTTACTCATTATTGCTGTTACTATTGCTACTGTTGCTACTACTATCACTACACTTGTGATCACTGCTGCAATTCCTATCACTATTATGATTAGTATTATTGCTGTTATTACTATTACCTTGCTACTACTACTATTGCTGCCTCTTCTATTACTTATTCTATTAGTACTGCTACTACTATTACTGCTGTTATACTAGTATTTTCCTAATAGCATTACTGCTGCTACTGAAATTACTGCTACTACTGTTACTGCTACTACTACTATTACTATTGCTACTAGTATTGCTTCTGCTACTGTTACTACCAACAGTAGTATTACTGCTGTTATTGATGCTGCTGCTAGTATGACTACTACTTTTTGGCATTGCTTCTGTTACTACTGTGATTACTACTATTGCTGTTGCTTCTATTACTACTGCTTTTATGACTATTACTACTTCTGCTACTACTATCTATATTGTTACCACTACTGCAACTATTATTGCTGTCACTAGTATTATACTAGTAGTATTGATGCTGATGTTACTACTACTTCTCTGCTGCTACTACTATTGCTACCACTATGGCTGTGATTACTACTACTACTACTATTACTATTACTATGGTTATTATATAACAGAAATTGTACCAAGCACTTCACTAGCATTATCCTGTGTAATCCTTATAGCACCCACATAGAATCAATAAAGCTTAACTTGGAGTTTGGTTCCTTGGTTCCAAAATTCCTGGCTCTGTCATTTACCAAATAGGTAACATAAGTTAAGTTACTGAGCCTTCCCATGCCTCAGTTTTCTCATTGGTAAATGGGTATGGGAATTTTCCCTACTACATTTTAAAATTTAAATTAAAAGTGACAATTCATCTAAAACACTTAAGACGTTGCCTGGTACATTATGAGGGCGTGATAGATTTAACTGTTATTACTTTGGAGGTCTTTAGAAATTGTATCTATTTCTAAACATGAGGAAACAGAAGCTCAACGAGGTTAATTTAAGTATACTGCCTAAAGTCACCTAACTCTAAGTATCCAAGCTGAATTTTGAACCAAGCTTTATACAGCTCCATGGCCCTGGGCACACAGCTCTAAACAAAGGGACACGGAGGGCTAGGCAGGAGCGCTGTCCCATGCCCTGCTCTCTGGCAGGCTCTGGAAGGAGGAGCTGCTACAGGACGTGTGTGCAGGCCTGGCCGAGGAGCTGCACCTGCCCCCCGAAGCCCCTGGCGGCATGGTGGACTTCCGTCGCATCCTCACCCTCAGCTTCTTCTTCAAGTTCTACCTGACGGTGCTTCAGAAGCTGGGCCAAGAGAACCTGGAAGACGTGAGTGGGGCCTGGCCAGGCACAGGCTCTCTGTAGCATTCCTGGGGATACAGGAAGTTGGTCTGGGTAGTAAATTTGCTCCTCTCCTCTGGACATCTGGTGGCAGAATAGCAGGGACTGGGGTCACAGCACAGGAACCATGGAAATGGGAGTGACCAGCTGGCTTGGAGGCAGAGTACTGGGCTGGGCGTGGGGGACACAGGTTCTTGCCCTGACGGTGTCTCACCATGAGAACCTCAATAGTCCCAACTTTCCCTATGTCTCAGCTGTAAAATCTGCAAAAGGGGCAGGTGGACCAGATAATCCTTCTAGCAGTATCGCTGATACAACTGTGGTTTCATAGGTAAGATAGGGAATGCAGAAGGCCAGGTGTGGTGTCTCACACTAGTAATCCCAGCACTTTGGGAGGCTGAGGCGGGTGGATCACCTGAGGTCAGAAGTTTGAGACCAGCCTGGCCAACATAGTGAAATCCCGTCTCTAATAAAAATACAAAAAAAAAAAAAAAAAAAAAAAAGAGAGAGAGAGAGAAAGAAAAAGAAAGGGAATGCAGAGTGTGATGAGTAGGTAGGGTGGAATGGAAATGTCAGGTGGGGCTGCACTAACCAGAAGCCCATGGAAAGCACAGGATATGCCCTCAAGAGAGGGTGCAGGCTGAGGTGGGGCCCTGCTCCTGAAATATGTTCACCAAAAATTTGTTTTGCCCCTCTTCTATGCCAAGTTGCATGAGGTCCTAGGGGGCAGCCCAGTGTGGGGGAGAACGTGGACGGTAAAGGCTGTACTTGGGAGACAACTGCAGAGATGGGTGTGGAGGAGCACAAAGCAGAGAGGATGCCCCTGATGCAGGAACAGCAGAGTGAAAACCCTCTTTTAAAAACAAACTTCAGAAATACAGGATTGGATCAATGAAACCTAAAATTACTCTTACTCTCAAATCCCAGAGAATACCACTGCTAAGTATTTTGGTTAATTCCTCTGATCGCTTTCCTGCATTTATCTGTTCATCTGTCATGCTGTTTGTCTGCCCCATCTCTTTCTCTCTATTTGTCCTTCCATCCATCTATCAATACCTGCCATCTTCCTATCTTTTAATGTTGATATATTTCAAAAGACTTGGGACCACACTGCATATAAAGCTTTAAATCCTCCTTTGCTTCCATTGGGATTATATTGTGAACATTTTCCATATCATTAAATGCTTCCCATGGAATTGAGGAGGGCAAGGAAGAATTTTCCAGGAAGTCTGGAGGAGAACGATATTCCCAACAGAGACAGCGGCAGGCATAAATGCAAGATGGAGGGGAAGAGTTTGGGGTGTTGGAGTGTTGGAGAAGGTACAGACCATTCAGTCTACAGGGTAGAGTGTGGGGGCTAGCAGTGAAGCTGAGGCTGCTCATACATGCTGAACTCTCAGAGCCCATGTTTGGATGCTGAGAGATGCAGCCAGCACTCAAAGGGGCATGAAATAAAGAGATGAGATGAGGGGATCAGTTGTCACTGTGATCATTTGGGGATAACCACAAAAGGGATCAATTATTGAAATATAATCCTGGTCACCTCTGTTATCTTGTCTCCACAGAAGTGTGGTAAACTGGACCCCACCTTCACCAGTGCAACTTTACTCTTTCAGAAAGACCCCCCAGCCAACATCCAGCTCTTCCAAGTGAGTACAATCAGTATATGGCTAATATCAGGGGACTGCGCAGGCCACTCAGTAGGCTAGTGGCTATTGGCTAGTGACGAACTTGAATTGTATGTAGGTGCATAAAGCTCCTTACTCTTGTGCTTAAATATCCAGTGAAGAAAATGAGAATCATATAGATGTTAATGTCACTATTTTTCTCTTGCTTGCCTAAATTTCTCTCTTGGGATTAGACTCCTAGCTGCACCTGTTCCTTACAGATTTTTTTTTTACCCGAGGATAATGTGCAAAGCCTGAAGTATTATTGAGCATGTTAAAACAAGCAAACAAACCATCTATCTACCCCAGCTTTTTGAGAGGTGCTAGGTAAAGGGTCAGCAAACTTTTCCTGAAAACATCTTAGGTTTTGTGGGCCAGATGGTTTCTATTGCAGCCTCTCAACTCTGTCATTGTAGCATAAAAGCAGCCACCAACAATACATGAATGAATGAGTGTGTTGTCTTCCAATAAAACTTTATTTACAAAAACAGGCAGTGGACCCAGGCCACAATTTACTAACCTCTGCACACTGGAGGGTAGTTGTCCCAAGCATGAGCTCTGGGGCCTGACTGCCTGAATTTATATCTAAACTCTGACATTCCGTAATTGTGCAACCTTGAACAAGTTATTTATCCTCTTGTGTGCCTCTTAAGCAAGTTAATTATATTCACCTGCAAATGTGGATAATGGCCAACCTGTTTCATAAGATGGTTTTGAGGATTAAATATAAAAGTAAATTGCTTAGATAGTCCCTGGCATGTGGTGAAACACTCAATAAATATGACCCACTATTATGGTTACTTTGTAAAACAAAAACAGAACTTTATTATCAAATTAATAATGTAAAACATTTTAGAAAATACAGAAAAATATAAAGAAAATAAAAATCACCAAAAATTCCACCTCCAAGAACAAATTATTATTACATTTTTGTTTAATTCTTTTCATTATTTCCTATGCATATATGAACATGGGTGTACTATATTTATCACAAATATTATCGTTTCCTACAGAATTTGAATTATTGTCAACACAAACACATGTCCTGTTTTTATACTTGCATGAACAATCCTTCTAATTAAAATTCTTCGAAAGTATGTTTTAATGGTTGCATACTGTTGTATGGTATGAGGGCTGCATAGCTTATTTAGCCAATCCCCAGTTAATGGACATTTAGGTCCCTCTTTTTCTTGTTGTTCTTTTATATAACAACACTAGGACCACCATTGCCATTACTTATGCATCTTCCTGTTCCCTTTGCCCCACGCCCCTTGGTGTGCTTTGCCACGCAGCCTGAAGCTCTCCAGTGTCCTCTGGGCCTGTAAAGGGGCAGTGTCCTTGGCAGCTCAGGCTGACTGATGACCCTGTCATTCCAGGAGGTGCCCAAGGGTCAGTCTGAGGAGGACATGGTGGGCCGGCCCCTGCCCCACCTGGCAGCGAACATGCAGGCCTCTGGTGAGGCCGTGTACTGTGACGACATCCCTCGCTACGAGAATGAGCTGTCTCTCCGGCTGGTCACCAGCACCCGGGCCCACGCCAAGATCAAGTGAGTTTCACCGCCAGGAGGAGCTGGTGGAACTTTGTGAGGGGCCACTGGGAGTACCCACGAGACTTCTCGCACCCTGCCAGGTCATGGAGATGCAAAGATAATGAGGTTCCTTCAGGACCTCCTAGGCTAGAGAGAGGGGAAGAAGGGGAAGATGGGAACTCACCTCAAAACCATAGTCTGGAGAGGAGCAGGAAGGGTTTGGGATCTGGTGGCACCTGGAGGAGTTCTGCTCCTGGGAGGGGTCAGCAGGGGCCAGATCAGGAAAGCCTTGGAGCCCTAAACAGAGAGATGACACTTGTCCCAGAAAACACTGAGAAGCTGCTGATAGGCTTCGGACAGGACCCGGTTAGACCTGCATTTTCGATACTAGGCTTCGCTAAAATGCAGAATTTTTTTAGAACTTGAGTTAGCACGTATGGGAAGAACATGGCCTTAGAGTGTGGCAGTCCTGGGATTGCATTCCTGCTCTGGTGCCTGTCAACTGAGACCTTGGCCCATGTACTTAAACTCTCAGTTTCCTTGTCTGTAGTGAGCTGTTTCTTCAAGGATGGGCTATATTGTCTATAAAGCACCTAGCAGAGAATAGTCACTTGTAGATGTTTGTTGAATGCTGAGACCTCAGATAGCAAAAATTATCACTTCTATAATAATAATAATAATTAATAAAAATAAAACACCTAATACTCATATATAGCACTTAATATTTGCTACAACCTAGGTTTTATTTTTTTTTTGCTCATAATAACTGAAGGTTTTATTTTGACCTAAGCAATGATATATGTTAAGATTTTGACTCAGTTATAAAATGAACTCAGCTGAGATGGCCAAATATTGCTCTTGTAAATAGGTATTAGAAAGCAAAAGTGGCCAGGTGTGGTGGTTCATGCCTGTAATCCCAGCACTTTGAGAGGCCAAGGCAGGCAGATCACCTGAGGTCAGGAGTTTGAGACCAGCCTGGCCAACATAGTGGAACCCTGTTTCTACAAAAAATAAAAAAATTAGCCTGGCATGGTGGCACATGCCTGTAATCCCAACTACTCGGGAGACTGAGGCAGGAGAATTGCTTGAACCCAGGAGGCAGCAGTTGCAGTGAGCCCAGATGATGCCACTGCACCCCATCCTGGGCGACAGCACAAGATTCCATCTCAAAAAAAAAAAAAAAAAAGAAAAGAAAAGAAAGGAAAGCAAAAATGCCCCAGCCTAGTTTAAAGCACTTTAAATATATTGGTTTGTTTACTCCTCACAACTACCTTATAGGCAGGTCCTATTATCATCTCTCTGTTCCAGATGAGGAAGCTAAGGCACAAGCAGGGCATGTAACTTGCCCCGGGCCACACAGTTGGTAAGTGGCAGAGTTGGAGTTTGAAGCTGAGCAACCTGAGCACCTGTGTTGTGCTGCCTCTGGATGTTCAAGCCAGAGAGCATGAACTTCGTTTCCTGTTGGGCATTAGACACATAGTCTGCTGAGCAGAGCAGCTAGGAAAAGCCCTTCCTTGGGCCCGTTCAGTGACTAGGGATCAGGTTCCCTTGTCACTGGTCTTTTTTTCTGCTGCTGCTCCTAGCCTGGAGATGGGCTCCATCCAGGAATGGTGAACCAGGCACAGGTGAAATCTAACAGATGAATAAACCTGTCCAGGTCCCCGAAAATAAAAAAAGTGTTTAAGTTCCTGTGATTGCCAGCTGTAAGACACATTCTTTCCCGTTTTCTCCTTGTCTTGAGACCATGTTGACAATACCATGACCCACATTGTCTACACTCAAACCACCTCCATCCAAGCAATGTGAATGGATGGAAGAGGATGAGGGGGTTGACATTGTCATAACTGCAACAATTGGGGCCTTCCCGGGCTGCATACACTTGGAAGTGAGTGTGGGAGGGCAAAACTTAACCCTCCTAACTTAACCTCAGTTCTAATAATCCCAGTCATGCTGCTTTCTGGCTTACTGACTTTGGACAAACTACCTAAGTTCCTCGAGTTTGAGTTTCCACAAACATAAAATGGGAATTAGGGTAAGTGCTTTCAGGATTTCTCATAAGGATTAAGCATTTGGAAGGTGGTTAGTACTTCAGTTCAGTTCCACACCTTTGCATGAAATGCATTGCCCTATTTCCCCACGGGGCATGTGCCAGTGTGATCAGTACATAGTTGAGACTGTTACCCTTGATGCTATATTCAGTGATTCTCCCTTGGAGGTTTGTGTTGCCTAATTATGGTAGGATGCCCTGTCATGCTGGGATAGCACCATGAATGTGGGGAGAGAATTCCAGCTGTATGAAGCTGTTCAGGGCCATGGATCAGTGGCACAGCAGGGCCCCTGTGCTGATTTTGGAAGGGAGTTAGTGTGATGTGTGCGTTAGCCAGAGCTCTCCAGAATAAGTGCTGCTCACTCTGATTTGGCTCACTTGTACTTGGAGAGCAGACCAGGCATCATGTAAGGTCCAAAGAGGCCTGGCCTGCCTTATCCACTTTATTTATTTTTAAATGGAGATAGGATCTTGTTATGTTGCTCAGGCTAGTCCCAAACTCCTGGGCTCAAGTGATCCTCCTACTTCAACCTGCCAAGGCATTGGGATTACATGTGTGAGCCAAAGTCAGCCTGGCTGGCTTATTCACTTTGTATCTCCAGCAGCATTCAGGACAGTGGCCTGAACACGGTGAGCATTTAACTGACATTTGAAGAATAGAGTATAATTGAATTAGAATCTAATAGAAAAGAAGCAGAGAAGCGAGGAATTAGGATGAAGCCAAGCCCATCAAAATAAGAACAGAGTTATCCAACCAGGTGATGGGTTCCCTGCTCCAGCTTGCTGGCCTGCCCCCCCTCACACCGCTCACTCTTGCAGGTCCATAGAAACATCAGAAGCTAAGAAGGTGCCAGGGTTTGTTTGTTTCATTTCTGCTGGTGATATTCCTGGGAGTAACATAACTGGAATTTGCAATGATGAGACAGTCTTTGCAAAGGATAAGGTAGGTCTTGGATTTTTTTTATACGAAGTAAATGGAATAAGTATTGAAGTTTTAATTTGTGTACATTGCTCTAAACCCCTGATCTGGAAAGGTTGTACATTTGCTTGGATTGTGGCCATCAACTGGATGGCCACAATCCACAGAGGGATAGAATATGTTACTTGTTTATTTAATTGATGGCTGTTGTTTGTACTTAGTAGGATGTCTCTGTGCCAAGGTGACAGTAAAACAAGGCTGGTGTTGTGAACTATATGGCTGCATTTGAACTAGCAACTGGGTTCTTAAGAAACAACAGTAAGCTCCTTAATTAAAATAAAATAAGAATACATTTAGCAAACTAACTGGAAATCACAATACCACCACTATGTGTATTGGTAATTGGTAAATACGAAAGTTTATCTATTGATTTTGACTATATGGAACTCTGCAACAACAAACAAAAATTTTCAAATGTTTAAGACAGCTGCTACACAAGTCCTTAAATTTTTTCATAGGACAGTTCTCGACAGCCATTTTTTAATTCCAATAGACATCAAATGTTGCAAATTAGACATGAGTATTTCTGAAGAGCGAATTCATCTTATTATTGATGTAAAAGTGAAGGAGAGAACAAAAAACTAAAAATATGAGAACAAGGACTCCATGAGGAGAGCATTTCATAGAAGAACAAATTTCTTTATGAATATTAAGAGCTTCTCAGCAGTGCTAGCATTATGGCTAAGGAGAGTCAACCAGATTTAACCAATTGCGTTAATCAAATAAGTCAATAACTTATTTGGGAAATGTTTCTTCTGTCTGGCTCTGGGAAGAAGAATAAGGCTGCCTCTGCCAGGAAGGCTTTCTGGACATCCCCCATTAGGATTGTCAGAGACATGCATCCTAATTGTTCATTCCTGTTGTCAGAAACCTCATCTTCTGAAGTGATGTGCTGGACAAAAATTTTTTGTTGTTTACTTTTTGGGGGATGTTGGATGAACGTTATCTCTGAAGGAGATCCATTAAGCTTTCATGAAACTGAATTATTAAAGAAAAGAAAACAGTAATCATTATCATATAAATTTTTAAATCTTTTTTATGGATTATTGAGTCTAAGAACTAGCATTTGAGAGCTACTGCTTTTGGGTATGAGATGAAGTTTATCTTCATTTTAAGTGTGTGTCTTACATGTCTAATACTGATGCTTACAGCCTGTACAGCCTTTGAGAAGCTTTTGGAATAAATCTGGGAAATAGAACATAAAAGACCATGGTGTGGTGAAAAGAAAGTAAAACTGGAGTCAGGGCCTAAGATTTGGTCATGATCTATTAACAGTAATTAGCCCATCGTGGCCTTGTCTTCTGAGTCTCCATAAGAAGACCAATGGTGTTGGAGTAGATCCTAACTGACAAATGCGCTTCTGCTGCAATATCCCCCTTTCTGCTCATGGCAAATGAGTAATCAATTGCCACATTCTATCTGGTTCAGCCTCTCAATAGCCTGCCAGTACTAAATACTCAGAATTGGCCCTTGAGATGAAATCTGTTTGCCATTGTGATCCTAGTGACCCTATATCAGTAAGATAAGGAAATTAAGAGGCCCAGGGCATTCCTAAAATGTGCTTTCATTGCGAAGGCAGGGACTTCTTTTGGCTTTTTGAACAATCCAAAAATAATTCGTTTCACTGTAGCCCGGTTGCATTCTTCAACAGTCTGTCTCTACTCCTAGGTTACTTGTGTTGGGCATATCATTGGTGCTGTGGTTGCTGACACCCCGGAACACGCACAGAGAGCTGCCCAAGGGGTGAAAATCACCTATGAAGAACTTCCAGCCATTATCACAATTGAGGTAACTGAGAATGGGCTGCCTGTGTAGAGGAGTTAGCTCCCCGTCCCTGGATGTGCATTTATTAGGATCCCCGAGAGGGGATTTGAGAAGCAGCTAGGGATTTGACTAAATGAGTTTTAAAATTCCTTTCAACTCTGGGATTTTAGGCTCCAGGAAACCTTCCCCTTTTTGGTCTTAGGCTCAGTTCACTAACAACAGTCAAACTGAGTTCCTTCTTTTCACAATTTCAGCTCCATCTGGACCTTGTGGTATTCTTTGCTTTTCTTCAAGGTCCACAATTATCCATCTGCAGCTGAGGGAATGGAGGAATATGATTCCCTGGGCTACAGTTGAGCTTACTTCAAGTCTGTATGTGAAGCATATAGAGATTTATTTATGAGAAGAGAGAGTTAACAATTCAGAGAGCTTCTCTTTCCCTAATCAGAGCCCATCTTTCCCGTCCTCCTAAAAGCTGTATTCCTGAAACTTCTTTGTGATCCTCAGGATGCTATAAAGAACAACTCTTTTTATGGATCTGAGCTGAAGATTGAGAAAGGAGACCTCAAGAAGGGGTTTTCCGAAGCGGATAATGTTGTGTCAGGTAGAGCTGCTCCATAGAGCAGTGGGAATGGGGAGGCCCTGGTTTGCAAATAAAGTTCAAGAGATATGCATTGAACCCCGAAGCAGGGAAGTGATTCCCAGACATTTCCTAACAGAAGATTCCCTCTTATGTTTGTAGCAAAATAGTAGACAGTTGGCTGGGGAAGAACTTCAGTCATCTTAATCTCTACTCTCCTGTCTCTAGGCTGGACCTAATGATTCTAAAGAGATTCTAGAGTATTCTGACCTGGAAGGCCATCTAGGGAAGATAACGGCCATAGATGCCTGATGGCCGTAGGTCTGCCAGGCCTTTAACCACATAGACTCTCATTCTCCCCGCACCTGAAGGCAGTCCTCACCCATCTTTAACTAGCATCCTCCCTCCTCTTCCTTCTACCCTCCTTTCCCTCCACCTCTGTCTCTGACACTGTGAAATCAAATCCATTGCTCTCACCCCAGGACAATGCAGCTGACTACGCCTTTCAGAACTGTTTTTTACATTGGCTGTTGTGCTTTGTGAAGTTACTAGAAAGCCAACTCTCTACTAGGCCTGGTAGCTTAGGTGCCGGAAGTTGCTTTTGTTTTCAGCATTTCAATCACATCTATTAATCCTTGCTTCACTTTTTCCAAAATTTTACAGTGACAGTTTCCGAAATCCTTGATTTCCACAAGCTGCAGTGAGAAGAGAACTTTGCACTGGGTGCATTTCAGTGTCATTCTGGTTTCTTTGTTATGCGGGTGGGGATGAGGGTGGAGCATTCTGCTCCCAGACAGCTAAGACTTTGGGATCCTTTTCCGCCCCAAGGGGGAAACCTTGAGGTTACCCCCCCAGGTAACCCTGTGATCAGTTGCTTCCTGCCAGGCCACTTGGCAGAGTATACTCTCTCCTTAGGCAAACTGGCCCCTTCTGTAGCATCAGGCTCACTGTGACGGATCTCACTGTTTCCCCAGGGGAATTATACATCGGTGGCCAAGAGCATTTCTACCTGGAGACTCACTGCACCATTGCTGTTCCAAAAGGCGAGGCAGGGGAGATGGAGCTCTTTGTGTCTACACAGAACACCATGAAGACCCAGGTAGATGCCTTTTGGGTCAGCTCAAGGAGCCCTCAGGATAGCGGGGAGCTCCTAGCAGACCAGGAGGACCATGTGGGAAATGGGAAGAGGGAGAAGTGGGCTGGCCCAGAGGGTTCTCGAGTGTCATAGTCCTGGAGCCAGACTCTCACCAACAAACTGGTGTCACTGACCTTGTTTCATAACCTTTCTCAGCCTCAGTTTTCTCATCTATAAAATGGGGCCTGGGTGGGTTGTTGTAATTATTAGACAAGTTTTAATATTTAGTCTGAAGTCTGGTACATGTTGGCTGTTATCATTTCAGTACCTATGGCCTTGGTCAAGTTATGTCCTGCCTCAGTTTCCTCACATGCAAAATGAAGGTGTTGGATTAAGTCATAGTCACAGGGAACCCTAAATTATCTACAGCAGCTCAAAAATTCCTCATTTCCCTACTGCCTGTGACAGCGGTGGCCAGTGTTTTTGGCAGCTGGTCCTACTCTCATGACCTACCAGTCCCTGGTCACCCGGTCAGATGGAACAAGTTTCTAAAAGTATTCCGTGACCAACTACTTGGCCTCTGGCTAAAAACCAGTGCCTGATTTCAGTCTGGTAGCCTCAGCATCACTAACCGCAGGCTGCATGGGGATTTTCAATCAAGGAATTTCAGAAATCACAGCAGCTATTAGGTCCACCAGGCCTGAAATAAGTTCAAATAATGCATTCAGTGTGAGCATTCTGTCTTTCACCCATAGAGCTTTGTTGCAAAAATGTTGGGGGTTCCAGCAAACCGGATTGTGGTTCGAGTGAAGAGAATGGGAGGAGGCTTTGGAGGGAAGGAAACCCGGAGCACTGTGGTGTCCACAGCGGTGGCCCTGGCTGCATATAAGTGAGTTGCAAAGCCTGTTTCTCCCTTCTGGCTCTGGGAAGAAGAATAAGGCTGCCTCTGCCAGGAAGGCCTTCTAGACTTCCCCCTGTTAGAATTAGTTTCCTCCTGCTTTGAATTCTCACAGCCCTCTGTTTTTAGAACCCGTGGGCATAGGGGGAGGGTAACATTACCTGTTCCTTTGTGATCTGACACAGGTGTCCATGTCTGATCTCCCCTACTTGGCTGTGAGCTCTCCAAAGGCGAGCACATACCTCGTGTCCTTATATTTTTCACCTTGTCTAGCACAGTGTCTAGATGGCAAAGCAGCCCAGTACAGGTCTGCTCAGTGTGCAGGTGGAAAAGGTGGCTTCCCAGCTGTTTTTATTCTGAGACTCAGAGGGCTGAGCTGCTGTTGAAGGCTCACAGGCTTCTAACCCTCTTGGTACCCCCAGGACCGGCCGCCCTGTGCGCTGCATGCTGGACCGTGATGAGGACATGCTGATAACTGGTGGCAGACATCCCTTCCTGGCCAGATACAAGGTTCTAGATGTTGGGGTTGTTCTGGGATGGGAAGTAGCATTTTGTAAGGAAACCCGGGACTGAATGTCCAGGCGTCCTGGGCTGCACTCTGACTTTTTGTCTGTCTATAGAAGTTCAAATAAGAAATAGCAAGAACGGAAATTCAAGTAGGCCAACAGCAACACAGAAAGGCAGTGCTGAGGGAGGCTGGCACCCCATCTCCCAAGGTTGGCATTCATGACTTCTGTGAATTTGCTGTGTTCTGAGTCTGGTCAGGTTCAGAAACATGATTCACCACCAGCATACTCAGGATAAACCCATCACACTGCGTAGTGTGATATAAAAATGAGAATGATAGCTTAGTAATATACTGTGAGAAATAAAACTTCCCAGGGGCCTAGAGAGGCCCAAGATGTTAGGATGGGTACTTGCTTTCTCAGACCATGGTTGGGCACAGCCCACGCTTCTCTCTGGGACAGTCCCTTTTCTGGGTTTCTGTAATGATCAGTACACCCTTTCCCTGTATATGTCAGCATAGCTTTACTGGGCTTAGCCCAGCTCTAGAAACCTAGGAGCCCTCTCTTCATGAACTGGCCTTAAATATGGCCTTTGACCTATTCTGAGTTTGTTTCATGGTTTAACTCCCAGCAAGGGATTATATTTCTCTTAGCCCCAAATTCTTGTGGGCCTGAAGAGAGTTCCTGGATCTTTTCGAGTCCCAGTTTCTGTGCCTGTAAAATGGCCTATAGAGGGTATTCTAACAGAGTACATAGGTCAAGGAGGTACGTGCTCCTGTGAAATGCAACTTTTTTTGTCTGCTGACCAAAAGCTGTGCGGGCACAGTCCAGTATCTTTCCTAGTTTCTCTTCCCCGTGCTCCCCTCCCTGCTCTACCATGATCTACTTTCTCTTTCCAACCTCCTTTCTCCCCTCCTAGAACCAGAAGTCAGGAGCTGGTAGCAGGAAGAAGGGGTGTGGGGACAAGGGTGTCCAGGGGTGGGGAGCCAAGTGTATGCCACTGGGGAGAGGGAAGTTCCTCTTTTCTTCCCTTGCTACCTTCTGGTGACTTAAGAAGGTTTCCTTTTTCTCACGGGTTGATGTGGTGTTCTGTTCATTTCCTCCAGGTGGCATAAGTGGGAGGGAGGATCAGAGACAGAAAGAGGTGGTGGAAATGGGACTTCTGATAAATCACTCTCCTTTCTCGTTTTATCAGGTTGGCTTCATGAAGACTGGGAAGGTTGTGGCTCTGGAGGTGGATCACTTCAGCAACGCGGGGAACACCCAGGATCTCTCTCAGGGTGTGAGTAGGACCTGCCACCACCTCTGCACCCAGAGCTGACTTTGAGGCCAAGGGTGGGCCCACAGCCTGTTCCCACAAGGTGCAGGCCTCCCCAGGCCCTGTCTGCCACTGTTGCAGCAGTATCTTAATGGGTCCTCACCTTCAGGTTTCCCATCCTCAATTAACCTCTAAAGCACCATGATGATCATATTATTTATCTGGTTAAAAACCCATCCTTCTTGTTCAAGATATTTCACCAAGCTAGCAAAGTGAGTTACTATGTTTTATGGATAGTGTGTGGCATTGTGTGTGTGTATATGCACGCAATAGCAATATATATACACTAACATATAAACTAATACTAATATGTGTTACTATCTAGAGCATGCATGAAGGTGTCTGAAGGAACATATACCAAACTGTTAACAGTGATCAGATTACTAAAATGATTGGAATGGTATTGAGAGGGATATGCACTGTCATTTTCTATGTTACACATTTCTGTGATGTTTTAATTTTAAATAAGTCAAATTGCTTTTTAAAAAATGGTTTCACTGAAGTACAGTTTACATACCATAAAGTTAATCCATTTGAAGTATATAATTGAAAGGTTGTTAGTAAATTTCAAGAGTTGTGAGACCACTGTCACAATCCAGTGTTCCAGCTTCCATCACCGCAGAATGAGCTCTTGCATCCATTTGTAGTCACTCCCATTACCATTCCACAGGCCCAGGTCATCATTAGTCTACTTTATGTCAAGTCATTTAAATGGAACCATACACTATGTGTTTTTTTTTTTTCCTGTTTGATGTCTTTCTCTCAGAATAATGTTTTTTAGGTTCATCTATTTATTAATATTATTACTATTTGAGACAGAGTCTTGCTCTGTTACCCAGGCTGGAGTGCAGTGGCACGATGGCAGCTTACTGCTACCTCTGCCTCCAGGTTCAAGTGATTCTCTTGCCTCAGCCTCCCAAGTAGCTGGGATTACAGGCATGCACCACCACGCCTGACTAATTTTTGTATTTTTAGTAGAGGCAGGGTTTCGCCATGTTGACTAGGCTGTTCTCAAACTCCTGACCTCAAGCGATCAGCCCACCTCAGCCTCCCAAAGTGCTGGGATTATAGGCATGAGCCACCGTGCCCAGCCCATCTATGTTATAGCACGTATCAGTGCTTCATTCCTGTTCCTTGATGAATAATATTCCATCATATGGACCTACCATATGTTGTTCCCATTCACCACGATGGACATTTGTGTTGTTTCCAGTTTTTAGCTTTTATGCATAATACTGCTCTGAAAACACTAATGGAAGTTTCTCCTGAGTAGATTCCTAGGAATAGAATTGCTGCATCTGTGGTGAACTTAATATTTTAAGAAATGATCAAATTATATTCCGGATTGACTACACTGGTTTATATTCCAATCAATAATCTTAGGGGTTCCACATACTCTGTGACACTTGGTATCATCTGTCTTTACCCACTAGAATTAGTGGGTGTGAAGTGATAGCTCATTGTGATTTCGTGTTTCTTATGTCCTGTGACCTTGCAGAACTCATTTATTCGTTCTAGGATTTCTTCTGTAGATTCCTTGGGATTTTCTCTGCAGATAATGGTTATCATCTGCAAATAGGCACAGTTTTGTTTTCTTTTTTTCCAGTCTGCATGTTTTAATCTCCTTTTCTTTACATACTGTGATGGCTAGCCAGACCTTCCAGAACTATTAGGTCATATATCCTTGCCTTGTTTTCACTCTTAGGGGGAAGGCATTCAGTTTTTCATCATTAAATATGTTATTGGTAGGTTTTGTTTTTTGTTTTTATAGATACTCATGATCAGATTAAGGAAGTTTCCTTCCATTAGTGTATCTGATGGAAGTTTCCTTCCATTACTGAGCATCTTTGTAATGAATGGGTGTTGAATTTTGTCAAATGCTTTTTCTGCATTGATTGATATGATCATGTCATTTTCTTCTTTAGCTTGTTAATATGGTGGATTGTATTCATCGATTTTTTTAAAGACTGAACCAACCACTGTCCTTGAAATAAATCCAGCTTGGTCATGATATAATTAATATATTGTGGATTTTATTTGCTAAAATTTGTTAAGGATTTTTGCATCCATATTCCTAAGAAATATTGCTCTGTAGTTTTTTCTTTTAAAATTATACCATCATGGTCAGGGTTTGGTGTTAAGATAACACTAGTTTCGTAAAATGAGTTAGAATTCCTCTTCTAATTCTAGAAGAGATTGTGTAGAATTGGTGTTGATTCTTCTTTAAATGTTTGTTAGAATTTTTCAGTGAAATCATTTGGACCTGGAGACTTCTTTTCTGATAGCCTTAAAACAACTATCTTGCATGTTCTGCACATGTACCCCAAAACCTAAAATGCAATAAAAAAAACAAAAAAAAAACCTACTGATTAAATTTCCTTAATAGTTCTAAGACTATTCAAATTATCTGTCTTATATTGAAGTGGCAATTTTGTATTTTGAGACATTCATTTAAAAACGTTTTGTTTTTTAATTGTTATGGGTAAGAATAGTTGCATATATTTATAGGGTATAGATGATGTTTCGATATAGGCATACAGTGTTATCAGGATAAACAAATCAGGGTAGTGTAAGTATCCATCACCTCAAGAACTTATCATTTTTCTGTGTTAGGAAACATTTCAATTCTACTCTTATTTATTTTTAAATATATGATAAATTATTATATATTTTAAAATATTACACCATATTGTCACCATGGTGTGCTACCGTATACTAGATATTACTCATTCTCTCTAACTGTAGTTTTGTATGCATTAACCATCCCCACTTTAATCCCCTGTCCTTGCTCCCCCCACCCAGCCTCTGGTAAACATCATTCCACTCTGTACATGAGCTCAATTTAATTTTGTCTAAGTTATCAAAAAATATTTGTGTGTAGAATCATTGATAGTGTGCTCTTATTCCTCTTCTGATGTCTTCAGGGTCTGTGGTGATATCCCCTGTTTCAATTCTGATATTGGTAATTTGTGTGTAGAATCATTGATAGTGTGCTCTTATTTCTCTTCTGATGTCTTCAGGGTCTGTGTTGATATCCCCTGTTTCAATTCTGATATTGGTAATTTGTGGCTTCACTTTGTTTTTCTGTCTTGCCAGAAGTTTGCCAATTTTATTCCTTTTTTAAAAAAACGAGGTTTTTGTTCCATTGATTTTCTTTGTTGTTTTTGTTTTCAATTTCACTGATTTCAGCCCTTATCATTATTTTCTTCACTCTGTTTGTTTTGGATTTATTTTGCTTCTTTTTTTCTAGGTTCTTGAGTTGAAAGCTTAAAGTTTAAAATAGCTATCTGAGAATGTTTTCTTCTTTTTTAATGTGTTCAGTTTAGTGCTATAAAGTTTCCCCTCAGCACTATTTTAGACAGGTCCCATAAGTTTTGGTATGTTGTATTTCATTTTTTTCTTGTATTTTTGGCTGCTCGTTTGTTTACTTCCCTGACACTTTCTCTTTGATCCCTGGTTATTTAGAAGCATGCTGTTTGGTTTCCAAGTATTTAGAGATTTTCCTGTTATCTTTCTATCCTGAGGCTTTCTATTGATTTTGAGTTTCATTCCATTTTAGTTGAAGAACACATTCTCTCTGATTTCAATTCTTTGAAATGTGTTGAGGTTCATATCATGGCCCAGGACATGGTCTGTTTCAATAGAAGTCCCATGGATACCTAAACAGAATGTGTATTTTACTGTTAATGGGCTGTGTATTAGTTTCCTGTGGCTGTTACAACACGTCACCACAAATTGGGTGGCTTAAAATCATGAATATGTGTTTTCTCACAGTTCTGGAGGCTAGAAATCTGAAATCAAGGTGTTGGGAGGACTGCACTCCCTCTGGAAGCTCTAGGGAAGGATCCATTCCTGGCCTTTTCCAGCTTCTGGTGGCTGGGGGCACTCCTTGACTTGTGGTTGCTTCATTCCAGTCTCCGTCTTTGTCTTCCCATCCCCTTCTCTGTGTGTCTGTTCTTGTCTACCTATACTTCTCTCTTATAGACATGTGATTGCATTTAGGGTCCTCTCCAGTAGTTAAGGATAAGCTACTTCTCTCCAGATCCCTAACTTTGTCACATATTTTGCCATTTAAGGTGGTATTTACAGGTTCCATGATTGGAAGGTGAATATATCCCCAATCTCTACTAAAAATACAAAAAATTAGCTGGGTGTAGTGGTGGGCACCTGTAATTCCAGCTACTGGAGAGGCTGAGGCAGGAGAATCGCTTGAACCAGGAGCCAAGTGCAGTGGAGCCACTGCACTCCAGCCCTGGTGACAGAGTGAGACTGCCCCCACCCCCCCAAAAAAGAAAGAAAGTGAATATATCTTTGGGGAGGCATTTCTTTTTCCCAACACTGCTATAATGTTCTGTAAATATCCACTAGATCTTGATGGTGGTATTGAGTTCTTCTATACCTTTCCTGCTTTTCTGCCTATTTTTTTCTACCAATTTTGAAAGAGGAGCATTGAAACCTCCAACAGTAATTATGGATTTTTCTATTTCTCCTTTTAGTTGTACCAGTCTTTACTTTCTGTATTTTTCAGCTGTGTTGTTTGGGGCAGACACAATTAGTATTGCTGTCTTTTGGAAGGATTGACACTTTCATCATTATATAATCTCCCTCTCTCTGTCTATGATAATTGTATTTGCTCTGAAGTCTACTTTATCTGATGTTAATAAAACCATGCTTGCTTTCTTTTGATTAATGTTTGCATGGTATATCTTTTTTTCATCCTTCTATGTTCAAACTTGCCTACATTACTATATTTGAAGTGATTTTTCTTGAAGATAGTATGTAGTTGGGTCATATTTTTAAATACATTCAGCTAATCTCTTTTAATTGTATTTATACTGTATACATGTAATACAATTATTGATGTGTTGGGGCATACGTCTGCCACTTTATTTTTTGTTTTCTGTTTGTTCTATCAGCTTTCATTTCTCTGTATTCTTTTGTATGACTTGCTGTGGGTTACTTCGACTTTTTTTAAAATTCCATTTTGATTTATTTACAGTGCTTTTTAAAAGTATCTCTTACACAGTTTTATAGTCATTGCTCAAGGTATTATGTTATATATACACAACTTATCACAGTCTACTGAAGTTCTCATTTTACTGGTTTTTGTGAAGTATAAAAAACTTACCTTCCTTTATGACTCTGCCCTTTCCCATTTATGCTATTTTAATTTTAAATATTTTCTTTACTTCCATTTAGAACCATATAAAGACAGTATTTTAATTTTTGTTTTAACTATCAGACAATTTTAAAAACTGAGGAGAAAGAAAGCTTACTGCTTGTGCCCATTTTTGCTTGCAGTGTTTTTTCTTCCTTCAGTTTTCCAAGGTTCCTTCTTTTATCCTTTTCTTTCTGTTTGGAACTTCCTTTAGTCATTATTTTATTATGGGTCTGCTGGGGACACATTTTTTTAGTTTTCCATCTGAGAATGTTTTGATTTCTTTTTCTTCTTCCTGAAGGATAATTTTACTGGGCAATTAATTTTGAGTTAACAGTTCATTTCTTTCAGTACCTGAAAAACTGCCACTTTGTTCTGGTCTCTATGGCTTCCGACGAGAAATCCTTTGTCATTCCAATTAGCCTTAACCCCACCCCTCTCCCCACTCCATAGGTAAGTTGTCATATTCTCTGGCTGCTTTCAAGAATTTTTTTTTGTCTTTAGTTTTCAGAAGTTTAATTATGATATGACTTATCATGGATTTCTTCAGTCTTATCCTGTTTCAAGATCACTAAGCATCTTGAATCTGTAAGTTTATAGATCTTGAAACCTTGGAAATTTTTCAGTTATTATTGCTTTGAGTACTTTGAAGCTCTTCTCTTTTTCTCTTTTCCTTCCAGGTCTCCAATGGCATGAAGGTAAGGGCTTTTGTTGTAGTCCCAAAGGTCCTTGAAACTGTTATTTTTTTTCATTCCATAATCTCAATACAGTTCAGACCAGATAATATATCTTAATCTATTCTTCCGTTCACTGATTCTCTTCTATGTCCTGTCTCTCTTCTTCTGCCATTGAATGTGAATCCATGCAATAAACTATTTATTTTGGTTGTTGTATTTTCAATTCTTAAAGGCCCATTAGGTTCTTCTTCATATCTTCTCTGTCTTTGCCGAGACTATCTTTTATTTCTGGAAGCTTTGTATGTTTTATTTGTGTCAAGTGTGGTCATAATTGATCTTGGAGGCATTTTTTTTCGTGGCTGCATTAAAACTGTGGCAGATAATTTTAATATCTTTGCCACCTCAGTGAGGACATCTGCTGGTTATCTTTTATTATTCAGTTTGAGATCCTCCTGTCACTTGGTATGACAAGTGATTTTTCACTGAAACTTGGAAAAATCCATCATTAATGTACAGATGATGGTGGTGATGATGATGATGATCTTCTGAGACCTTGAATCTTATTTAAGCCTTCTCTTCTAATTGGCTCTTTCTGACCTTGCTCTAGTAGTGGTGGATGTCACCTCATTACTGCTAGGTGGAGACAGAAGTCTTGATCTTCCATTTGGCCTTTGTTGATACCCAGAGTAGGAACAACTCCTTCTTATTTCTGGGCAGAGGTCGGAGATCTACATTCCACGTGTTCTCCATGGACATCATGGTGTGGGTGACCTCTTTACTACTGGCTTGTGCTAAAAGTCTTGACTCTTCACTAGACCTCTTCTGACACCACCAGAATGGAAGGAAAGAGTGGTATGTCTTTGTTAGGTGGGTGAGGAAGTCAATATGTTCTCCAATGACTCCACAGGGTGTGGGTACAGCCTTATGACTGGCCATCAGCAATGAAAGTCTCAGCTCCCTACCTGGCCTCCTCTGGCACCACCCGATCAAGAGTGTTGGAGTATCTCATAACAGCCTCATGAATGTGAAAGTCCAGGCTCCCACTGAGCTTTTGCAGGTGTGAGTAGGAATGAGGCCATAGTTTTGTTCTTTCTGTGATGTTTGGTTGGGATACTTATTATCTAAAAGTGTTCAATTTTGCTAGGCTGCCTTTTTCCTGGTCTTTCGGCCAGAGATAAAAGGATTTGGGAAATAGAGTGAGCTTTGTGGTCTCTGTCATCAATGGCATTTCTGGATTGCCAGCTCCTGCCCCAAGTCTGGGATATATGAGGCAAAAAGGAAACCCTTGGAACTCACCATCATGTCATTCCTTGGGTTGCAAAGTCCCTACTGGGACTGGCTTTTTTTCCCCTCCACTTTTCAGAGTATTCTACATTGTTGTTGTGGCTGATTTTAAATAAATGTATAGAATTCCAGAGTTTTGGTGGTACTTAGTGGGAATATGGAAGTGAAAGTCTCCATACGGTACATTAATGTTGAATTTCTCACAAGATACAACCCTGAGTAATGTCAACAGTAATTACTGTGTGCTTTCATATTTAGTCTCAGTTGCTGCTACTCCAGTCACATTATAAATGATCAGGGTAAGACCAGAAGTGGGAGTTATGCACTCCTCATTATTGTGGTCAAAGCTTTGGCAGATGAACTTGGAATATTGAGTTGTTGAGAAAAATAACTAGAGGGCTTGGGTGAAATAAAGTCAATTGTGAGAATTAACAAATTTACCTTGGTGATACCACTTCTCACAGTTTTTTAAATCTTAATTTTATAACCATACGAGTTACATAGGTACAGATTCTTGTTTAAAAAAAAAAAAAGAGGTAGCTGGGCATGGTGGCTCATGCCTATAATCCCAGTACTTTGGGAGGCGAGATAGACAGATCACTTGAGGTCAGGAGTTCAAGACCAGCCTGGCCAACATGGCAAAAACCTGTCTCTTAAATAAATAAATAAATAGGCCAGGTGCAGTGGCTCATGCCTGCAATCCCAGTACTTTGGGAGGCCGAGAGGGGGTGGATCATGAGATCAGGTGTTTGAGACAAGCCTGACCAAGATGGTGAAACCCCATCTCTACTAAAAACACAAAAATGAGCTCAGTATGGTAGTGCACGCCTGTAGTGCCAGCTACTCAGGAGGCTGAGGCAGGAGAATCACTTGAACCTGGGAGGCGGAGGTTGCAGTGAACTGAGATCACACCATTGCACTCCAGCCTGGGCAACAGAGTTACACTGTCTTAAAAATAAATAATTAATTAATTAATTAAAAAATAAGTTAAACTTTTCAGGAAAAGCCTACATTCCCCTTTACCCCTTTGGATCCCACTTTTCTCTGCCAAGGATTGCCTAATTGTCTCAGTGAGGAAACTTCACACTTCAGATCTAGGGCTAAAACTGTTCAAAACAAGAAGCATTCTTATTTCGTGTTCTCACCACATATAAGACATGCTTTTTGGTATGGGAAACCTCATGTCGAAAATGTACAGTCTTTGTCCCTAGACATCTTACAAGATTTTTAATTCAATCTAGCAAATATTTATTAAGTGCCCAGGGGGCTACATAAAGAATGATATGACATTGTTTCTGCCCTCAAAAACTTCACAATATGGCAAGGGAAATAGATGATGAAAGAAAAAGAATTACAAGTTGATAAAGTACTAAGGGAAAGCAAAAGTAGAATTAATTGAGACAGAAAAATCATCTAGGATGACTAAGACTGAAATTATTAAAGACACATAAGGCAACTTGTGGGAGAGAGAGGGTACACATAGGGAAATAAACTAAAACCAACGTAAAACAAACAATGGAAAAATGAAATCTGCATTGGTTTTTCCAGAGAGATGAGATATTACAACTTAAAGAAAGAACAGAATGTTATTAAAATGGAACAGTCAAAGAATAAAAATTAGCTTTCATGAACTGACACCATGAAAGCAGAATGGTTGAAAGAAACTCGATAAATATCCCAAAAATTAAAAACAACATGAAAAAATAGAGCAAATACAAAAAATTTGAGAATCAGTTCAAGAGGTTCAAATCATAGACATTTCAGAAAGAAAAAATGGAAAAAACAGAGGGGGAAGCTAACAATAATTCAACAAATTTTCCAAAACTGATGGGCATACATTTTGGGATTAAAACAGCCCATACAATAACCAGCACAATGAAAGAAAATGGACCTATGCCAAGTTATAACATTGCGAAATTTACAAACCTGAGGACAAAGAGAAGATTTTGCAATTTTCAGGAAGAAAAAAACAGAACTCTTTTCAAGAATTAGGAAGGAGTTGACCGGACTTCTCAGTAGTAGGAAGGTAGGCTTTACTAGTAAAATGCCTTCAAATTGCTGAGAAAAACTGGAAAGCTTACTTCCAAATTAGGATTCTATATACAGCTGACATCAATTAAAGGTGAAAGCAGAATAAAGACATTTCAGATATGCAAGGTGTCAAAGATGTTCCTCTTTGTGTACCCCTTTCTTATGAAGATACTAAAGGATGTACTCCAACAAAATGAGGGAGTAAAATTTTTAAAAGGGAGAGGCATGGAATCCAGGAACAGGAGATTCAGTATGGAGAGAGGTTAAAGGAAGTCCCTGGGATGAATCCCTCTACCCCTTTGGATCCTACCATGAGATTTAATATTTAAATCCTTAGGTGGCAGCTGAAGCAGATCTAGTGGGCAGCCAATTTAAACTGGAGTAGGCCAGATGGCTCTAGGATAGAAAATCAAATGTGCTCGAACATGTTGGAAGCAGGACTCAGGAGGGAAAAGAGAAAATACATTAGGAGCAGATTTTTAGAATTGAGGAAAACTCTAAGTTGGATTACTAGTAAGTACATAGACAGTGAAGCAGATACAAAATAAAGACAATTATTAACTCCAGGGTAAAAAAAATATTATCAAGAGAGAAGAAATTATAATGTAACTACATGGTTCAGTTGTAAGTAACGTTTGCAGAGTTATAATATTAAATTGACTACTGATCCAATCAAAATACAGCTATACTGGGAAATAGGAAGCTGGTAAGGTGAAGGCTGGAGGGAGGGGGCTAAGCCAAAACAAAATTCTCCTTTTTCATAGAAGGAAGACAAGGTAAAAGTCTAAAACTGAAAAAGTCAAGACATAGCAATGTGGCCACATTATCTAGAGATGTGAGAGTTAAATAGCTAATGAAGGATAAGCTGTGAGAATTCTAAGTAGTTGCTCTGGAGACTGCAAGGAAGGAAAGTGGAAGAAGCTACTGTTTTTCATACCATGACTTACGTGACACTTCAAACTATTTGCAGTACAAGTTTCATAGGAATAAAAACTAATTAACAATGAATTTTTAAAAGTTAACTATTTTCAAAAAGAGGCAAGTGATTAGTTCCAACTAGAGGCTCTGGGAGGGGCTTCTCCACAGAGGGCCTGAATGAGGGGACTAGTAGGTCCATAAGGTGCAGTAAAGATGCTGCTGCAGGCTGGCGCGGTGGCTCACGCCTGTAATCCCAGCACTTTGGGAGGCAGAGGCAGGCGGATCACAAGGTAAAGAGATCGAGACCATCCTGGCCAACATGGTGAAACCCCGTTTCTATTAAAAATACAAAAAGTAGCTGGGCGTGGTGGCTCATGCCTGTAGTCCCAGCTACTTGGAAGGCTGAGGCGGGAGAATTGCTTAAACACGGGAGGCGGAGGTTACAGTGAGCCGAGATCGTGCCACTGCACTCCAGCCTGGCAACAGAGTGAGACCCCTCCGTCTCAAAAAACAAACAAACAACAGCAAAATAAAAAAGGTGCTGCTGCAGTCTCCCGGGGAAGAAATATCTTGTGCTGAAGACGAGCAGCTGCAGTGCAGAAGGGAGAGGCAGGCAACGGATACAGTCCTCGAAGTTCCTACTTTGAGGAGCCAATGAAATCAGCACACTGTTCTCTCCCACTTTTGTTTCCTCTGCTTCAGATTATGGAACGAGCTCTATTCCACATGGACAACTGCTATAAAATCCCCAATATCCGGGGCACGGGGTGGCTGTGCAAGACCAACCTGCCCTCCAACACGGCTTTCCGGGGATTTGGGGGGCCCCAAGCGATGCTCATTGCCGAGTATTGGATGAGTGAAGTCGCCGTGACCTGTGGGTTGCCTGCAGAGGAGGTAAGCTGAGAATTTGGTAGCACAAGCCAGAGTAGGTTAGCCTACTTGTGGGGAGAGCGGCTTTGTATCTTGGGCAACTCCCATGGGGGCAGATGACAGGCAGGGGCTGCTGAGGGGCCTGAAAGCTTAACTTTAGCTTGTGCCCTGCCCCCAGTCTCTTGCCACCAACAAGGCCTCTGTGTCTCTCTCCTTGGGAAGGTGCGGAGGAAAAACCTGTACAAAGAAGGGGACCTGACACACTTCAACCAGAAGCTTGAGGGTTTCACCTTGTCCAGGTGCTGGGAAGAATGCCTAGCAAGCTCTCAGTATCATGCTCGGAAGAGTGGGGTTGACAAGTTCAACAAGTAAGCATTGGGAGTAGGGGTCCAGTTGCTCTCCTGGGTTTCATATCCTACAGCCTTTCTGCTGACCCCAAAATAGGAAGCTAATAAGGTAATGGATAATGTATGAGACTGCTGAGTTTGCCAACTCATTCATAGCCATCTCTTCAAGATCTTATAATCATCTCCAGCCCGGGGCAGGTGGGCTCACAGCCTGCAATCGGTGTCATAGCCTGTCAGTTGTGGTTCATCTTTACACATTTGTACACCTTCTGGGCATACCATATTATAAAGAACGCTGACCCAGGACTGACACGCCACAGTTATGCACCTGCCTCTGACACTAATCTATAAATATGAATTTGGGAGTCACTCCACATCTCCCTGGGCCTCAGTTTCCTCATCTGAAAAGGGGGCATAATTGTGCTGGCTCTGTCTTCCTCACAGAGTTACTCAGATAATTAAATATGAAGCACAGAGAAGGCTTTCTTATTGTCAGTGAGACACACTGCCTCCTGGAGATGATGACAGTCCAAGACTACCAGGGCACTCTGATCCAGTACCAATGGTACTCAGGGAAGAAGAGTGTTGACACTTTAAAGTCAAGACTCCCAGGACTTTTTGTCTACATTATTGAGGCATAGTTCCGTTATTACAGGACTATCTGGGTAACCCCAAGGATGTCCTGTTTTGATTTGATCCAAACATGTTGATGATCTCAATACGCTAGAGAAGCTTCTATCAGAATGTTCCTTTTTCTTCAGGGAGAATTGTTGGAAAAAGAGAGGATTGTGCATCATTCCCACCAAGTTTGGAATAAGCTTCACAATTCCTTTTCTGAATCAGGTAATTGCTTTATAGAATTGTGTCCACCTCCCTGGACTGGGGCCCCATTTTCCCCGTGTTTACAGTATTGCAAGGGAAATTTCATTATCACTGGTAACAGGGCTTACTGGAGGAACTATTTGCTGTTTAAATAAAAGTTGAACTTGTACAGTCCTATTTGTCCAGTATGTCATGGGCAGTGAGACTCAGAGATCTGGGATCAACCTCTAGTTCTTACCTTTCCTTGCTATCAGACGGGAGAGAGCTACTCTCTTTTTCTTGTTCTATTTCTTCACTTATAGAGTGAGGACAGATATTTGACCTACTTCCCTTTGAGAACAAGAAACACACAGAGAGAAACATAAGAAAACCTTCTGCAAACTACTGAAGTGTCACATAATTAAATCATGAGATTTAACTGCCATAATTTTTGTCTGAGATTTACATCCAAAATGCTGCTGATTTTCTTGTTCCCAGGCTCCATACCTTTGGTCCCAAATCTTACTGAGCTGGAAGTTACTGAATTTTGTGTCTGGCATCCTTCTCTTTCCCTAGGCAGGAGCCCTGCTTCATGTGTACACAGATGGCTCTGTGCTGCTGACCCACGGGGGGACTGAGATGGGCCAAGGCCTTCATACCAAAATGGTCCAGGTGAGCAGCCCTCTCTGGCACCGTGGTGTCTGCTGTGAGGGGAAGTCGTGTGAGAAATTGAGCAGCGGGACCTACCAGAGCAGAAGCAGGCCTGGGGTCTGGGTGGCCCTGTTGCTGATGCCCATGTAGCCTTGGGCAAGTCTTTTCCCCCACTTGAACTCAAGTTTCCTCATCTGTGCAAAGGATTTGACCGGGTGACCCTTGAGGACATTGCTATTACCAACATTCTCAGCATGTGAGGTGGGCATGCTGTGTGTGTAAAGGTCATGAGTTTCCCACACTCCAAAAGACTCCTCGGAGTGGAGCCAGGACGATGAGCTGGATTAGACTCAGCACATCTGCTTGGTGCATGGAGACTGGCCAGATTGGATCTTGTGAAAAGTCAGTGTTAGTTTAAAAAGGCACTGTTTGTCAGTTTGTAATTTTTTTTATCCAACCAAACCACTCCATCAAGTGCTCCTTCAAATTCAGCCAGGTGTGAGGACATCCCAGTCAATGGGATTAGAGCTTACAAAATTGTTTTCTTGCCTGGAACAGTGAATGTGAATCCTGCCCTGGGGAGAAGGCAGCCAAGCCCCATGATAGCTCCTTCCCTAGAGGGCAATGTCTTCTCTTTTTGCAGGTGGCCAGCAGAGCTCTGAAAATCCCCACCTCTAAGATTTATATCAGCGAGACAAGCACTAACACTGTGCCCAACACCTCTCCCACGGCTGCCTCTGCCAGCGCTGACCTCAATGGACAGGCCATCTATGTAAGAAGCCTTTGGGAGCCCACAGAGCAGAGGGCCAGCCTAGGGCTGTGGGCCTGGAGAGTCTCACTGGGTGGGAGCTAGAAGGGTTCCTTGCAGGCTCTTTGGCTCTGGCCAGGCCTCTGGCTCCCTTATCCAGGAGGATGCTGTTTCTCCAAGTCTCAAGCTAAAAGAGAGGCCTGAGAATCGTAATCACTGCCCTCAAAACCAGGAAGGATGAGTACAGGATGGGGAGATGAGGATGCTGAGGGAAAACAGAGGCTTCTGGAAATTCACCCTGGTGCCGGAACTGGCCGCAGGACAATGGACTAAAGCTGAAATTTGGTTATAGAATCAGGTTGGCCCCACTTGCTCCTCTCCCATATGGGGGATGTACTTGAACAAGGAGTTTGAGGGAAGAAGACACCTCCCTGGGGATCCCTCGAACATTTCACCCTCCGTCAGCCTAAGAATTGGGTCACAAAGCACTCTCCAAGCAGCAACTAGTGGTGGCCCTGTTGGCCAGGTCCTGTGGATTCCACCCTGGGCCTCATCATTCTGGAGTGGGTGGCAAGGCTGTTTGAATAGCACCCTGAGCACAGCATTACTTGGAGGTAACCTTTCTGGGGCCCTTCAGTTTTGCCTGGGTACAGAATACAGAGGAGTGATGTGTCTGGGATGTGGGGGGTGTTTATTTTAGGCAGCTTGTCAGACCATCCTGAAAAGGCTGGAACCCTACAAGAAGAAGAATCCCAGTGGCTCCTGGGAAGACTGGGTAAGTCTGAGCTGATCCAAGTCACTTTTGCAAAGGAGAGGAAAATTGACAGCAGGGCCTCCATTCCGACCCCAAACAAGCAATAGGAGACAATGATCTAGTCAGAACAGCAGAGACAAGTTGAGGTGATTTGTGTGATTTTAGAGGACAAGTAAATGCTCATGCTGGCTGGGCTTCTTTCTGTATAGCTTTCATCCCTGAGGGAGGCCATTTGAAGGACGTTTTTGATCCAGGATCTTGACAGCCTTGTGGGGATCAGGGTTTTCGCTGCCTGAAACTGAAAGGGTGGGTGCCTGCTGAACACGACTCATTGGGTAGTCTAGGCTCACCGGAGTGGCTTCCATGCCCTGCTTGTCCCAGATGAGCCTGGTTTCCCTCAAATCTCCATCTCTTGAGTCTGGGTCCACTGAGATTCCCTCTGTGAGAATGTGGGGAGAAATATCACCCAAGAATTTCTATCATTCCTGTGATTTGGGGAATGACAGAACCAGCACCTATAATACGAATGAGCCCAATTCTCTGACTTCTAGAGCAGTGGCATGAATGTCAGAAACCTCAGAGGGAAGCTACAAGGGAGTCCCTCGCAGGTGGGAGGCTGTGGCTCCTCCAGGAGGTGGAAACATCAGTGGGCAGCTCCGCACTGTTCCTCAGTACTGGAGTGCTAGAGCTGGGCAGAAGAGTAACACACCAAATGTGACCGCTCATAAACCAGCTCACTGCAAATCTTC
This sequence comes from Callithrix jacchus, assembly GCF_049354715.1. NCBI lineage: Eukaryota > Metazoa > Chordata > Mammalia > Primates > Cebidae > Callithrix > Callithrix jacchus. The sequence continues at coordinate 84,375,288 of NC_133515.1, read as the reverse complement.
CTCAGTGCTAGAGCTGGGCAGAAGAGCAACACACCAAATGTGACCACGCATAAACCAGCTCACTGCAAATCTTCCTCAGTGCTAGAGCTGGGCAGAAGAGTAACACACCAAATGTGACCGTGCATAAACCAGCTCACTGCAAATCTTCCTCAGTGCTAGCGCTGGGCAGAAGAGCAACATACAAATGTGACCGCACATAAACCAGCTCACTGCAAATCTTCCTCAGTGCTAGAGCTGGGCAGAAGAGTAACACACCAAATGTGACCACGCATAAACCAGCTCACTGCAAATCTTCCTCAGTGCTAGAGCTGGGCAGAAGAGCAACATACAAATGTGACCACGCATAAACCAGCTCACTGCAAATCTTCCTCAGTGCTAGAGCTGGGCAGAAGAGCAACACACCAAATGTGACCACGCATAAACCAGCTCACTGCAAATCTTCCTCAGTGCTAGAGCTGGGCAGAAGAGCAACACACCAAATGTGACCGCGCATAAACCAGCTCACTGCAAATCTTCCTCAGTGCTAGAGCTGGGCAGAAGAGTAACACACCAAATGTGACCGCGCATAAACCAGCTCACTGCAAATCTTCCTCAGGGCTAGAGCTGGGCAGAAGAGCAACATACAAATGTGACCGCGCATAAACCAGCTCACTGCAAATCTTCCTCAGGGCTAGAGCTGGGCAGAAGAGCAACATACAAATGTGACCACGCATAAACCAGCTCACTGCAAATCTTCCTCCGTGCTAGAGCTGGGCAGAAGAGCAACACACCAAATGTGACCACGCATAAACCAGCTCACTGCAAATCTTCCTCAGTGCTAGCACTGAGCAGAAGAGTAACACACCAAATGTGACCACGCATAAACCAGCTCACTGCAAATCTTCCTCAGTGCTAGCGCTGGGCAGAAGAGCAACATACAAATGTGACCGCGCATAAACCAGCTCACTGCAAATCTTCCTCAGTGCTAGCGCTGGGCAGAAGAGTAACATACAAATGTGACCGCGCATAAACCAGCTCACTGCAAATCTTCCTCAGTGCTAGAGCTGGGCAGAAGAGTAACACACCAAATGTGACCACGCATAAACCAGCTCACTGCAAATCTTCCTCAGTGCTAGCGCTGGGCAGAAGAGCAACATACAAATGTGACCGCGCATAAACCAGCTCACTGCAAATCTTCCTCAGTGCTAGAGCTGGGCAGAAGAGTAACACACCAAATGTGACCACGCATAAACCAGCTCACTGCAAATCTTCCTCAGGGCTAGAGCTGGGCAGAAGAGCAACATACAAATGTGACCGCGCATAAACCAGCTCACTGCAAATCTTCCTCAGTGCTAGAGCTGGGCAGAAGAGTAACACACCAAATGTGACCACGCATAAACCAGCTCACTGCAAATCTTCCTCAGGGCTAGAGCTGGGCAGAAGAGCAACATACAAATGTGACCGCGCATAAACCAGCTCACTGCAAATCTTCCTCAGTGCTAGAGCTGGGCAGAAGAGCAACACACCAAATGTGACCGCGCATAAACCAGCTCACTGCAAATCTTCCTCCGTGCTAGAACTGGGCAGAAGAGCAACACACCAAATGTGACCGCGCATAAACCAGCTCACTGCAAATCTTCCTCAGGGCTAGAGCTGGGCAGAAGAGCAACACACCAAATGTGACCACGCATAAACCAGCTCACTGCAAATCTTCCTCAGGGCTAGAGCTGGGCAGAAGAGCAACATACAAATGTGACCGCGCATAAACCAGCTCACTGCAAATCTTCCTCAGTGCTAGAGCTGGGCAGAAGAGCAACACACCAAATGTGACCGCGCATAAACCAGCTCACTGCAAATCTTCCTCAGTGCTAGCGCTGGGCAGAAGAGCAACATACAAATGTGACCGCGCATAAACCAGCTCACTGCAAATCTTCCTCAGTGCTAGAGCTGGGCAGAAGAGCAACACACCAAATGTGACCGCGCATAAACCAGCTCACTGCAAATCTTCCTCAGTGCTAGAGCTGGGCAGAAGAGCAACACACCAAATGTGACCGCGCATAAACCAGCTCACTGCAAATCTTCCTCAGTGCTAGAGCTGGGCAGAAGAGCAACATACAAATGTGACCGCGCATAAACCAGCTCACTGCAAATCTTCCTCAGTGCTAGAACTGGGCAGAAGAGCAACACACCAAATGTGACCGCACATAAACCAACTCACTGCAAATCTTCCTCAGTAGATTCAAAGAAAACACGGTGTTTTTCTCAAACTCACTCATCTTACTATGCCTCCTGTGACCTCTTCATACCACATGTACCGATAGCACATGAACGTAGCTTGATTTTGGTAGTTGGGTTTTCACATGGATTTAGCAGGCAGTTAAAACATTTTTAACGACAGTCCTGACAACAGTGCTCTAGCATCTGACCTGTGGATCTGAGCTTTGTCTTCAACCACCAGCCATGTAGACCAGCGTGCCTTGTAAATAGATAACCCCAATAAATGAGCCACAGTCAACAACACATACATACACATGCATGCACACACACACACACACAAGCATGCATGCACACTCACACACATGCATGCACACAGTATGTTAAATGACTAGTGCAGATTTTAGGCCGAAGTCTTTATCTCTAAGCCTTAGTTTTATCTGTAAAATGAGGCTAATAATAGTATAGGTTTTCTAGGTTTGTAGTGAATATAAGTGCGATAATGTAGGCAAAGTGCTAAAGAGTGTCTGTGACATAGAAAAGAGCTTGGTGGCTGCTAATGATGAGAACATAAATTATATCAAGCGCAACTTAAATCTGAGTGTGTGCTAGTGTTTGGGGATACCAAAAAAAGCACATTATATAGTCAAAGGAATAGAATGGAGGGATAGTTTGATCAACAGGAAAGCGTATGTAAAAGCACAAGGTAAACATGTTAAAGATCACATGAGCATTATAGCAAGATGCTTTTACAATGGCCAAGTAGGGGAGTCTGAAGAGGCAACTTCAAGTAGTTGTTGAGGGAAGAAAAGGATTTGCTCATTTATAGAAGAGGAACCACATTAATAAAGGTGCAGAGGCATGGGACATGGAAGAACTGAGAGAGATTTAGCTCTTGAATGTGGCTGGGGTGGCCATGGTGTGCTACAAAAGGCCAGAGAGACTGTGATTCTTAGTGTCAGGCATTTGCTCTATAGGTAATAGGGGCCATGAAAAGCTCTAGAGTAGGGGAGTGACATGCATGGTGTGGTATGTTAAGATGGCCACTCGGCTGGGCTGGGGAGGCGACTTGAGACAGGAAGATCAGTTAAGAGATGACTACAGTGTTCCAGGCTTCAGATAATGAGGACCTGGTGCAGGTGGTGCCAGGGAGAATGTGAGAAGGTATGGAAGTGGGAGTCACTCGTAAAATGAGTTGATTGGCTGCCAGCGGAGGTGAGCTCGTGAAAGCTTAGTGCCGGCTCAGGGTTTCTGAAAACGTCACTTTCCCTTCCTGATGGCCATCTCCTCTCCTCAGGTCACAGCTGCCTACATGGACACAGTGAGCTTGTCTGCCACTGGGTTTTATAAGTAAGTATGGTGCTGTCCTTGCCCAGCTCATAGTGTGATGTCATCCTAAGCTCACTGGTCCCTTCCAGCACCGAATCCTGCCAGGCTGTGGTCAGGAGAGAGCAGCTCCACTGAAACTTTTATCTCTTCAATGGACTTTCAGCAATTTCAGTCTAAAGATGCTCCAAAATACATGAATGGCCACGCCACGCTGTGTGCCAAGAAGTGAAAGCACCAGCTGTGTGTCAGAAGACCTGACTTCTAGTTCTGGCCTCAGGGTGCACCGTTTCACCTGAGGAAGTCAGTGGTCCTGCTGAACCTGTTCCCGTTTCCTCATTTATGATATATTGGGGCCAGTCACCTAACCTTTCCTCCCTCAGTGTTCTCCTGCAGAAACGAGGGTGTCTGGTGTTGAGTTAGGCATTGCCATTAGCCATGAATGCTTCTCTGTACTGTGTGTGGGATACTTTTTATACAGTGAGAGGAGGATTTAGAGCACATGGTCCTGTTACAAAATGCAGCATACAGTGGAACCTTATTAATACAGGGAGATTTTTCAAGAGAGTGTATGTCTTTTGCAACTTTAAATGCAGGAGCAGCATGAATAGCTAGAGACCCTGCCCATCTGACTTAGCAGTTGTAAAAAGATATGATGGTGTTGACTGTCAGTCATCATGTTTTATCCATCTCTGGGAAGTTTAGGACCTTTTCTTTCACAGATCAATATATTTGGAAAATAATTCAATGTTTCTTTAAAATATCTTGTCTGAATGTATGAATATATATATGCAAGATATATATGCATAAACATTTGTTTGCATAAAACATTTGTTTGCCATATTTATATGAATATATATGAACATATGTATGCTCATATGAACATGTTCATATGTTCATATATATTAGGCATATATATGTTTATGTATCTATAAGGCATATATATTTATACATATATAAGGTATATATATGGTATATATATAAAGTATATATATAAGGTATATATGTGTGTAAACATATATACCCACAAAACATTTTTATGCCATATATATGAACATACATATGGCTAATATATATATATGTGTATAGATATTACACTGAATATATGTTTATACATATATATGCCTTATATATATGTATAAAACATTTCTTTGCCATATATATGCATAAACATATATATTCAGTATAATATCTATACATATATTAGCCATATATAAGTTATATATAATGCTTTCTAGGCTATTGATATCTGACCTACACATACATAAACACATTTTCTTATAAATTTCTATTATATTTCTGGAGTTCACGAAACGAAGGTTTTATAAAGGTGAACCCAGATGAGCATGGTGAAGGCAGAGGTCAAAGACATTGGTGGTGGTTTCTTTTGGGAGAAGCCTTTTCCCTCAGCCTCATACTGATTTTGTTTTTGTGCAGATCTGGTCGTATCAGCTCATGTTATTCCTATGTAGTGTATAGAATAACATAGAGTCAGTGTACCATACACTGTAGGTGTGTGAATATACATGCACAAATGCATAGATACACACTTATATTTATATGACTCATGCAAAAGTGGAGTTGTATAAGGTACTTCAGATTGAAAATTTAAAAAATATATAAGGGAGCATTTGTTTCTATTAGTGTCATTTCCCTCAAATCATTTGTTGAACTTTCAAAGGGACCAGCAGGTGGGAAGTGGCTGCTTAAAGGTGCACCCAGGTTAGCAGAGATACTGATCTTGTTAGCTTTCACCTTGAGAAGGTGAGCAGGTGGACTTGTGTGAACAGTCTGAGAGCCACCACAGGCAGAACCTTCTGTCCTGAAGACCTTGGATTCTAATTCAGTACATCTTTGGAGTGTGACTTTCATGTCCTTTGTGAGCCCAGACAGACCTGTCACCTCTGTTTCTACTGTGCGGAGGCCAACATGGTATAAACACTGCAAGGCTGTACAGAATGAGGACAGAACGGCTGTTGGCAAAATGGGGGAGAGCCCAGAGACACAATACTCTGGATTCCCTGGGTTTCATTAACAGGTTCAAATTGCTCAAAACACATGGACATTTTTGGAAAACAGCTGAATAAAAAAACTTGTAGGGTTTAAAGATTTTGCAGGTCAAGCTGTGTGTGCATAGGGAAGGGGATGTGTTCATGTTAATACACACGCAGTATCTTCTCTTTTCTCTCCGAGGACACCCAATCTGGGCTACAGCTTTGAGACTAACTCAGGGAACCCCTTCCACTACTTCACCTATGGGGTGGCTTGCTCTGAAGTAGAAATTGACTGCTTAACAGGAGATCATAAGGTAAGAAGTCTGCAAGACTTTTGTACTTAGTGGAAAAGAGAAGAGAAACAACTGAGTTGTAGTACCAAGAGCTGATAGAGAGGAACTTTCTGGTTGGAAAAATAATGCCTTATGTTAAGGACAGGAAAACATCCTATAAAGGGCCACAGAGTATTTTAGGTTTTGTGGGCCACACAGTCTCTGCCTCAGCTATTGAACTCTACCACTGAAGTGTGACAGCAGCCATAGACAGTTTGTAAACAGATAAGTGTGACCATGTTCCAATAAAATATGATCTATAGACGCTGAAATTTGAATTTGAATGGAATTTTATATAATTTTTACTTGTCACAAAATATTCTTTCTTTTATTTTTATAGCTATTTAATAATGTTAGCCTACAGGCCCCACAAAAACAGGGGCGAGTTGGATTTTGCCCATGGAACATAGTATATTGACTCTTTTGTACATGATCTACCCAGACTCAGATTCAAAACCCCAGGTTTCTGGGACACTGTCTGACTACCCACATATGAATGTGTGTGCAGTTACTGAGAGATCATTGCATCTCCCCAACCTCTGCCAAGCTGCTGCATACTCAGACTTCAGCAGAGATCTGGTAGGAACATTAACGTTTCTGCCTGAGCATACCCAGGGCTTTCTGCTTGGAAATGTACTCCGGTTAGCACTTGTAGTCTGAGGGTAACTGTGACTCGCCTGTCATATTCCAAACATCTTTTTCTTCTCTAACTGCTTGTATTTTGCTGTCTACTCTAGAACCTCTGCACAGATATTGTCATGGATGTTGGCTCCAGTCTAAACCCAGCCATTGATATTGGACAGGTGAGGCTCAGGGAACCATGTTGGTGACAGTCTCGGACAAATGCGCCCCAGTCTCCACGTTGTCTGAGGTTGCCTTCAAATAGGCTGAAACATGGAAACTAGGGAGTACCCCCAAAAGTAGAATTCAGCTTGGTGATCATTCAACCAACTCTCAAGGCAGAAAGCAGATTTATGTGAGTTAACTTGGGAAGGGCACTCACAATGCAAAGAACAAGCTGAGGAATGGGGAAACATGGCATGCACATGTGGACATGCGCACACTCCCAATTTGAGAGCAAGCACAGTGTAGAATGGAGATTGAGTTTGGGATCAATGCCCAGACGGTGGGGCCTGAGGTCAGAAGAGTTTATTGTCTTCTCATTCCTCTTCTACCCAGGACAGTTTTGTACCCCAGGAAGTAGTTGCTGCTGAACATGGAGTGGTGAAAGGCCCTGGGAGCAAAACATAAAGGCTTAACCAGAAGTAGTAAAGGGAGGTCCCAGAGAAAATCACTTTAGGAGAATATGGAATTATTGGGAATAATAAGTGAAATAAGGATGGATCCTGTGGCTCACACCTGCAATCTTAGCACTTTGGGAGGCTGAGGTGGGTGGATCACCTGAGGTCAGGAGTTCAAGACCAGCCTGGACAACATGGTGAAACTCCATCTCTACAAAAAATACAAAAATTAGCTGATGTGGTGGCGGGTGCCTATAATCCCAGCTACTTGGGAGGCTGAGGTAGGAGAATTGCTGGAACCTGGGAGGCAGAGGTTGCAGTGAGCAGAGATCACACCACTGCACTCCAGCCTGGGGCGATAGAGCAAGACTCAGTCTCAAAAAATAAAACAAAATAAAGAACAGGTGAAATGGGAGAAAACAGAGGAGAAATCAAGAATTTCAGATTGAGCATCTGATAGAAAATACAAATTGTACTTCTCACGAATGGACAATTACTGAATATACAAAAATCTGGCTGTTAGTCAATCTGTTCATTAATCCATTGAACAACCATTTATGGTCCCCTGCTGTGCCTAGACACCGAGCCAGGCACCGCAGACCCAAAGGTGATTGCCAGCTGGTTTCTCTTCTGAATGCTCACTGAGGCTGCATGTCACTCTTCTAAACAGGGGGCTGGGAGAGCTGATGTGTGGGCCCATCTAGCATGGCAGTTATCCTAGAAGAGATCTGTAAGCTGAGCTGCAGTGGGGACACTTTCTCCCAGAGACAGGCAGGGGTGGGCATTCACAATGGAGGTAAGTCTCAAAGAATCTACTATCAAATACATCCTCCTGCGAGCTTGCTTCTTAGCTTAGGCTCACCGTTTCCCTAGTAGCAAAGTGGCAGGAACATCTCCATCTGCACTGTGGCAGGTTTCAGTGGGAAACACGCCCAGAAGCGTGACCTTCGGTGTTAATGTCTTTGCTCTGCCTGAGCCAAAGCCTGGCAGAAGTCCAGAAAGGTTACTCCAGGGCTGGGGCAGGAGCCAGGTAAGAAGTAGAGGGCCGTTTTAGCTACATTCCAGGCTGCACTACAGGTGGGGCTTTGTGTCCTTTGTGGCAAGTGGTATTTGTCCTTAGGGAAGAGGGAGACGGGGTAACTGTTTTCTCCATCCATCCTGCAGGTGGAAGGGGCATTTGTCCAGGGCCTTGGCCTCTTCACCCTAGAGGAGCTACACTACTCCCCCGCAGGGAGCCTGCACACCCGTGGCCCTAGCACCTACAAGATCCCTGCATTTGGCAGCATCCCCATTGAGTTCAGGGTGTCCCTGCTCCGAGACTGCCCCAACAAAAAGGCCATCTATGCATCCAAGGTACCGTTGCTCTGGCTCTGTGCTGCCTTCTGATCTGCCCTGGGGGAGGCCCCAGTGGGCAAGGAGAGGCCTCAGTGACCCATCTGGTGGGCCTTCAAAGGGCATATCTTGAGGAGGGAAGATGGTTTGACACTGACCTCGGTAGGGGCAGTGGGAAAGTTGGGCAGTCCTGCTTGAGAACAGTTGAGTTGGGTTGAGGACAGCACCTTAGTGTGGTCTGAAGCCTGCTTCTTTGGGTGAATTTAGAGGGATTCCTTCATCAAACCTGGTCATTCAAATCCTGGTCCACACCCGTATCTCAGGAGTACATCACTGGTGCTTGATCCTAGGAGATGATGTTACAGGTACGGCATTGCTGTAGTCCAGTGAGAATCAGCACATTCACTGCAGATGGGGTAGCACCTTTATACACACCCTTTTACCTCCTTCAGTTGCCAATACTCGACCTTAAGACAATCAGGCTGGTTGCGGTGGCTCACGCACTTTGGGAGGCCAAGGTGGGTGGACTGCCTGAGCTCAGGAGTTCGAGCTCAGCCTGGGCAACATGGCAAAACCCCATCTCTACTAAAAATAAAAAAAGTTAGCTGGGCATCGTGGGTCATACCTGTAATCTCAGCTACTCAGGAGGCTGAGGCACAAGAATCTTTTGAACCTGGGAGGCAGAGGTTGCAGAGCTGAGAGCATAACACTGCACCCTAGCCTGGGCAACAGAGTGAGACACTGTCTCAAAAAAAAAAAACTTGGTCAGATACCTGGAGGATTGTGAATAACTGTCTTATATTACTTCCTATCTCTAATAAGTATGAAGAAATGGTTGAAAATTGGCTTAGCTCATGGATATAGTCCTAGGTTGAAGAAGGAGGGCAGCTAACCACTGGTAACCAAAGAAACAGCCATTTGCTCCTCTCGTGGACTTTACTGTAGGGGGCAGGGGAAGCTGGGACATATTGTGACCCTTGCCATTGACTGTCCTACTTTACCATGCTTGGGAATTACTGGGGCTCATGATAAAAATGCCCCTGTCTGGGCCCCACGCCCAGGCATTTTGCTCCAATAGGTGTGGCTTAGGGCCCTACAACATACATTTTTAGCAAGTATTCTTAGTGATTCTGATATAAGTGGTTTCTGATCTATACTTTGCAGGGAGAAAAACCAACCTATGCTAGAAGGTGTTTTAATTATTGTTCATTATTATGCCCATAATTACTGGGGATGCTGTAAATATGACTGTGGGTGCCAATAAATGTTGATATTAGAGTTGCAGGTAGACTATTCCCCTCAGCTAGTGACTGTGAGGAAAATGTTAAAACTTACATCAGATTTTGTGGTCTGTAAAATACAATTATTGAGTATAACTTTACATGGTACATTATATTTGCATGGTGTCGTTAGAGAAAATTACATGATAAGCGTTCAAAGAAATATGCCCATAAGGTTCAGCCATGTACTAGTTAGATTGTTCTCAGCCCCTGATCAATTCTGACTGTGCCTTCCTGCCATATTTAGTGTGGCCTGGTCAATGCTTTCCTGGTGCCACCAGCCCTCCTGGTGCAGAACTCACTGCCTGGCCTCCTAGGTCCACATGGTGATGATGTGGAGGTTGGGCCGCCTGCCTGAGCCCCAGCCCTGTGCCCTGTCTGTGTTCAGGCTGTTGGAGAGCCACCCCTATTCCTGGCTGCTTCCATCTTCTTTGCCATCAAAGATGCCATCCGTGCAGCTCGAGCACAGCGCACAGGTAATAACACGAAGGAACTCTTCCGGCTAGACAGCCCTGCCACCCCGGAGAAGATCCGCAACGCATGCGTGGACAAGTTCACCACCCTGGTATGATGCCCCTCAAGCTTCCACTCAGCCCAGGGATAGGCTGGCGAACCACAGGGAAGGTCCTGCACAGAGGACACGTGGTGGGCTCTCTCTTAACTGGGCAGCCTTGCATCAGTGGCCACCCTTCACTGTGCGCGGTACGAAGCACACACTCGAACGTGCGAGAGAATTATGAAAAACCTCCTTAAAGCTGTAGCCTGTAGCTGAGCCTCCTTCTTAGAGATGGGAGGAATGCGTGGTGCACAGTCATAACTCACAGATTTTGTTATTTTCTATCTAGATAAGGGTGATGGATGCAACTCCAGAGAGCCTAATCTTTAGTGTCAGTTGCTAGCATTTTAAAAATTGATGTTAAGGACATTGTATGAATATTGGGGGGATGGAGGGAAAAAGAGGAAACAATTAATTAGATCAACCACATTTATCCTGTGATTATTGTGTACTGTTCTGATGCTGGAGACACACGGGTGTCCTTGAGGACTTTGCAAAGTTGGGAAACCAGATGACTGCATTATAGGGTGATTGCTTACTGTCTTGAAGGTGTATGTGGCGGAAAGTAGTAGAAGAATTCCATAGTCATTGGAATCACTTTAAGAAGCATCTATGTGATGCTTGTAGTTAGCAATGCCTGGCAAAAGAAGACTTTACTGGGACGATGCTTCCACTGTGGGGATCTTGGAACCAGCTTACCCTCTGAGTGCTGCTGAAGTGGGCTCTGCACCATGGCTTTAAAGTTCTGTGGAGTTAGCAGGGCTGGGTTATTCCTGATACTCAGGTTGGGCATCCTCTTTTTAAAATTCAAAAAGCCTTTTGGATTTAGAGGTAAAGTGGGTACACATGGTCCCGAGTGGGGAGGGTACAGGAAAGCCCCAGGGGCAGGCAAATCTCCAGACTTCAGCACAGCAGATGAAGGAGGCATGTGGGTCCCCAAGAGCTTTAGCTATGGAGTGAAAACTACACAGACCGTGTGACACTCTCAGGCAGTGAAGATGCCCATAGCTGTGCAGCAACCTACCCACAGCCCAGAACCTTCCCACCATGGCTCCCAGTGCTGACAATCACCCAAACACCATTTCTTTGAGAGGACTGGGGCTGCATGGCTCCCAATAAGCTCCCACAGGTGATAAGGTGAGCTCTTTGCAAACAGCCTGACACAGATCTCCATCGTTTTAGTAACCTCTCTGTGGTCCCAGACCTAAAACAAAGATGCTTTTCTATATTACAATATACCAGCAATTTAAAAATTCTTGCTATGCATTTGCATGAGCAGCTGATTCTATGAACTTTTTAAGGATGGTGAGTTTTCAAAAGGGATCACATCTGTATTGTTCATCACCATACTTCCAAAGCCTACTAGAATGCCTGCCACATGGAAAGTGCTCAATGAAAATAAATGAGTGACTAGGAAATTAAGGAGTCCTGCCCTGGGGCATTCTCCACAGCTGGGCCTGCAGAGTGGTGATTGGCCTTGGGATGGTGGTTGGCAGTGGTGGGAGGTGATGTAGGCAAGAGAGTGGAGGAAGCATGATCAGCAGACCCTGGCAATGAGAACACTGTCATTCCTTCCTAGTGTGTCACTGGTGTACCAGAAAACTGCAAACCCTGGTCTGTGAGGGTCTGAAGACAGAGTCCCCAGCAGAGTCTTCTTGTGCTGCATTTGGGCTTCCATGGAGCAGGAGAAACACACGACAGAACATGGATCTATAAAAGTCACAGAATGACAGAGCTGTGATGCATCAGGACGGAATTTGTAAGACAAGCGAATGCATTGGAAGATTTTGATCAAAAATGTAATTTGCAAACATAATGAGAAACAAATTCAAAACTCTTAGGCCTAAATGGTGAATATGCAATTAGGACCATTTTCTGTCTTTTTTAATCATGTACTTGGAATAGGGTCAGGAAGGGTTTGTCCTATTCCCCACTTAGTGGACAGCCTGTATAACCTCAAGTTCTGATGGTGTCTGTCCTTTGAAGAGGATTCCCACAAACCTCTAGTAGCTTAAACCAAAGTTACTTTAAATCGTGTGCCTTCCTCTGAAAGCCTTGCCTTCAAACCAATGAACAGCAAAGCATAACCTTGAATCTATACTCAAATTTTACAATGAGGCAGTGGGGCAAGATTAAAACCTCTAACCATCTTTGAATCACTAAAATAAAGAATGAAACAAATTCAAGGTTAATTGTGTCCAGCTTTGTTAATCTGCATAAAGCAAGATTACTCTACAACACAAAAATCCAACCAACTCAATTTTGAGCACCTACAATGTTCTAGATTTCTTTCCCTTCCTCTTTGAGCATTTACAAAAAAGGAGTATGTTTAATCTTTACATTTGAAGCCAAAGTAATTTCCACCTGGAAATGATGCTATCAGGCCTGGCAGGGTGGCTCACACCTGTAATCGCAGCAATTTGGGAGGCTGAGATAGGAGAATTGCTTGAGCCCAGCAGTTTGAGACCAGCCTGAGCAACAGAGAGATCCTGTCTTAATTTTTTTTTTTTTTTAGCTAGTTGGTCTTTGTAGTGCATACCTAGTAGTCCCAACTACTTGGGAGGTTGAGGTGGAGAGATCATTTGAGCTCAGGAGGTGGAGGCTGCCAAGAGCTGTGATTCCACCACTGCACTCCTGCCTGAGTGACTGAGCAATATCTTGCCTCTGAAGAAAAAGAAAGAAAAAAAGAAATGCTGCTATCAAAGTCAAGATCAACCAGAGGTAGAAGAGCCAAGAAGCCTGGGTCCTCATTCCAGCTCTGTCTCTTCTCTCTCCACTTTGTGACCTTGGACTGTCATTTCCCCTTCCTGTGATAGGGGTTGCAGTAAAGGCTTGTCTCACATCTTCTGCTCTAAAAGCCTATAAATATGTGACCTGAAAACTCCAGTTACATAAGGGATCTGCAGCTATCTCAGGCTTGGTTTTCTTACTATCATATGATACCTGGTCTAATGAACTCTGCTTAGATTGCTTCCAGTTTCCGAGGTTGGTAAAGAGAACAGAAGAACAAACGTCTCTTTTATTACTCCAACAGGTGATTTAATCCCTACATAGGGCTGGGTGGATGATGCGTCACTGTCGTATGCCTTCTCTGAATAAATCCAACCTTCAGTCAGACAGAATCTGTAGTTCTGTCTATGGAGGGAGAATAATAGAAATGATATAGTTGGACTGGCACTTGATGCCACTAATAAATAAAACTGTCAGCTGGTTGGCATGTGAAAAATGCTTATTATCATCACACCAAATGCTAGTATCTTCAGTATCTTGGCCAGCCTTCATTTCTTGAAAACATGCACACACACACGCACATGTGCATGTGCGTGCGCACACACACACACTCACACTCACACACTTTCTTACAAAATTCCCTTCTCCAGAGTATGTATCCCAGATATGCTCACTGTTTTATAACACGGTCAAGGTAGAAGAGCTTTACAAACTACCAGTATTTACACTGAGATCCAGGTCTCCAGGTCAATTTCAGATGATTTTCAGGGATGTTTTGGGGCAGGACCTGAGACCTGTCACTTGTTATTAGTGAAGCTGTTGGGGCTAAGCAATGACTCAGAATTCACTTCTGTGCTTAGGTACCAAGGTGAGAGTAGAGAGGTCATGAAAATCCAACAAGCAAGTGCTTTGTGAGCTAGAAATCACTGTGCTCTTCAGAGGCATCGTCCGCCTCAGACACTTTGCCTTGCCCTATTGTCTTAGTCTTAAAATTCCTTGATTCTATACTGTGAGACGCCTTGGTCTTTCTGGTGTTGCACAAGGAATGCAGGCAACACTGCCTGCAGTATGGCCTGGAACCTGCAGAGGGCAGCAGAAGATTGAACAAGAGGCATATTCTCCAGATGGCCCAGCAGGATCGCATCTGTTAACCACTAGGTACTGATTTAGGATCCCTTCGAAGACCAGATGTCCTCCAAGCCTTCTCCAAGAGCTGAATTCAAAGCTGACTTAGGGTTTTAGACAAACAAAAGTCTCAAAGGAGCTCTCCAAAGACATGGGTCAGCTGTGGGAGGGAGTCTGCGCTCCAGATGAATGGCTAGCAGGGGGAAGGCAATTCTTATTTTTGGAGTATCTGCAACTTGCCAGGGGAGAAAGTAAATGCTTTATCTACTGGCTCTCATTTAATCCTCCTCCTCCCAGTGGTTTTACAAGGTAGGTCCTTTAATCCGTATAACCACATGAAGGAGTGGTCCTACCCCTGCCATGCTGAGGGCTTACTCAGAGACATTTACTCCTAAGTGCCCACCACAACGAGTGGGCAGCTCCCTGGCAGGCCAGGAAGCCTGGTGTGTAGTGGGAGTCGCCTGCCTGTCAGAGGGGACACTTGCTAGCCAGGCTCATGGAGACGGATGGAGGCACCAGAATGCCCACCATTTCATTTATAGGCATGGTAAGGATTATTCTGTCGGCACAGCCAAGCTGCTGCGCTATCATCAGGACAGCTGATGAGCCTCCCTCTACTCCTGAGCTAGGTGGCCAGGAGGCTGGGACAGGAGGCAGGACAGAGGTTGTAGGAGGAACTCTGGGCAGGGGATAAGGACGGAAATAGTCTTAGCTGATTGATTTATGTCTGGGAACATCCCTGGACCCATGATATTTTTATCTTTTGTGGAGGGGGAACCTGGAAACCTGTCCATTTGCTGCCTGTTTTGGATTGTGGGACAAGACGATTCATGACATGCAGCTTCCTTAAATTGGTGAAGCATGAGGTCACCCTGGTGCCCCCCAGGCCCAGGAGCCTGCCCTTTTGTTTTGTTTCTATCCTGAAGTGGGGGAGTACATGTTCCTAAGGCAGGAGACAAATCCTGTGACAATCTTGTCACCTGAAACAAAGCAACCCATTGGTGGAAGTGGAAATGTCAGGCACTGCCCAAAGGGATTCTGGCGTCATTTCTGTCCTTGAACTGCCCTGCTCTGGTGTGTACAACCCTCCCCACCCCCTCACCAGCATCCCAGAGCTGGAAAGTCCATCAGGCTCAACCTCTGTATTTTAGAGAGGAGAAACATAAGCTCACAGAGAGAAACTGACTTATCCAGGGTCCTGCGGTCCTTTAGTGGCACAGTCAGACTTAGGCTGCCTGGTTCCCGGTCCAGGCTTTTTAAAACTAAACCATATATCCATTAGTCAACTGAGCCTTCTATTGGGAAACCTGTGGGTCAGGGAGCTGGGGTATATGATAGAAATCTAGTTATACAGGATGGGAAGAAGACAGAGTGAGCTTGAGCCCAAGATATGCCTGTATACCTATATATGCCTATCTGCCAGTGCTTCTGTGACAGGATGCTAAAACGGGATTCTTTCCTCAGCCCCACAGATGGGAAACAAAACAGTGAGTGCAAAACATCCCCTCATTTCAAAGAGAGATGCTGAATCTAAATCATCTATGCAAGACTTGCAAAGAGATGGCTGGAAGCTGATTTTGCCACCATTGACTCATCATCTACCTCAAGAGTATAAAAGATTGAAGTACAGAGTTTGAGAGATTGGGAAGAGAGGTTTTCCTTGGAGCTAGCAAGCCATGCATTCTCCCTGCAAAACAGAGTGTGTGTGTGTGTGTGTGTGTGTGTGTGTGCAAGAAAAGGGGGGTCTCATGGTAAATGACATCTGCTTGGAACACTGTGGTTGGATTAGACTGAGGCATCAAGGCAGTGAGAGGAAGGGGATGAGAGCCACAGGGCAGGGATACCAGTATGGTCACACTGGAGGGAGCCACCACCCGGGAGGACTTCCTGGAGGGTGTGATGGAACCCCAACAAAGGGACCATCTGATGCCCTAGGTTCAAAATAGCCTCAGGCCGGCTTGCTCTAGTGTGGCCCAGGAGGAGCACCCAAACATCCTTGCCCAGCTGTCTCCACAAGCCTTTCTCAGAAGTGCAGAAGGTGAAGTCACTCTCTTTTGTTATTCATGCTGTTTAGTTTTTCTGACAATGACAACAACCAGCATTTGTATAGCAATTTAAAAGATGCTCCCCCTTGCAATGCTTTCTGCAATTCTTTCAATAAACCTACGAGGTATGTATTATAATCATATCCACTTTACAAACAGGGAGACTGAGGCTCAGGGTAGAAGTTGATGGTGCAGACGAGAGCACTAGCCGTGAAATCAACTGATGTGTTTCAGTCTTTGTCTCCCATTTAACTGCTGTGTGATCTTGGGCAAATTGTTTCAATCTTTATACTTCTACTTCCTTGTCTGGGACTGAGATAACGGTGGTTCTCTCATGGGGTTGTGGAGACGATGGCATCAGAAAATGCAGGTAAGGCACAAAACCCAGTGCCTGGCAAGAAGCTTCTTCTCTTATAAAGTGAGTGCCTGAGCAGTGTCAACTAATAAGAAAACCAACACTGAAAAGCAGCAAACAAAACAGAAGGTGTTTTAATTGAGGTCTTGGGAATTGTGGTGAGCAACCAGCTAAATTGTGTACCATCCAGGTGAGGTTGGGCAGGGGCTTATAAAGGTTACTATACGTTTATGTATCTGAGAGGTTTTAGCAGAGTCTTTCATTGCTGATGGCTGGTCACAGCTTAGGATGTCTCTGATGATCGATCCAGTTTGGCATAGCTGTTTCTCCAGGAGGTTAACGATCAGGTACAGCAGAAACAGTTTAGATCAAATACAGCTGGTTTTACAATTTGGCCCAGTTTAATAGGTCAGATTCCATCTGGGCGTGTACGTGACTGGGGTCCAACTCCTCATGCTTTCCTGGCTCTCAATACTTCTGACATAACCATCTCCATTTGGATTTTTTTTCTGACAGCAGTGACTTAAGCCTAAGCCTCCAGATTCCAAAGTTTCAGCTCTTTGAATGGGGTGGTGCTGGCTCTTAATTTTTTGCATTACACACTTCAGTTGGCTTCTAGCCCTGGAGAAAACACACACACACACACACACCCATCACACCCATCTTTCTACCCGTTCACTCTCTTCCATCCCTCCATCTCGGTCTCAGAATCCAGGGGAAAGGACATACCTGGCTCATTGTCAGTAGAAAAGCACCTGCCTTAGGAATCAGACTCCCTGCATCTCTTTCCAAATCCAGAACAGCCACTTCAGGGTGGGAGGCAACTCCAGAAGGGTAGGGGGTTGGGAGGCATTGTTAATAATGACCCAAAGGTCATTTCCTCCACACCCCAGAGAGTCCTGATGGTTGTTAAATGATAAGCCTTTTCCAGGGTACAGAATGTATGGGGTCTTGGACCCTTTCTCCGTCTTCCTGAGAGCCATCGGTCTTAGGAAAAACCAAGTGGAAGTATTATTTATCCTCTTGGAGGTGGGCCAAGGGCTTTCTGCCAGGACCCTATGTACTTTATAGGACCTTGTGGATTGGTGACAATAGTCCCGTAGTGATTCTGGAGTAGTGTGGAGCTCTCGGCTCTCCTATGCACTACTTTAATCTGGCAACACTGGGAGATGTGGCTGTTGGTAATTTGTGGCCTTCAGCTGATGAGGAGGTTGGCTTGCAAGGCACTTGGTATTCATGTTCCTAAGTCCCAAAATCAGGTTTTCTCCTTCCTCAACTACATCTGCCATGTGCTTGTTTATAAAGGCCAGATGAGGCCAGGTGGTGGCTCACACCTGTAGTCCCAGCACTTTGGGAGACCGATAGAGGTGGATTACCTGAGGTCAGGAGTTCGAGACCAGCCTAGCTAACATGATGAATCCTGTCTCTACTAAAAATTCAAAAATTAGTTGGGGCTTGTGGCAGGTGCCTGTAACCCCAGCTACTCAGGAGGTTGAGGCAGGAGAATCTCTTGAACCCGGGAGAAGAAGGTTGCAGTGAGCTGAGATCACGCCATTGCACTCCAGCCTGGGTGACAAGAGCAAAACTCCATCTTAAAAAAAAAAAAAAAAAAAAAAAAGGCCAGATGCTGGGCTAAGCTAGGGGCTCAAGTAGAAAGAGCAAGGGCTGCCAGCAAACACTCCACTCGGATTCAGTATTTTAAAAAGTTCTCTTCTCTTGGGAACATTGCTCACTCTCTGAGCCTCGGTTTCCTCATTTATAAGTGGAGAAGTGTAAGACCTGTTGTTAGTGTGGTGAAGTTAAATGAGATAGTCAGTGAAGCACACCCAGCACAGCCTGGGCAACAGAGCAACACCTCGTCTCTAAAAAAAATTTTTTTAATTAGCCACATTTGGTGGCGTGCACCTGTAGTTCTAGCTACTCGGGAAGCTTAGGTGGGAGGACTTATTGAGCCCACGTGTTTGAGGCTGCAGTGCACCTCAAATCGCACCACTTCACTTCAGCTTGGGTAACAGAGAGAGACTGTCTCAAAAGGAAGAAAGAAAAGAAAATGAAGACACCCAGCACAGCATCTGACACCTGTTGTTAGGTGCTCAATAAATGTCAATCCCCTGCTGTTCCAAGATTCTCCAAGCCTATGTACAATAATTTTGTAAATTTAGCTTCCAAATATGTTTATACTGTGAACTTGTAGTAGACACTATTACAAATACTTTTCTTTGGTTGGGAGTTACTAGTTCTCTAAATGTTGGCTGCTGACATTTCACATCTGCCTATTATGTTGAGAATCGCCCTCAACTAAAACAGAAGCCCCCTCACCTGGGAGTTTATGCCACCTTTTAAGGCTTTGCTTCTTGGGAACCACCCTATGACAGGTTAGATGCCATTTTCTACTTGCATAATTTACAAACACATCACATTCTTGCCTCCCTAATTTCTAGGTGTTGTGTAACTGGGAATCCTCACTCTGCTGTAATGTAATATGTGGCCGGGAATTCCCAATCTATTGGGAGCTGAGACCCAGTGTAATGAGGTCAAGTGTGTGTGCTTGGTTGACCTTGACAACACCTTCAGTTTCTCCTGATCCTCAATCATTTTCCATAGTCACTTGTCCCAATCTTACAGTAGATAAAATCCCCTTGCCAAAGCATTGTCAACTCCCTCTATTGCTCCATCAAATGCTTCTCTTTTCGTGAGACAGCAATTGAGTAGCCATACACGTGACCTGAGCTGTCTGCCTGGCCATTGTTGGCTCTTCAAAGCTCTGAGAAAACTATGTGTATTGCTCAAATGATACAACTGAGGCATAACATTTTAGAGCTGAAAGGAACAATCCCAAGGGGGAATAGCCCAGTGGTCCTCAACTGGGGATGATTTTGCCTTTAGGGATCGTTCAATGTCTGGAAATCTCTTTGGTTGCAGCAACTCGGGGAGGGGTGGTGGATCCTGGAATCAGGCAGTTAGAGTGCAGGGATGCTGTGAAACATCTTATGTTGCACAGAGCAGCCCACTGCAACAACGAGTTATTCAGCCCCAAATGTCAGTAGAACAGAGGTGGAGAAAGCTCTGTTTATCTAAGTGCAGGTTACCAGGATACTACCTGGATGGTGGGGAGGAGGTAACTGAGGATTCTAGAGGCGGCTGTGGCTGAATTAAAAACCGAGAATCCTGAGCTATTCTTTCTGCTGATCTTGTTTTTCATTAAGATAACATCAGTCCTTTGTAGTAAGTGTGTGATAGCAATCTCACTCCAAAGTAGAAATTTCCTAGTGCAAGAATACACCACAAAATTCTTTTTTTTTTTTTATTTTTTATTGGATTATAGGTTTTGGGGTACATGAGCAGAGCATGCAAGACAGTTGCGTAGGTACACACATGGCAGTGTGCTTTCTTTTCTTCTCCCCTTCACCCACATTTGGCATTTCTCCCCAGGCTATCCCTCCCCACCTCCCCCTCCCACTGGCCCTCCCCTTTTCCCCCCAATAGACCCCAGTGTTTAGTACTCCCCTTTCTGTGTCCATGTGTTCTCATTTTTCATCACCCACCTATGAGTGAGAATATGCGGTGTTTCATTTTCTGTTCTTGTGTCAGTTTGCTGAGGATGATGTTCTCCAGATTCATCCATGTCCCTACAAATGACACAAACTCATCATTTCTGATTGCTGCATAATATTCCATGGTGTATTTTTTTATTTTTATTTTTATTTTTTGAGACGCAGTTGTTACCCAGACTGGACTGCAATGGCACGATCTCAGCTCACCGCAACCTCCGCCTTCTGGGTTCAAGCAATTCTCCTGCTTCAGCCTCCCGAGTAGCTGGGATTACAGGCATTCACCACCATGCCCAACTAATTTTTGTATTTTTAGTAGAGACGGAGTTTCACCATGTTGACCAGGATGGTCTTGATCTCTTGACCTCGTGATCCACCCGCCTCGGCCTCCCAAAGTGCTGGGATTACAGGCACGGTGCCTGGCCCAAAATTCTTATTTCTAAACGGACACTCATATGATTTCCATTGCAGCATAGTGAATGAACCTCCCTGCAAAAGAATCATAAATGATGACACTTAACTTTGATATTTGCTTCTAATCCCTTATCAGACCACATAATTATGTGTTTTGTTTGAACTATAGTTCCTTAAAATCCTTCTATGTATTGGGAACATTACACCCAAGAGTGGACTATCTGGTTTGTTAGTCATATTTCAAATGTGTTTATAATGAGGGACACTTGTGAATTTGTTTCTTCCTTATGGAGAGTCTATTTTTTGCCTCCTTTAAAAACTTTTTTCTTAAATAAAAACAAAGATTTCTGGATGAATCAAACATAAGTAATGTAGAGAAAGATAAAATCCACATGTATATTTCCCACCTGGTACTTAAAAATGTTTGTTTGCCCACATTTTTTCCCATGTTAAAAGATTCATGTTATAAGTACAGTTGAAGCCTCCCATTTTATCCCCCACAATCTGAGATCTTTCCTTCTGCCTTCAAGTAATCATTGTCCTTAGTTTGAGGTAAAATGTCTCCATTCACGTTCTTATATTTTTAATGCATGTGTACCTATCCAAAGAGTGTACACTGTATTTTAAAATTCACACGCATTAACCACCACAATGACTAACATTAAAAAGACTAAAAACATCAAGTGTGAATAAGATGTGAAGGAACTGAAAGTCTTACACACTGCTCAGGTAGGAAAATGGTATGCCCAATTTGGAGAACTGTTTATGAGTCTCTACTAAAGCTGAAAGTATGCATACCTTCTAACCCAACAGTCGCTGAGTGTATACCCAGGAGAAATGCTTGCCCATATGCACCAGGAGAAAAGTCCAAACTGATCGTAGAAACGCTGCTTGTAATAGCCCCAAACAACAAAATTCCCAAATGTAGATCACCCATAGAGTTCATAAGTTAACTGCAGCATACAATAGAATACCAGCATACCAAAGAAAATAAATAAAATACAGCTTTATACTTCCATAAGGATGCATCTCACAAACATAATATGGAATTAAAGAAGTCAGATATAGCTGGGCATGGGGGCTCACACCTGCAGCAACAGCATTTTGGGAGGCTGATGTGAGAGGATTGCTTAAGCCCAGGAGTTTGAGACCAGCCTGGCCAATAGAGCAAGACCCCATTTCTAGAAATATAATTATTTTTATATTATTATTAGTATTATTTTGAGACAAGGTCTCGGTCTGTTGCCCAGAATGAAGAGCAATGGCAAGATCTCAGCTAACTGCAAGCTCTGCCTCCTGGGTTCAAGCGATTCTCGTGCCTCAGCCTCCCCAGTAGCTGGAATTACAGGTGTGTGCCACCAAGACTGGCTAATTTTTGTATTTTTAGTAGAGACAGAGTTTTGCCATATTGTGGGGCTGGTGTTGAACTCCTAGCCTTGGCCTTTCAAAGTGCTGGGATTACAGGTGTGAGCCACCACACCTGGATGAAAAACATTTTTTATTTTTTTAAATTAGCCAGGCATGGTATCTCACACTTGTGGTCACAATTACTTGGGAGGCTGAAGTGGGAAGATTGCTTGAGCCCAGGAGGTAGAAGCTGCAGTGAGCCATGCTCATGCAACTTCACTCTAGCCTGGGCCTGGGTGACAGAGGGAGATCCGTCTTAATCCAAAACCAAAACCAAAAACCCAGACACAAAGAGTTCACACTGTAGGATCACATATACATACACTTCAAAAACAGGCAAAACCAACCTCCAGGGTTAGAAGTTTGATCTCTTTGGAGGGATGTAGTAGAGGGGGAGAGCCTCTGGTGGGTCTTGGTCATGTGCTATATATCTAAGTGCAGGTTAGGAGGCCATGTCACTTTTTAAGAACTCATTAACCTGTACATTATAATTTGTACATTTTATGTATGTATGTATATCATTCTTCAATAAAAAGTTTCCTTTAGAAAGAACCTACATTCATAATGTATTTTGATAGCCCTCTGCAACTGCTCTTTTCTACTCAATATTATGCTTCTAATATTTATTCATGGCGGCCAGTTAGATCTGGCTTAGCCATTTATCTGTTACATGGTGCTTTATTACATGTGTATGCCAACATTAAGTTCGTATCCCCTTTCTATTGGAAGTGTATGCTGTTTCTCATCTTCCCTTTTGATGAACAGCGCCGTAGCCAGCTATTTTGAACATGCTTCTTTCTGCAGCGCATGAGAGTTTTCCTCCAAAGCACACAGTCCACACTCGGATTTCTGAGCATACCTTCTCCATTTCTTTACTTTCAACTGTTCGAGTCATGTTTTATTGAATCTCTTATAAATAGTACACACGGTTTGTGTGTGATTTGGTCTCTTATGAATAGCATGTATGATGGATGTGTGTGTTTAAATGCAGTTGAAGGATATTTTCTCTTTTAACTGGCAAAACAATGTGTTTACGTTAATTGTGATTAATTACGTATTTTGACTTATTTCTGTTGTCTCATTTGGTGTATCACTACTGACTATGTTCTGTCTCTTTTTCTCATTGTCTGCCATTGGCTTAATCAAACATCCCCATCCCCCAGCCCTTCTCCTCTCCACCATTCTCCCCACTCCATTCTTTATACTAGTTTGATGGTTCTACACCCTATTTCTGTTCTTTCAGAGGTAATCCCTCTGTTTTTTGCATGCACACTTGATTCAGCAAAGCCTATGTTGAATTCATATTTCTATGTTGTTACCAAACAGTGTGAGAGGCTGAGAAGCTTAGAATGCATTAAATGATTTTCCCCTCTCTTCCTCCATGTCGTTATAATCCAGTGTTTTAGTTTCACCTTGTTTTAACACTCTGATTAGTCATTGTTGTTATTCTTGTACAGTCAAATCTTCAAATCTCCAGGATCTAACACAACAACAGTTTATTTCTCACTCCTTTGCACCCAGTGGATTTTGGTGGGGTCTGTTTTACACGGTCACTCAGAGACCAAGGATGACAGGGGCTCCATCATCTAGCAGTTGCACTAACTGGAATATAAGGATTACTGGGGCTCTGTGACGGGGAAAAGGACATCTGGAGGATGTCACATTAGCTATCCTACGGCTAAGCTTGGAATTAACACCCAGCACCACCTGCCACAGATCACTGGCCAGAAAAAGTCACGTGTCTCTGCCAAGTGCCAGTGCATGGGGAATTTTAGTAGTGCTTAGTATGCGACGAACAACACTATTTCCTTTTCTATTTATTATATTTTATCATTATGTTCTGCTCCTTCTTTTATCTCTTTAATGCAAGTGAAATGCTTAGAACAATGCTTGCGATATAGTAAGAACTTTGCAATATTGTTTTCCAACATTTTAAGTACAATTTATTTTTCTCAGATTTTACAGGTTCTCATAGTCTCATTCTTTCCTTCAATGTGGAATATTTCTTTTTTTTATTTAATTTTTTATTGCATTTTAGGTTTGGGGGTACATGTGAAGAACATGCAAGATTGTTGCATAGGTACACACGTGGCAGTGTGATTTGCTGCCTTCCTCCCCTTCACCTATATCTGGCATTTCTCCCCATGCTGTCTCTCCCCAACTCCCCACCCCCCACTGTCCCTCTCCTATTCCCCCCAACAGACACCAGTGTGTAGTGCTCCCCTCCCTGTGTCCATGTGTTCTCATTGTTCAACACCCACCTATGAGTGAGAACATGTGGTATTTCATTTTCTGTTCTTGTGTCAGTTTGCTGAGAATGATAGTCTCCAGGTTCATTCACGTCCCCTACAAAGGACACGAACTCATCATTTTTGATTGCTGCATAGTATTCCATGGTGTATATGTGCCACATTTTCCCTGTCCAGTCTATCATTGATGGGCATTTGGGTTGGTTCCAGGTCTGCTATTGTAAATAGTGCTGCAATGAACATTCGTGTGCATGTGTCCTTATAGTAGAATGATTTATAATCCTCTGGATATATACCTAGTAATGGGATTGCTGGGTCAAATGGAATATTTCTTCACATAGTTCATGTTTTTTTCGCTATAAATGTATTCTCAGTGGGTGTTCTGTTTCCTGCAGGGAACTTGTGCTCCGAGGGTTGGGGAACTATTCCCTTTAGAGCAAATGTGGCTTCTGTGCTTTCACTGCCTTTTTATCAGTTTATAGGCGAGCTTCTACCACGTGTACCGGGTAAGTATAGACCCCACACCTGGAGTTTTGATTTTTCATATAAACTTTTTTTCTTCTTTTCTTCCCAAGAACTCTGTGTAGATACAGTGCTTTCTGGCTGCTTCCATAGGCTAATGAACAGTTTTTTTCTCTCCCTTCTTCATGAGTACTCTATGGTACTTTCCAACACCACAACCAGTTCTCTGATTCCCTGGACACCAGAGTATCCAACAATTCAGATCAATTCTGACACTAGCTACCTGGAGTTAGCACAAACCTCACAGCCTAATGCCTCAGCCTAAGACTGCCCCTGCTTCAGTGCCAGGCCTCCTGTACTTCTGGCCAACTGGCTATAAATAAGGGTACCCAAGACTTTCTCTTCATGTTTGGTAATTTGCCAGAAAAGCTCACAGAACTCAGGAATGCACTTTACTTACATTTACCAGCTTAATGTAAAGGTTGCAAATGAGCAACCAGATGAAGAGGCACATAGGGAAAGGTCTGAGGGGTCCTAAGTGCAGGAGCTTCTGTTCCATGGAGCTGAGGTGCCCCCATCGCCTGGCACATGGATGAGTTCAACCCGGAAGCTCCCTGAACCCCATCGTTTAGAGGTTTTTTATGGAGGTTGCATCACATAGGCATGCTCTATTATTAACTCAATCTCCAGCCCCTCTTCCTTCCTAGGGAGGATTGGATGGTGTTGGAGGATAGAGTGATGCTGGAAGTTCTAGGTTTCTCATCAAAGCTTGGTCCTTTTGGTAACCAGCCCCATTCTGAAGCTGTCTAGAAGACAAGAGTCACCAAGAGTCACCTCATTAGAACAAAAGATACTCCTATCACCTAGGAAGTTCCAAGTGATTTAGGAACTCTCTATCAGGAGCCAGGGATGAAGACCAAATATACGTTTCTTATCATGCCATAGGTACTATTTTATATAGGAGTTCAGCTTTCTACCTCCATTAGCCTGAGAACACCTCATCTCTACTTGTGGGTGTTAAATCCCTAAGCCAAGCCATGAGGATTGATGTCCTGGTTCAAGACCCACTGGGCTGCTCAGCAGTTGCTCTTGACAGTATGACTTTGAGTTTTCTCTTCTCTGAACCTAAGAGTTTCCTTTTCTTTCTTTTGAGCTCAGCTGGGTGTTAAAAATTATATTACAGTTTCTACCACATCTCTATCTATTTGAAGCAGAAGAGGAACATTCATTTCCTGAAACCTCCAAGTTGCCAGAAGTTGAATCTTTTAAGAAGTTATATTTTAGACTCCTTCTTGTAATACTATTTATTTTTTGTATCAATGTACATCTTAGGACCAACTGCCAGAGCAGTCAGATTCCAAGCATCAAAAAGATTTAGATGTCCTACTTTTGCACATTCTAGTTTTTCTTATGCTGTCAGTATCCATCATTAACTATTCTTTTCTATATTTGTAAATATTTCTGGGGTCCCTGTCTTAATTATTAATTGCCGCAGAGATTCATTTTATTAAACAATAGACAAACATCCAGGTAGAAAGACATGCTTTCAAGAAAAATTTAGCTCTGGCTACATATGAAGTGCTGTGTTATGCCCTAAAAGAAAAAGAGGAACCAGCCTAAGATACTGCCCCAAATAGCTCACAGTCTTATCTAGCAGGAGAAATACAACATGTGCACGAATAACCCTAAGACCAGGTGGACCGTGGTGGGGCTGAAAAGCCTTGGGGTGGAGTGGTTGGAGAGTTCAGAGAAAGGAACACTCACATATATGGAGGGAGGAACTGGAGGAGGTTTCATGGAAGTGGCATTTGCATTGATTCCGAAGGATGAGGTATTGTTTCCATTGCTGCCACAACAAATTACCATGAATTTGATGGGTTAACATCGCACCTATTTTTATGATTCCACAGTTCTGCAGGTCAGAAGTGTGGGTCCATGTGGTTCTATTCGGTCCTCTGCTTAGAGTTTCACCAGGTCAAAATTAAGGTTTTGGCAGGGCTGTGTTCCTTTTGGGAGATTCTGGGGATGAATCTGCTTCTAAGCTCATTGATGTTGTTGGCCGGATTCAATTCCTTACAGTTGTAGGTCTAAGATCCTCACTTCCTTGCTGGCTGTTAGCTGGGGCTGCTCACCTTCTCCTCAAGCTTTCCATGTGGCCTTCAGCAATGTGGACTAAGCCCCTCTCATGCTTCCAATCTTTTTATTGATTTCTGCCACTTCTCTTCTGACTCCAGCTGGAGAAAGTTCATACTTTTAAGGGCTCATGTGATTAGATGGGTGCACTTGGATGATCTGGGCTATACTGGCTATTTTTTTTTTTTTTTTGAGTCTCATTCTGTCACCCAGGCTGGAGTGCAGTGGCACAATCTCAGTTCACTGCAACCTTCACCCTCTGGATTCAAACAATTCTCGTGCCTCAGCCTCCCAAGTAGCTGGGATTAGAGGTGTGTACCACCACTCCTGGCTAATTTTTGTATTTTCAGTAGAGACAAGGTTTCACCATGTTGTCCAGGCTGGTCTTGAACTCCTGACCTCAACTGATCCACCTGCCTCGGCCTCCCAAAGTGTTAGGATTACAGGCATGAGCCACCATGCCAGGCCGTACTCTGGCTATTTGAAGTTCTGTAACCTTAATTACAAATGCCAACATCTACAGTCTCTTTTGCAATGCAACGTGACATATTTACAAGATCCAGGGATTAGGGCATCTTGGAGGGGCCATTATCCTGCCTCCCAAGGATGAGTAGACTTTACATCCACAGAGCCATGCCAAAGGGCTCTTCAGCAAGAGGGAGTGGGAAGAACAAAACCATTGAGGCACTGAACCACATGGCAAGGGCAGTGAGAACAGCCAGCCTTCCCTGGGGTGCTAACCAGCCAATTTCCTCCAAATGGTGAGATATGTGTGCAAGCTCTTGCATAGTGTAAGACCTTCTGAACCAGAGAAAGGCAGCCACAGATCCCTGCCCTAGGGCATGTGGGAATTCCCTGCTGCTCACCTCAGTTCTGCCAGGGAGACTGCTGTTGTAGCGTTTCTGCACTTCCTGTGTACACCCTGTTCCTCCAGATATGACAATGTAGAGCCAACCACCTTCAACAAATACAAAATTTATTTACCATTACGTATTTGTTGCACAAAGTACTGGCAAGTCAGAGAAAGAATGTAATAATCACCCATAATTCAGACACTGAGAACAACACTGCTGTCTTGCAAGGTGCCTTTAATAGACAGTTTTCCATGCCTATTAATGTTCTTTCTCAATGGCATTTTCTATTACATGGGTGGCACTGTACTTTATTTAATGAACCTTTGGCTTGCTCCCAAGTTGTTTTACTATCATAAACATGGCTGAGACAGCATAACAAGGGTTGTTTTGACAGTCATGTTAAACAGGATGTCAGCAGGCCCTCAGCGGGAAAGCGAAGGGGAACTTGGGGTGGTACAGCTGTGAGGGTGAGTGGCCACTTTCCTAGTGTCTTCATCCCAGCCTCCTAGCTGAACCCTGTCTACTGCTTTGTCATTAATTGGCCCAGCTGCACCCGAGAGCTCATTGAGTGGTTCACTTAAGAGCTATGCATTTCACTATGTGTAAATAATCCTCAATATTTTTTAAAATTAAATACGTCCTCGTTGCAAACCAGCAACATCTTGCTGTTTTTGTACACGTTAGCGTAAATGGGATTGGGTGGAATAAAAACCAAAACAAACAAAAAAGAGGCACAGAGAGGAGCTGGCTGGGCGCTGCCCTCCAGCATGGGCGGTGGAGGGAGCGGTTCCTGGGAGCAGGCTCAGTGTGGTGGGGGTGGCCATCACACTGTCCTGACCCGCAGCCCCCCATGTGCATGAAGCCTCACCTTGCTGGTTTGCGCTGTGGTGCAGGTTCCAAAAGTCCAGCATGGCACCTGAAATGAGACAGGGAGTCAACATATGGGAGCCATTCTTGAACCTCCAGGAACTTTTCCAGGTAGGTGCTGCTGGCACTGGGCTGCTATGGTCTGTAGTTTCTCCTGTGGGTTGGTGGTGAGTCAAGGGGCCCCAGGGGAGAGCAGAAAGAAGATAGGTGCTGGGGATGCTGCTAACTGCTTATTTCTGAAGGTCAGAAAAACCTCAACTCAGTGCAGCTGGGCTGTGCCCTCCCAGGGTAGATGAGGGTGGAGTTAAGTGGAGAGAACTCTGGAAGGGGGTGAGGCAGGGGCCAGAGGAACGGGCAATTCTGCCTGAAGGAGGTGGGCCTAGGGTGCCAAGGAAAGTTATTTTTTTCTTCCCAAAGCAAAAAAAGTGAAAAATGACAATAGCTCTGCTCATAGCCTGGCTCAGGCTACTTAAATGTCTCTGCTGGCACCACTATCCTACCTACTGCCTTTACAACTTCATGTGGGAAAAGAACATGCTTCCTATGATGAAATATCAATTTCACGCAGAATTTGGAGGGATTACATATACACACATCTGCTTTAGCTTTGAGGTTGTTTATATTGAACAGCCAAGCTGCATGCCTTAAGTTCTGGTTATTGGGAACGTGTAGGCCACGGTTTGTATCGATGCCAACCTGTATGCCTACATATTGTAGGGTGGGCGAAATAACCCATAGAAAACAAATTGATGGTGACGAACCAATATAAATTATCATTAAGGAACAAAACAGCAATTTAAAATCATGACCCATTCAAGACAACAGTGATGGTCCTCTGATTACCCTGAGTTCTTCTAAATGACTTCCAGTGGGGACTTACAGCGACTTTTGTGGACACTAGCTCCATGGAAGTCTGCAGGTACCTCTGGGCAGAAGAGTAGGCTGGCATCCCCTTTGAAGCTGACAGAATTCCTCATGTGAGTTAATGAGTTCCAAATAATAGTAATAAACTCAATAATTCACTAGGTAGGTGTTTGGTAAATGATCTTTGATGTAAAAATGAAATTATATACACATTAAAGGAGGATCAGTGAGTGGCTTATCAGAAGCTTCCTTCCAGTGTTCCACAGGGTTAAATGTTAAACCCTGAGAAACCTTGACAGGAGCTCTGAATCACCTGAGCTCGTTGTTGAAAATGCAGCTTCAGGGCCCCCCTTGCAGAGATTCTGGTTAAATAAGTCTAGATTGAGACCCACAAATCTGCATTTTAAACAAGCCCTGGAGGGGATTCTTATGCATGCTGTCCACAGATACAAACTGATGGAAAGTGCCCAAGGAGAATGGGGCCACTCCCTGCCAGGAGTTAAGAGCACTTGCTTTTCTGAGAGCATTTCCAGGACTGGAGTCTGCCTTTATGAGTTCTGAGTGGGAAGGTGGGTCAGCCTAGTTTATAGTCACATACAGGGAAGCTAGTGAAGAATGCCCCAACATAGAGGGTGCCCTACATTGGAGAAATTTTCAGTTCAATCCTTGAGTTGTGACAGCTTGGCAGGAACTAAAGACCTCTTAGAGAGGGATGGGCCTGAGGCATGAGAGACTCAGAGGCCAGGGCCAGAGAAGCAGCGTGGAAGGGAGGGAAACATGGAGAAGAACGGACCGACATGGCAGAGGGGATAAAAGGGAAGAAAGGCACATACACCTGACACCTATTATTATATCCTGAGGGCTTTGCCTGTATTCGCCCATTCACTCCTCAGCACAGCACTCTAAGAGGGCAATAGCATTCCCTTTTACATGTGAGGAGACAGTAGCTCCCGAAGGTTAGAAAGAGAATGGAAGTCAGAATTTTATTTCAGGACCATGTGGTCCCTAAGGGCTCATTCTTTATTTTGTGCTGCTTAAGGCGAGTAAACGATATGCAGTCATTATACCCATCTTTACATGTATTCATTATTTCATTCATTCACTCAACATGAATGAGCTCCTGCTAAGTGCCAGGCACTGAGACAGGGGCTGAGGATAGACAGGTGAACAAAAGAGACTCTGCCTTACATCTTAAGAGGAAATATGAACATTAAACAGTCAGGCACGTACCTATAACTTTGCAAACAGTTGTAAGAACTGAAAAGGAAAATTGCAGGTCCTGTGAGAAATGAAGCGGGACCCTTAATTTAAACTGGAGGGTCAGAAAAGGCCTCTATGGAGTGTGAGACTTGAAGGATGGGTAGGAATTAGCTAAGTTGAAGTGTGTGGAAAAATGTCCCAGAACTGTGCTGTCCAAAAGAACTTTCTGTGATAATGGAAATGTTCTGAATTGTGCTTCTCAATATGGTAACCATCAGCCACATGTGATTAGCAAGCACTTAAAATGTGTCTAGTGTGACTGAGACATAAATCTTAAATTTTATTTAATTTTAATTAATGAAAAAATATATATTTCTTAAAAATTACATGTGGCTAGTGCCCACTGTATTGGACAGTACAGCTCTAGAACAATTAAAAGTTTAGGCAAAGGACCTGAACTGAAAAAGGCTTTGGTGGCTTTCAGAAGCCTAAT